>NC_084563.2:23034598-23287098 GCF_033978685.3 Nerophis lumbriciformis | reverse complement strand
AAAATTGGTCTCCTCAGTTTCTAAACGTTTACTGAGTGTTGTTAAAAGGAAAGGTCATGTAACACAGTGGTAAAAATGCCCCTGTGCCAACTTGTTTGCAATGTGTTGCTGCCATTAAATTCTAAGTTAATGATTATTTGTTAAAAAAAAAAAATTCTCAGTTCGAACATTAAATATCTTGTCTTTACAGTCTATTAAATTGAATATAAATTGAAAAAAATTCTGTTTTTATTTACAACATACCAACTTCACTGGTTTTGGGTTTTGTATTATTTTTTTGATTATTTCAAAATATAACTCTATACTCGATGTTGTCCACAAATTAGTCATTGTCTAATAGATGTGCATTGAATCTTCATGGTTTAGCAGTAAATTATTCATTTAATATGTGTATTTTTTATTATAAATTATTTTAATTTAAAAATAATTCCTATTTCTGCTGTAGACGTTGAGCAGCTGATTGGTCGCCAAGAAGAACCTTCCCGTCAGCCGCAGAAGGGGAGCTCCACTTTGAAGCAGGAGGATCCACAGCCCCCTCACATTAAAGAGGAAGAGTATGGATTTTCGACCACGCATGAGGTTGAGTGTCTTCTAGGGCAGCAGAAGGCTGATCCCACCAAGTTTCAATTGACTGGTGTCTCTGTGAAAACTGAAGACCATGAAGACAATCCACCTACGTCCTCACAACTTCATCCCAGTCCAAGTGAGAAGAACAGAGCCGTGGAACCTTCAAGGAGAAGCTCACCACAACAAATAAAAGAAGCAGATGGAGGTGGAGGATCACAAGCAGACAGGCTCTTAGCTCCACTTTTAGTGACAACACAACGTCACACGTTAATTCATGTAAATATGGAATCACACATGCAGATACACGCAGAAGAAAACCTTCCAGTTGTTCAGTTTGTCGTCAAAGATTTTCCAACAAAAGTAACATGCACACACACATGAGATCAGACACCCTTTAGTTGTTCAGTTTGCACAAAAGGTTTTGTTAGAAAATGGCAGTTGCCGCAACACCTGAGCACACACAAGACAAAAACTGTTCAGTTGGCAGTGGAAGGTTCTACTACAAAAGTAAAATACAATCACACATGAAAACACACATGGGAGAAAGACCTTTCAGTTGTTCGATTTGCGCTAAAAACTTTGTTTCAAAAGGTAATTTGTAGGCATGTCCGATAATATCGGACTGCAGATATTATCGGCCGATAAATGCTTTAAAATGTAATATCAGAAATTATCGGTATCGGTTTCAAAAAGTAAAATGTACGACTTTTTAAAACGCTGCTGTGTACACGGACGTAGGGAGAAGTACAGAGCGCCAATAAACCTTAAAGGCACTGCCTCTGCATGCCGGCTCAATCACATTAAATCTACGGCTTTTCACACACACAAGTGAATGCAATTCATACTTGATCAACAGTCATACAGGTCGCACTGAGGGTGGCCGTATAAACAACTTTAACACTGTTACAAGTATGCGCCACACTGTGAACCCACACCAAACAAGAATGACAAACACATTTCGGGAGAACATCCGTACCGTAACACAACATAAACACAACAGAACAAATACCCAGAATCCCTTGCAGCCCTAACTCTTCCGGGACACTACAATATACACCCCCCCTGCTTCCCCACCTCAACCTCCTCATGCTCTCTCAGTGAGAGCATGTCCCAAATTACAAGCTGCTGTTTTGAGGCATGTTAAAAAAAAATAATGCACTTTGTGACTTCAATAATAAGTATGGCAGTGCCATGTTGGCATTTTTTTTTCCATAACTTGAGTTGATTTATTTTGGAAAACCTTGTTACATTGTTTAATGCATCCAGCGGGGCATCACAACACAATTAGGCATAATAATGTGTTAATTCCACGACTGTATATATCGGTATCGGTTGATATCGGTAATTAAGAGTTGGACAATATCGGAATATCGACAAAAAAGCCATGATCGGACATCTCTAATAATTTGACTGAACATCTGTGCACAAATAAATATTTTAGGTGCTCAGACAGTAATGTATTTATATAATTACGGATTGGGGTATGTCGCTTCTTAATGGGAAAAGACAATGTCTCTTGTTTTCATGTTAGCATTTAGCTAATAAACCGTCCGTGAGTTTATCAAAGTGCAGTTGTCAATCACAGTTTTCCCATCATTTTTTTTTAGAACGGTAATGCTAACTGTCAAAAGTTTTACCGCGGTTATCTATATTACTGTTTATCGTCACATTCTTAGAGGCAGACATCTTGGCTCTTAATTTAAGACTGTCTCCTTCTGGCCACAGGTTCATTTACATATGACATTTCTTGTCAATCTGATCATGACATCCCCTTTTCCCCCCAAAAGAGAATCAGCCACAAAACCGACGACGACAAAACAGGTAGGCATGTCGTTTAGCATGGCTGCTAGAGAGTACTGTCATGTCAATTTATAACCATGATGAGTCTCAACATGTGGTGCAGGTACCACTAGTGGTATGCAGGCTCCATCTTATGGTATGCCAAATAATCACTTGATTGAAGTACAGTGTTTTATTTTCTTGTGTGTCGCGTTACAGTGGCGAACATATTAGATATACTTGTTAAATAAAACCTCTGCCATGGTTTTAATTAGAGATGTCCGATATTATCGGCCGATAAATGCGTTAAAATGTAATATCGGAAATTATCGGTATCGTTTTTTTTTATTACCGGTATAGTTTGTTTATTTATTTATTTTTTTAATTAAATCAACATAAAAAACACAAGATACACTTACAATTAGTGCACCAACCCAAACAACCTCCCTCCCCCATTTACACTCATTCACACAAAAGGATTGTTTCTTTCTGTTATTAATATTCTGGTTCCTACATTATATATCAATATATATCAATACAGTCTGCAAGGGATACAGTCCGTAAGCACACATGATTGTGCGTGCTGCTGGTCCACTAATAGTACTAACCTTTAACAGTTAATTTTACAAATTTTCATTAATTACTAGTTTCTATGTAACTGTTTTTATATTGTTTTACTTAAAAATGTTTTTAATTTATTTATCTTATTTCATTAATTTAAAAAAAAGTACCTTATCTTCACCATACCTGGTTGTCCAAATTAAGCATAATGATGTGTTAATTCCACGACTGCATATATCGGTTGATATCGGTATCGGTTGATATCGGTATAGGTAATTAAAGAGTTGGACAATATCGGAATATCGGATATCAGCAAAAAGCCATTATCGGACATCCCTAGTTTTAATGAATACTTAGGCCTAGTATGCTACTGTAATTTAACGTTGGTCAATATGGCGGTCCTTGGAGAGCCAAGTGTTTTTTGAGGTGATACTTGGTGAAAAATGGAACTGGTCCCTGTGATTCAAATAAACAAGACAACATGGCGGGATGAAATGTCATTTTGTAGTTTTGACGACTGAAGCATCAACAACAGCACTTTATCCATGAGCTCTAGTGCAATGCACACTGGTACTTTATCTTTATCTCCATACTGTAGATTGTATGCCTACATCAAAGTGCCACCTATGTCTATCAAGCTCCATGTTCTGATGTTTAAATGTTAGTTGTATGGTTGTGGTTGTGTCTGTGCTTGTGTTTTTGTTCTGTTGTTTTTGGGTATGTTAAGAAAGCAATGATGCACTGTGCCCAAGACAAATTTCCCCGCGGGGACAATAAAGTTGAACCTTGAACCTTGAACAGTCGAAAGAAAAACCAAAACATGTCTGAGCAAAGTGTGTTTGTGTCCTGCAGACACGAAGCAGCGAGAAGACCGTCCCCCTGCGCCACAGGAGGAAAGCTCCACTTTGAAGCAGGAGTATCCACAGCCCCCCAACATTAAGGAGGAAGAGGAGGAACGCTGGATCAGTCAGTCAGGAGAAGAGTGTCTTCTCGAGCCGCAGGAGGCTGAGCTCACCAAGTTGCCTCTGACTGGTGTCTCTGTGAAGACTGACCTATCTAATAGTGACAACATAATGTCCCAATCTGAGGATGAAGACGAGAATGACACCAAAGAACCTTTGAGCAGCGATACAGACTGCGAGGATGATGTGAGGACTCACACTGACAACAAACACCCAGAATGTTCTGAAAAGAAGACAAGGAAAACAGGTTTTACTTGCTCGTTTTGTGCTAAAATGTTTTGTAAAAAATCGAATTATGCTCGACACATAAGAACACACACACAAGAGAAACCTTTCAAGTGCTCAGTTTGCTGCAGTAGTTTTTCTCAGAAAGTCACTTTGACTATACACATGAGAACGCACACAGGAGAGAAACCTTTTTGTTGTTCAGCTTGTGGCGATACATTTTCTCGGAAGGACTGCCTAAAATTACACATGAGGACGCACACGGGAGAAAAACCTTTCAGTTGCTTAGTTTGCTCCAAAAAGTTTTCTTTCAAGGACACATTGACTGGTCACATGAGAACGCACACGGGAGAAAAACCTTTCAGTTGCTCAGTTTGCTGCGATACATTTACTTGCAAGAGCACGCTGACTAAACATATGAGGACACACACAGGAGAGAAACCTTATATTTGCTCAGTTTGTGGCGATACTTTTTCTCGAGGAGACAGACTGAAATTGCACATGAGGAAACACACAGGGGAGAAACCTTATATTTGTTCTGTATGCGATAAAGCTTATTCTAAAAAGCAAAGTCTGACAGGACATATGCTGGCACACAACAGAGAATAAATGTTTTCCTGTCCTGTTTGTGCTGTAAGATTGTCAAGTAGAATTGTAATGTCTCACGTGGAAAGTTGTAGTTTATTTCTGACATATATACAGCACTTTGATAGTTATGATCTGTTGTGTGTGTGTGTGGTAACAGATTCCCTCATGAGTTCCAGGTTAGAGTGCCACTAAGAACAGTAGCTACATTATTTTAGATCAACTCTGAAACAAATAAAAACATGTTGACTAACAAGCTCAGACAGTCTGATTGTTTGAGGACAACATGGATGGAGTGAGGTGTGTTTGGTATATTTTCTGTCTTTATGATGGCACCAACATTTAATTCTTTATTTGAAGAGCATTTATCATGTTATCTGGCTCACTGTTTCTTTTTTTGCCATCTGGAAGACTTATATCTGCCTGCCACTGATGTTAGTTGATACAATAAACATTCAGCAACATGTGATTTATCTCACTACTTTTATTGCAGGTGGATTATTTAAAAATAACACAAAAAGTACAGTGTACCTTTATTTCAGTGGCATTGATTTTGTTATATACTGTCCAAATCGACAACATTGTACTCGTGTTGAAATTCTATCTCCATCGTTTCATAGTCTGTGCAATGTTATTTTCCACTGCATAGTCCGGAAAGATTTTTAGTGAACGATGCCGCTCGACCTTCACAATGGCTGCCGCGATGCCCTTCCGGGAGTGAAAAAAAAAAGATTTTTCCGGGGAAAATACGTAATAATACGCTTAGGATAGCGATACAAGTTAGTTGTATTCTTTCCACCTTGATTGTGGCGGTTGACAACGGCACACGTTGTCGGCATTATGAATAAAGTTGTTTAAATTATCGGAGACAATTAGCGTTTCAATCACTTCCGCCCTTCAAAATGGATACCTGCAATGCATTGTGGGAAATGTACTAAAATGGAAGCCTCTCTATACTGTAATATCCCAGGAATGTTGGCTCATACAACTTCTTTAGTTTTTCTTGCCTTTATTGTAGGTGAGCCAGTATAGGCGTAATATGATCAAATATTCTTGTTCTTGTCAAAAGTCGAGCAGCTGCATTTTGTACCAACTGTAATCTTTTAATGCTAGACATCGGGAGACCCGAAAATAATACGTTATCGATCTCTTAGACCGTTTTGTCAGTAACAGGATTGATAAGAGCCAGCTCTTGTTGACTGGATGGCTGAAGAGTAGCTATTTGTTTTCCAGGAATTACTGTATTTTTAATGCCTTGAACTTTGACATGAAAGAATATTGCAGACTCGTTACACTGCTTGATTTACTAATAGACTGTCTTGAGTCTAGTGCTATGGTCTTCAACAGGGGGTCTGTGAGCCCTAGGGGCCCCGCAGAGGCACTGTAGGGGGGGTCACGAAATCTTTGGTTTATTAGACTTAAAAAAAACAACTACATTTCCCTGTGGAATGTTTTCACAAATGTATATAAATACACAATAACATGAAGTAGTGTAGTTGCAGTGATTATAAACATGAATATGAATATTATATTCATGTTATCATTTTAGATAGTTAGCGTTAAGGGCTTTAGTTGCAGTAGCGTATCTAGCTGCCAACTAGCGATTAGCATGCTAATTGTTAGCCATCATTGAACATGCTAGTTTCCAGCTAGTGATTAGCGGACCCGGTTGCCAACTATCAATTAGCACGCTAGTTGCCAGCCAGTTATTAGCTGCGCTCAACTGCATTATTTGAATATATTATTATTGCACAGTAACAAGGTACCTCTTTAGGACAGTTTGCATTTATAGTTTTATACAGGATATATACAATTCGGGGTTCTTGAGACCCCTTAAAAAATATGTAAATATTGCATCTTATTATGAATGTGTCTGTTACTACATCACAGCGTGTGTGTATTTAAAACGTTGATGGAGATTTTTGGATGTTTTCAGTGCGCCTTATAGGCGGAATAGAGCTCATCCTATTAGCTGCATTGTTAGCTGACTTTTGCTTTTATTTACTAGTTTGAATGCATAAAAAAGAAAAAGAAATATTTGTGTTCTTGTCTCACATAAGGATTGGCAACATTTAAAAAAAAAGTGCATTTAAGTGATGGTAGTTTGTTGGTTAAATGCAGTGTTGGGTTAGTGACTGAAAACCAGTAACTACTTACAGTTACTAGTTACTTTATTTCAAAAGTAACTCAGTTACTAACTCAGTTACTTACACCAAAAAGTAATGTGTTACGGTGAAAAGTAACTATTTAGTTACTTATATATATTTTATATATATTTTTTTATTTTTAAGGCCCTCTTTAATGCCTTTTTAGCCTTCATTTCAGTACTGTTATTGCACTGGAGAATAGTACAACTTGTTGATCAACTTGACATGCATTTGCACCACTGAACTCTGCTAAGCAATGTGGTCTACATACAACACACAAAGACAAAGATATGTTTCAAAGGGCAAATTTGTTTCAGGCCAGAACAAATTGACAAAACTATTTTAAATAGCTGTAACATAACATACATAAGTAACAAACAGCATAATAACAACACACTACATACACAAAGCCTAACCAGGCGTTTTTTTCTGAAATAAAATCATGTCTGAAGCCCAGAACACTCTACACATTTCCCTAGTTTTAGTTTAGAGATAAGGAAAGATTGGCCTGGCCTACTAGGATCCCTCTTTATGTTTGTGAACTTTATAGTCTATACATTTAGAGTGATGTGATAATCAAACACTCTAGAAGTCTAGAATGAAAGAGTATATAAGAGAATTGACAGAGTACAACCTTCAGTGCTGCAATGGCTCTATCAATGTTGTGCTGGCTAGCAGTGCCTCGTTAAAATCCAGCCGCTGTTGCTTAGGAGGTGAAGCGTGTCTCTTTTAACTAGCTTTGTCGAAGCATCTTGCTTTTGTAGCTGTTTCAGCAGATTTGAATTGCTAGGATAGGATCTTTGAGCCAAGACAACTTACATTTGACTAAAATGTTTTGTTCTTTGTGGTCGACAAAAGAAAAGTGGTGAGAATATCTCCATGTTAAAAAATAACGCGTTAAATTAGTATTTACCACCGAAAGTAACAGCGTTACAGTCCCAACACGGGCTAAATGTGTTGATGAAAAATAATAATTAGTTTGAAAGAGATTGGGGTAAGAAAGTGGAAAGCACAAGGAGAGTTTGAACACAAAATGATGTTGGTGGCAAAATAGAAAAACATGAAAGGAGGGATAATAATGAGTGTGCAAAGAGTGAAAACTGAAACTGGTAGTTGTGGAAATTTTGGAGAAAATAATCATTATTAATCATTACAATCCGTGTATAAGGTTAGTTTTGGAAGACTTATCCCAGGACAAAAGGAACAGGTGGTAATTATTTTAGGTATTTATTTGTATTTGTTTAGTGTCACCATACTTGCCAACCTTGAGACCTCCGATTTCGGGAGGTGGGGGCTGGGGGAAGGGGCGTGGTTGGGGGCGTGGCTAAGAGGGGAGGAGTATATTTACAGCTTGAATTCACCAAGTCAAGTATTTCATATATATATATGTTCTGCCACGGTTATTAAGATGACTTTATTTAGTGTGTGTTTATTTCCGAGTCATTTCAGTTGGTTCTGTTAAGTGAGCTGTACCTTTAAGAAACACGCAGATAGGTCACGTGTTTCGACTCCGGAAGTATTTCAGATAGGTGCGCACAACTCCGCCTCATTCCTCGTGTTTCTCAGCAAACTATCACATCTTATGCTGTTCGTGGCATCGTTGGTATGTACCCATATTTAATGTTTGTAGTACACAATGGGTCATATTTAGCTGTGAAATGTGTGTGTTTTATCATGTTAGACGATCTCTGATTGCATTACCTGTTCACGTCGGCTAACTTTCATTTGTTGTCATCTGCCGCCATCTAGTGGACGTTTGTTGTACTGTTACTTAAGACAATTTAAACAGTAGAAAGCATATATGTCACTGATATTATTAATCATAACAAAACGTACAGTGGTGTGTGACAAAGTTAAACTTAGATTTAATTCAAATGCAATACTTGATAATATGTGGTCTGTGATATGACATTATTAAGTTCATTTAATTCATGCATTTACATTTACAACGTTTGTGTCCTACAGTTTTACCCTTGCAATTATCAATAAACCTGGCCTCCATCAGTCAACCTGGTGTTCAGAGTTTTGATGAGCGGAAGGTGTTGAACTTACTGCCTTCATGTACAAGTGTGCTTAAGGAAGGCAGGATAGTAAAACAACGACTTCATCGCATAAGATAACACAGTTTCACGCTGAACATACATCATGGATTCAAAGGAGCCGTCGCTGAAGTCTAGATCCTACACATCACGCTCCACAAAATCATCTGCAGGGAATGCTGCGGCTTTAGCCCGTGCCAACGCAGAGGCAGCAAAAGCACGACTGAACTTTGCAGAAAAAGACATGATCCTAGCAATGGAAAAAGCCCAATTAGAAGCACGAATGATGAAACTGTCTCTAGAAAGAGATGCAGCTGTAGCTGAAGTGGAGGCTGAGGCGCTAGAAGCAGCGTTCAACATGGATGGCAGTGTGCAAAGTAGCAAGAAGCTCCCACTTCAAGAGATTCCCTGTGATCCTCTAGGGCGGACCAGAGAATATGTCACTGAACAGTCTAAAGAACATTCGTCTGTAGCATTAGAAGAATACACTCAGGATGGTGCTCGTGAGCGAGGCACACAATCCAACGCCCCTCTTCACCCCTTCATCCAGGACAGTGTTGGTCAGCTACACACACATTCAACCCCGGCACTGCATCCACATCCTCATTTTCCTTCTCAAAATGAAAGCAGCCATCTATGTTTAGACCCAGCACCAAGAAACTATCACCATGCTCTCCAGTCCATAGCAGTAGATAGGCCAGCTGCTTCCAACATCACACAAACAGCAGCAAGCAGAGTAACTGTAAATCAGCCACAACCCTCTATGACCACGCCCCTACCCTTCAAGAATACTCAAGGTTATCATAACCCACAGGGATCAAGTAATAATGGTTTTCAGTATCCCGCCATGTCCAGTAACACTCCTCATAATGCTCATCATGACAGATCAGGTATGAGTGATGTCATCAGATATTTCGCTCGACGTGAACTGGTTACTACATGTATGACCCAATTCAACGACCAGCCGGAGAGTTACAGCGCTTGGCAACAGTCCTTTCAAAACGCAGTAAGAGGACTTCATCTAACATGCAGCGAGGAAATGGATTTGCTGGTCAAGTGGCTTGGGAAAGAGTCAGGAGAACATGCAAAACGTATTCGAGCTGTCAACACTCGCCAACCTCAAAGAGGACTTCAGATGATATGGGACAGACTGGACGCATGCTATGGAGCCCCTGAAGTTGTCGAAGAGGCACTCTTCCAACGCATCAGCAACTTCCCCAAAATCACCTATAAAGACTATGCAAAACTTCATGAGCTCAGTGACCTTCTTATGGAACTGCAGGCGGCCAAGACAGATGGAACTCTTCCCGGCTTTCACTACCTCAACACAGCCAGAGGAATAAGTCCTCTTGTCTATAAGTTGCCTTCTAGTCTGCAAGAGAAATGGCTGTCTGTTGGGTCCGATTACAAAGAACGTTGTCGAGTCTCATTCCCTCCCTTTGAAGTATTTGTGGACTTTATTTTCCATCAGGCTAAAATCAGAAATGACCCTAGTTTCAACTTTGCTGTTCAAGCTGACATTGCAATGACGGACAAGACCTTTAGAACAACCAAACCAAAAGAAATATCAGTCCACAAGATGGACGTCTCTCCTACAGAACACAGTGATGAAGCTGAGAACCCCGAACGTCACTGCCCAATTCATAAAAAACCCCACCTTCTGAGGAAATGTCGAGCTTTCCGAGATAAACCCATAGAAGAAAGGAAAGCATTCCTCAGAGAACACAAGATCTGCTTTAAATGTTGCACATCTTCAAAACACATGGCTAGAGACTGCAAGTATACGGCCACATGCACTGAATGTGGGAGTGAGAAACATAACTCTGCTCTTCATCCAGGACCAGCACCACAGACAGAGGAGCCATACCCCTCTTCAAAGCATGGCGGGGAGCCAACATCTTCAGAAGTTGCCAGCAGCTGCACTACAGTCTGTGGTGGTGATCAAAACGACAGGTCATGTTCTAAAATCTGTTTGGTTAAAATCTACCCCGTCAACCGTCAAGAGAAGGCAATAAAGGTCTACGCTATCATTGACGAACACAGCAACAGATCCTTGGCCCGGTCTGAGTTCTTCGACACCTTCAAAGTCCAAGGATCCCCCTCTCCATACTCTCTCCGAACCTGTTCAGGAGTAACAGAAACCATGGGGAGAAGAGCTACAGGCTACCAGATCGAATCCATGGACGGGAAAGTCAGTCTTCCTCTACCAAGTCTGGTTGAATGCAACGACATCCCTAACAATAGATCAGAGATCCCAACTCCCAATGCTGCATCTAATCACCCCCACCTGAAGTCTATTGCTCAATTCATCCCAGAGCTCGAACAGAGTACACCCATTCTGCTTCTCCTAGGGCGAGACATTATCGCAGCCCACAAAGTTCGCAAACAGTTGAACGGCCCTCGAGATGCTCCTTATGCACAGAAACTCGACCTGGGGTGGGTGATAGTTGGTAACGTCTGCCTGGGAGGTGTGCACAAGCCAGACAGTGTAAATGACTTCTATACCCAGACAGCAGAATGGAAACGCCCCTCCATCTTTCAACCATGCCCAAACACCCTGCAGGTGAAAGAGAGGTGCAGTCAGTTTCAGTACAAAGACTGTCCTAAGATACAGACAACAGGGATTCCTACATGCAGTCGAGAAGCTGAGGAGTTGGGCTCCACAGTGTTTCAACAGACAAGGGATGATGACAAAGTTGCTCCATCAATTGAGGACATTTCTTTCTTGAAAATCATGAGAAACAATTTAAAGAAAGATAAAAACAACAGCTGGGTAGCTACGCTGCCTTTCAAGTCACTAAGGCGCCGTCTCCCCGATAACAAACTACGAGGCCCCCATCAGACACAGAAGATGGCCGACCTTCCGGAAGATCGCCTCTCTACTGAACCTCCATTCACAAATGTTGGCTTGGATGTGTTCGGACCGTGGGCTGTGTCTTCACGACGTACAAGAGGTGGCTTCGCTCAGAGTAAACGGTGGGCAGTGTTATTTACCTGCATGAGTGTTCGAGCTGTCCACATCGAGGTAATAGAATCTCTCGACACGTCAAGCTTCATCAACGCTCTTCGGCGTTTCCTTGCTGTTAGGGGCCCTGTGAAGCTTATTCGTTCAGACCGAGGAAATAACTTTGTCAGCGCCTGTAAAGAGCTGAAGATCTCCTCAAACATCATTAATGCTTCGGTCGAGAAGTATCTCTTGGATCAAGGATGTGAATGGAAGTTCAACGCTCCTCACGCCTCTCATATGGGTGGTTCATGGGAGAGGATGATTGGAGTAGCACGAAGGATTCTGGACTCCATGTTCCTCCAGCTGGGAGCTTCACGACTCACTCACAAAGCACTCACTACACTGATGGCAGAGGTTTCTGCAATCATTAATGCCAGACCTCTGATCCCAGTGTCTACTGACCCGGATGACCCCCTCATCCTTACTCCAGCGACCCTCCTCACCCAAAAGGTGAGTCTTCCTTCTGCCCCAGTCTGTGATTGGATCAAAGACCTTCACAAGTCCCAGTGGCGTCAAGTCCAACATCTTGCCCAAACTTTCTGGAGTAGATGGAAGAAACAATACCTTGCATCACTTCAACCACGGAGAAAGTGGACGGCCTCCACCCCAGACCTTCAGCTTGGGAGTATTGTCCTTCTCAAAGACAACCAGCTTGCAAGAAACGAGTGGCCTCTGGGCTTGATTACTCAAGTCTTTCCAAGCAAAGACGGTAAGGTGCGGCAAGTGGAGATCAAGGTCTACAGGAAAGATGGGACTAAACTCTTCCTGCGTCCCATTTCAGAGACAGTCCTCCTTCTTGCTCCTGATTAGGAACAATAAGAGCTGTAGGGACATTTAAGTGATGACATTTGATAATGCCAGGCGGGGAGTGTTCTGCCACGGTTATTAAGATGACTTTATTTAGTGTGTGTTTATTTCCGAGTCATTTCAGTTGGTTCTGTTAAGTGAGCTGTACCTTTAAGAAACACGCAGATAGGTCACGTGTTTCGACTCCGGAAGTATTTCAGATAGGTGCGCACAACTCCGCCTCATTCCTCGTGTTTCTCAGCAAACTATCACATCTTATGCTGTTCGTGGCATCGTTGGTATGTACCCATATTTAATGTTTGTAGTACACAATGGGTCATATTTAGCTGTGAAATGTGTGTGTTTTATCATGTTAGACGATCTCTGATTGCATTACCTGTTCACGTCGGCTAACTTTCATTTGTTGTCATCTGCCGCCATCTAGTGGACGTTTGTTGTACTGTTACTTAAATGATAAATGTTAAATGGGTTGTACTTGTATAGCGCTTTTCTACCTTCACCTTGACACTACTTCCACATTTACCCATTCACACACACATTCACACACTGATGGAGGGAGCTGCCATGCAAGGCGCTAACCAGCACCCATCAGGAGCAAGGGTGAAGTGTCTTGCTCAGGACACAACGGACATGACGAGGTTGGCACTAGGTGGGGATTGAACCAGGGACCCTCGGGTTGCGCACGGCCACTCTTCCACTGCGCCACGCCGTCCCTTAAGACAATTTAAACAGTAGAAAGCATATATGTCACTGATATTATTAATCATAACAAAACGTACAGTGGTGTGTGACAAAGTTAAACTTAGATTTAATTCAAATGCAATACTTGATAATATGTGGTCTGTGATATGACATTATTAAGTTCATTTAATTCATGCATTTACATTTACAACGTTTGTGTCCTACAGTTTTACCCTTGCAATTATCAATAAACCTGGCCTCCATCAGTCAACCTGGTGTTCAGAGTTTTGATGAGCGGAAGGTGTTGAACTTACTGCCTTCGTGTACAAGTGTGCTTAAGGAAGGCAGGATAATATATATATATATATATATATATATATATATATATATATATATATATATATATATATATATATATATATATATATATATATATATATATATATATATATATATATATATATATATATATATATATATATATATATATATATTAGTGATGGGTCCGGCAACACCGATGCATCGGCGCATGCGTCGAGCTCATAGAGCGAAACCCTGTGTCGGTGCGCGTACCGCTTTTAGAAAGTCACGTGACCGATCATGAGCTGTTTTGGTCACGTGACCGATACGCGAACTGTGTCGCACTGACGCTGACTCTGTGCCCTGTGAGAGGGTCTTTTCTACAGCCGGAGAAATAATAACTAAGAAGAGAAAGCGTCTGAAATTGAATACGTTGGAAAAACTGTTTTTTAAAAAAATAAAAATGTGTAAAAAAAAAATAAAAAAAATAATTTCCAGGTCCACAAGCATCCTCATTCACAACACGTTCTCTTAGATTTCCATGTTATGATACATGTTCACATTATTTATTGACTGTATCTAAAAAAGACAAAAAATATATTTTTATTTAAATGAAGTTATGAAATAATCCTAAATGAAATACAATGACTTGGTTTATATTATTGTATATACTAGGTCAGTGGTTCTCAACCTTTTTTCAGCAATGTACCCCCTGTGAATTTTTTTTAATTCAAGTACCCCCTAATCAGAGCAAAGCATTTTTGATTGAAAAAAAAAAGATGAAGTAAAATACAGCTCTATGTCATCAGTTTCTGATTTATTAAATTGTATAACAGTGCAAAATATTGCTCATTTGTAGTGGTCTTTCTTGAACTATTTGGAAAAAAAGATATAAAAATAGCTAAAAACTTGTTGAAAAATAAACAAGTGATTCAATTATAAATAAAGATTTCTACACCTAGAAGTAATAATCAACTTAAAGTGCCCTCTTTGGGGATTGTATTAGAGCTCCATCTGGATTCATGAACTTAATTCTAAACATTTATTCACAAAAAAAAAATCTTTAACATC
This sequence comes from Nerophis lumbriciformis, assembly GCF_033978685.3. Taxonomy (NCBI): domain Eukaryota; kingdom Metazoa; phylum Chordata; class Actinopteri; order Syngnathiformes; family Syngnathidae; genus Nerophis; species Nerophis lumbriciformis. The sequence continues at coordinate 23,272,367 of NC_084563.2, read as the reverse complement.
AATATTTATGGAACATGTCCACAAAAAATCTAGCTGTCAACACTGAATATTGCCTTGTTGCATTTCTTTTCACAGTTCTTTTTGACAGACATTTTAGTGACAAACCTGAGCTTGTGCTTCACGGAGTTTATGAACTTACAGTCATATTTTGTTGAAGTATTATTCAATAAATATATTTATAAAGGATTTTTGAATTGTTGCTATTTTTAGAATATTTTTAAAAAATCTCACGTACCCCTTGGCATACCTTGAAGTACCCCCAGGGGTACACGTACCCCCATTTGAGAACCACTGTACTAGGTCATAAAATCAGTGTCAGTTGAGTCGGTCCATAGGTTGCCTGTAGGGATTTTTAATGTCCAGCAGATTTCAGTATTTAGTGACACAGTATCGACACAGTATCAATACAGTTTTGCAATGTGTCGAAACGCTTCATGAGGCCTCATCAACCCATCACTAATATATATATATATATATATAAGAAATACTTGGCTTTCAGTGAATTCTAGCTATAAATATATATTTATTTTATTGTATATATATATATAAAATAAATACTTGAATTTCAGTGTTCATTTATTTACACATATTCTTGTTGAGTTAAGGGTTGAATTGTCCATCCTTGTTCTATTCTCTGTCACTATTTTTCTAACCATGCTGAACACCCTCTCTGATGATGCTTTGCTGTGTGGCACGCACAAAAGTGCTTTCATCAAATGCACTAGATGGCAGTATTGTCCTGTTTAAGAGTGTCACAACATTGCTGTTTACGGCAGACAAACTGCTTTACGGTATACAAAAACGTGACTGCTGTTGTTGTGTGTTGTTACCGCGCTGGGAGGACGTTAATGAAACTGCCTAACAATAAACCCACATAAGGAACCAAGAACTCGCCCTCGATCATTCTACAGTTATAACGTGATTGGGCAGGCACACCGTTTATATTGTGGGAAAGCGGACTCAGGTCCGCATGGACCTGAGTCCGCCTGAATTTTGGGAGATTTTCGGGATATAATTTGTCCTGGGAGGTTTTCGGGAGAGGCGCTTAATTTCGGGAGTCTCCCGTAAAATCCGGGAGGGTTGGCAAGTATGTGTGTCACATTCTTTGTACGCTCGGGGTTAGGTTGTAAACTACTTTACCAGGGGTCGGCAAACCAAAACGTTGAAAGAGCCTTATTGGACCAAAAATACAAAAAATAAATCTGTCTGGAGCTGCAAAAAATGAAAAGCTGTATATAAGTCTTATAAAGAAGGCAACACATAAGGTAAGTGTCTATATTAGCCTACTATCAAAATGACAATGTGTCGTTGGCTGAAGCAAATCTTCGTTGACAGAAATGTTGAAATTCAATATTTATTCTACACATTTTTACCACATTAGAAACCATTAGTAGATCAGAGGCTACTCAGAAGGTGAGATAACTTCTGGAAATTACTGTCTTTTAATGGCCAAACGTGCTCCCACCTTTGTCCAAGTTAAAGGAAACAGCAGGCTGACTTCTTTTAATAGATTTATTACAATCTTTGGCAAGCTGGGTAACATTTGCTGTGGTCTGGAACAACATGGACACGTTTGCTGTGGTCTGGAACAACATGGCACACAAACAACTATCTGAAATGCAGCAATATTACATACAGATAATGTGTCATGAGACATGCAAAACTAAATTATATACAAAGAGGATACAAGTAAAGGATATTAAATGAGCTCATATATACCTACAAATGAGGCATAATGATGCAATATGTACATACAGCTAGCCTAAATAGCATGTTAGCATCGATTAGCTTGCAGTCATGCACCGACCAAAAATGCCTGATTAGCACTCCAGCAAGTCAACAACATCAACAAAGCGCACCTTTGTGCATTCATGCACAGCATAAAATGTTTGGTGGACAAAACGAGACAAAGAAGGAGTGGAAGATTTTACATAGGGGACGGCGTGGCGCGGTTCGGAGAGTGGCCGTGCCAGAAACCTGAGGGTTCCTGGTTCAATCCCCACCTTCTACCAACCTCGTCACGTCCGTTGTGTCCCTGAGCAAGACACTTCACCCTTGCTCCTGATGGGTCGTGGTTAGGGCCTTGCCTGGCAGCTCCCGCCATCAGTGTGTGAATGTGTGAATGTTGATTGATTACGTGGACCCCGACTTAAACAAGTTGAAAAACATATTCGGGTGTTACCATTTAATGGTCAATTGTACGGAATATGCACTGAACTGTGCAATCTACTAATAAAAGTTTCAATCAATCAATGTGTGTGTGAATGGGTGAGTGTGGAAATAGTGTCAAAGCACTTTGAGTGCCTTGAAGGTAGAAAAGCGTTATACAAGTATAACCTATTGACTATTTTCATGTAAACAAACTGTTGCGTCACAGTCCACATTATGGTGAGTTCAAGAACCGCCGAAATTAGTAGGACAAAACGATGTTCACCAAATACTCTCATCAGTGAAGCATACACACAAACATATTAAACAGTGTGCTTTCTAACAATTGGGAACAAAAAACATATTTTGCCACTATCTTTTTCCATTTTCTTGACCCCCGTACTATACTATCTGAACCACACTCCGGAACAGAAGGTGGCGCTAATGCACCATTAAGCCGAATGCCAAACGCCATAAGACACAAAAAAAGGCGTTTGTCCTTTCTGCGCATGCGTATTGCAAATTCGAATCGGTTTAGCAGCGCTCAAGCTCGTCAGTGTGCTCGCTACAAGACATCAAACATGTTGAAAGAGTTGGTGAAAGAGCGACTAATGGCGGCAGCTGACGAAATATTCGCGCTGTTTGAAAGCACGATAACGTCGTACGAAGAGGAACTTTCTCGAACGAGAGAGGAGAAGGAGCGACATCGACAACAACTGGAAGCTGCTCGCAAAACTCAAATTGTGCTACACGTTGAAGGTATTTTTTTTTACACTTTCATCATCCTCATTGTAGTAAAGTTACTTACTCTTTATTATGCTCAACTCGAACTTTATTGAAGCCCAGCACACAGATACATTGCTCGAAACCAGTGTTTTTCAACCACTGTGCCGCGGCACTATAGTGTGCCGTGAGATACAGTCTGGTGTGCCGTGGGAGATTGTCTAATTTCACCTATTTGGGTAAAAAATATTTTTTGCAAACCAGTAATTATAGTCCGCAAATGATGTGTTGTTGTTGAGTGTCGGTGCTGTCTAGAGCTCGGCAGAGTAACCGTGTAATACTCTTTCATATCAGTAGGTGGCAGCCAGTGCTAATTGCTTTGTAGATGTCGGAAACAGCGGGAGGCAGGGTGCAGGTAAAATTGCGTATAATGCTTAAACCAAAAATTAAACAAAAGGTGAGTGCCCCTAAGAAAAGGCATTGAAGCTTAGGGAAGGCTATGCAGAACAAAACTAAAACTGATCTGGCTACAAAGTAAATACAAACAGAATGCTGGACGACAGCAAAGACTTACTGCGGAGCAAAGACGTTGTCCACAATGTACATCCAAACATGACGTGACAATCGACAATGTCCCCACAAAGAAGGATAAAAACAACTGAAATATTCTTGATTGCTAAAACAAAGTAGATGCGGGAAATATCGCTCAAAGGAAGACATGAAACTGCTACAGGAAAATACAGAAAAAAGAGGAAAAAGCCACCAAAATAGGAGCGCAAGACGAGAACTAAAACACGACACACAGGAAAACAGCAAAAAACTCAAAATAAGTCAGGGTGTGATGTGACAGGTGGTGACAGTACACCTACTTTGAGACAAGAGCTATATTGATGCATGCTTGGTTATGGTTTAGAGCAGGCCTGGGCAATTATTTTACTCGGGGTGCCAGATTTAGATTAAAAAGTGTGTCTCGGGGCTGGTATATCTATTTTTAGGAACACTAATACAAAACCTCACAATAACGATTGAAAGCTAAAGACGTTATGACAGACCGCCTTAAAAAACGGAATGGAATTTTACATTTTTTTTACTGAATGAGACACCCAGATTGTACATGAAAATAAAGAATGTGGGATTTACAATGTTAACTATGAATAATAAAACACTGAATATTGACAACATATTTTACAATCAACCAAAATGCAACAAACATAGTGAAAAAACCCCCCACCTACAATCTGAGATATCTCATAGAGACCATAGTAAGTAATTAGATTACCATAGTAACTAATTAGATTACCATAGTAACTAATTATATGACCATAGTAACTAGTATATGATGCAGATTTTTTTTAATTATTTATTTATTTTTTTTGTCATAAAGAAATACAATCATGTGTGCTTATGGAGTGTATCCCTGCAGACTGTATTGATCTATATTGATATATAATGTATATATTGTGTTTTTTTTTATGTTGATTTAATAAAAACAAAAAAAACAAACAAAAAAAAGTTTGTATTTTTAGACTTTAGCTTTATTTAGAGATGTTCATGAACGACTCATTCAAACTCGCCAATTTTCTACCGAATGTGGACTATTCTTAATTCGTTCACTTACTGACCCCTGCTACTACTAGTTAGGTTAAAAACGAAACCAGGTTATATGCTATGAATTGTGCAACTATTAACTCTAACTGCGTCAAATCAACTTTAATTTGCCCTTCCTGTTGGAGCTGAATCACAGTGGTTTAACGGGGACCGTTATCATTTTCCACCACAAGAGGGCGATCTAGTTGTCGATATCAATGTTCAACCATGATCAGACCCCAACGAGATCTAAACATTTAACCTCTTAAGGCCCAAGCTGTTTGTTTATATGCTTTTTTAAATTTTATTTCTCTTTGCTGTTTGGGCTTATTGGACCCTAATTAGAATAAAAACTAAGAATCATCTTTTGATATGATGTACTTATTAGTCCATAAGTAACAAACGTGTATTTCATGTTTAGTGACATGCTAATTCATATTTTTACACTTTTTTTTTCCTAATTCCATTGTATGTTATACTCTTCTGACACCACCAGATGGCAGTATAGGTGTCCACGTAAGCGGCCATAAGACCCCAATTCAGTAGTGTACACAATTTTGGAAATAAGAGCTAAAAGGGGCTGTCCACGCATGTGGCCACTAAGGCCTTTAGAGGTTTTAAAGCAGGGGTGTCAAACTCATTTTAGATCGGGGGCCACATGGAGAAAAATCTACTCCCAAGTGGGCCGGACTGGTCAAATCACGGCACGATAACTTAAAAATAAAGACAACTTCAGATGGTTAGAGTGTCCGCTCTGAGACTGGAAGGTCGTGAGCTCAAACCCCTGCCAGTCATACCAAAGACTATACAAATGGGACCAATAACCTCCCTGCTTGGCACTCAGCATCAAGGGTTGGAATTGGGGGTTGAATCGCTGCTGCTCACTGCTCCCCTCACCTCCCAGAGGGTGGAACAAGGGGATGGGTCAAATGCAAAGGATAATTTCACCACACCTAGTGTGTGTGTGACTATCAGCGGTACTTTAACTTTAACTCAAGATTGTTTTCTTTGTTTAAAAATAGAACAAGCACACTCTGAAATTGTACATATCAAAATGTTTTTTTTTGTTGTTTTTTTTTACAATTACCTGTTGCGGTTAATAGTATATATACTTTATTTGTCGTTATTTATATTTTCTGTATATTTTCTGTTAATTTTCAATCTATCAAGATATAAAAATATATATCAAAATCAAATCACACTGTTATTCATGTAGTTTGATCATTTTCCTCGACTGATGTACTAACGTGGTTTATTTTGTACATATGTAGCATCATCTTCAAAGATACAAAGAATTGCTATTGCAACATCCAGTGGACACATTTAGAACAGCAGTTTCTTTCATTCCAAAATTTCAGGTTAAATTTTATACTTAGCAAACTCATCCCGCGGGCCGGATAAAACCTTTTCGCGGCCCTGATCCGGCCCTCGGGTCGTACGTTTGACGCCCCTGATTTAAAGTGAAGTAATGACAGTTTGATGGCCAGGAGCACTTTTTGCCGCAAGGCTTCGCCCAACCACGAATGAGTAAGAATAAATATTCAACTATCCAGTATTTCAGGGTGTCATCCTCATCATTTGAACCAATTCGGATCAAGATCTGAAATTGTGGAGCCGAGTTATAAACGTTGTAATATTTGTGGTGAGACATCAAATCTACTCCCAAGTGGGGCGGACTGGTAAAATCACTGCACGATAATTAAAAACTAAAGACAACTTCAGATTGTTTTATTTGTTTAAAAATAGAACAAAAACATTCTGAAAATGTACAAATCATAATGTTGTTTTTGTTTTTTTTACTCTTACATGTTGCCGCTAATAGTATTCTATCTTTATTTGTCGTTATTTATACTTTCTGAATAAATTATGTGATAATGTTCATCAGTCAACTCATTGGTGTTAATTTTCAATCTATCAAGATAAAAAAATAATATCAAAATCAAATTACAGGATGTTATTTATGTAGTTTGATCAATTTCCTCGACTGGTGCGCTAACGTAATGTGTTTTTTTGTTGTTGTTTTTTTTACATTTGTAGCATCATCTACAAAGATACAAAGAATTGCTAATGCGACATCTAGTGGACACATTTAGAACAGCAGTTTCTTTCATTCAAAAAATTCTGCTAATTTTTATACTGAGCAAACTCATCCCACGGGCCAGATAAAACCTGTTGGCGGGCTTGATCCGGCCCACAGGCCGTACGTTTGACATCCCTGACCTAGCGAGAAGTAATGACAGTTTGATTGATCATGGCAAAAAGCAGTTTTCGCCACAAAGCTCCGCCCACTACGAATAGGAATGAACAAATATTGAGCTCTCCGACACTTCAATTTGTCGTCATCATTATTTGTACCAATTATGATCAAGATCTGAATTTGTGGAGCCGAGTTGTAAACGTTTCAAGTTTTGTGGTGAACAATCATATAAAATTTTGTGGCGTATACTAAATTAATTAGCAATTTATCGTCACCCATCTGCATACTTGCCAACCTTGAGACCTCCAAATTCGAGAGTTTTTGGGGGGGGGTTAGCAAGTATGCCCATCTGTGGGGTAGTTGTCATTTTAAAGGGGAACATTATCACCAGACCTATGTAGGCGTCAATATATACCTTGATGTTGCAGAAAAAAAGACCATATATTTTTTTAACCGATTTCCGAACTCTAAATGGGTGAATTTTGGCGAATTAAACGCCTTTCTCGTATTCGCTCTCGGAGCGATGATGTCACAACGTGACGTCACATCGGGAAGCAATCCGCCATTTTCTCAAACACATTACAAACACTGAGTCAAATCAGCTCTGTTATTTTCCGTTTTTTTGACTGTTTTCCGTACCTTGGAGACATCATGCCTCGTCGGTGTCTTGTCGGAGGGTGTAACAACACAAACAGGGACGGATTCAAGTTGCACCAGTGGCCCAAAGATGCGAAAGTGGCAAGAAATTGGACGTTTGTTCCGCACACTTTACCGACGAAAGCTATGCTACGACAGAGATGGCAAGAATGTGTGGATATCCTGCGACACTCAAAGCAGATGCATTTCCAACTGGACTGGACAGATCAGCTTTCAGGAAAAGAGAGCGGATGAGGGTATGTCTACAGAATATATTAATTGATGAAAACTGGGCTGTCTGCACTCTCAAAGTGCATGTTGTTGCCAAATGTATTTCATATGCTGTAAACCTAGTTCATAGTTGTTAGTTTCCTTTAATGCCAAACAAACACATACCAATCGTTGGTTAGAAGGCGATCGCCGAATTCGTCCTCGCTTTCTCCCGTGTCGCTGGCTGTCGTGTCGTTTTCGTCGGTTTCGCTTGCATGCCGTTCAAACCGATATGGCTCAATAGCTTCAGTTTCTTCAATTTCGTTTTCGCTACCTGCCTCCACACTACAACCATCCGTTTCAATACATGCGTAATCTGTTGAATCGCTTAAGCCGCTGAAATCCGAGTCTGAATCCGAGCTAATGTCGCTATAACTTGCTGTTCTATGCGCCATGTTTGTTTGTGTTGGCTTCACTATGTGACGTCACAGGAAAATGGACGGGTGTATATAACGATGGTTAAAATCAGGCACTTTGAAGCTTTTTTTAGGGATATTGCGTGATGGGTAAAATTTAGAAAAAAACTTCGAAAAATAAAATAAGCCACTGGGAACTGATTTTTAATGGTTTTAACCATTCTGAAATTGTGATAATGTTCCCCTTTAACAATTGACAACCAAACAATTACACAAGGCGAATCAGTAAAGAATCTGGGTATTATCTTTGACCCAACTCTCTCGTTTGAGTCACACATTAAGAGTGTTACTAAAACGGCCTTCTTTCATCTCCGTAATATCGCTAGAATTCGCTCCATTTTGTCCACTAGCGACGCTGAGATCATTATTCATGCGTTCGTTACGTCTCGTCTCGATTACTGTAACGTATTATTTTCGGGTCTCCCTATGTCTAGCATTAAAAGATTACAGTTGGTACAAAATGCGGCTGCTAGACTTTTGACAAGAACAAGAAAGTTTGATCATATTACGCCTATACTGTATATACCTTTATATACATATATATGCACTGGCTTCCTGTGCACTTAAGATGTGACTTTAAGGTTTTACTACTTACGTATAAAATACTACACGGTCTAGCTACAGCCTATCTTGCCGATTGTATTTTACCATATGTCCTGGCAAGAAATCTGTGTTCAAAGAACTCTGGCTTATTAGTGATTCCCAGAGCCCCAAAAAAGTCTGCGGGCTATAGAGCATTTTCTATTGGGGCTCCAGTACTATGGAATGCCCTCCCGGTAACAATTAGAGATGCTACCTCAGTAGAAGCATTTAAGTCCCATCTTAAAACTCATTTGTATACTCTAGCCTTTAAATAGCCCCCCTGTTGGACCAGTTGATCTGCCGTTTCTTTTCTTTTCTGCCCCCCCTCTCCCTTTTGGAAGGGGGGGCACAGGTCCGTCGCCACTGGACTCTAGAGCAGTGGAGACGCCTTCTCTGCAGTGATGAATCACGCTTTTCCATCTGGCAATCTGATGGACGAGTCTGGGTTTGGAGGTTGCCAGGAGAACGGTACATTTCAGACTGCATTGTGCCGAATGCGAAATTTGGTGGAGGAGGAATTATGGTGTGGGGTTGTTTTTCAGGAGTTGGGCTTGGCCCGTTAATTCCAGTGAAATGAACTTTGAATGCTCCAGTATACCAAAACATTTTGGACAATTCCATGCGCCCAACCTTGTGGGAACAGTTTCCTCTTCCAACATGACTGTGCACCAGTGCACAAAGCAAGGTCCATAAAGACATGGATGACAGAGTCTGGTGACAAAACCAACAACTCAAAATATGACCATATTTGTTATTTTTCTAATTTGTTCAGTCAGGTTATAGCACAATTATCATATTTTTCTATTAACCTTCTTGGTTTTATAACACTAAGCCCCTTAGCTTTTCTCACAGGGGAAGTTCATCTGGTGGTCAGATTTTTTATTGACCCGGCGCTGGAGTCTCTGTATTCTCACTTGGTTTTACTTAGTCCGGATGCCTTCTGGACACATCCGTGATAAAGTGTTCCAGGCATGCCCAGTCAGGAAAAATCCCTGTGGTAGACCCCAATGGCTGGAAGGGTTATGTCTCACATCTGTATGGGCACTCCCTTGGTGTCTCCCTGCTGGAACTGGACCGAAATGGATGACTTGAATGTAATATTGCAGTTTTGACCACTGATGCATCAACAAACAGTCAAAATAAAAATGAAGACTTGTCTGGGCTAAAGAGTGTTTGTGTCCTGCAGGCGTTCAGCAGCAAGAAGAACGTCCACCTACGCCACAGGAGGGAAGCTCCACGTTGAAGCAGGATGATCCACAGCCCCCTTACATTAAAGAGGAAGAGCAAGAACTATGGATCAGTCTTTTCGGGTTGCAGGATTCTGATCTCACCAAGTTGCCTCTGACTGGTGTCTCTGTGAAGACTGAAGACCATGAAGACAAACCCCAAGTTGACAACCTCTTAGCTCCTCTATCAGATAGTGACGATATAACATCACACTCTACCGAGGATAAAGACGAAGATTACACCCAAGAACCTTTGAGCAGCAATACAGACTGTGAGGGTGATACCAGGACTCACAATGACAACCAACACCCTGAATGCTCTGAAAAGAAGACGGGTAAAACGAGTTTTATCTGCTCATTTAAAAGCTTTTGTGATACAAGGAATCATGCTCCACAAACAAGAACACACACGGGAGAAAAACCTTTCAATTGCTCAGTTTGTGGCAGTACATTTTCTCGGAAGGGCTATTTGACCAAACACATGAGAACGCACACAGGAGAAAAACCTTTCAGTTGCTCATTTTGCGGCGTGAAATTTTCTCGCATGTACTGCCTGAAAATACACATGAGAAGACACACAGGAGAGAGACCTTTTATTTGTTCAGTTTGTGGGAAGAAATACTGTCGGAATGACAGCCTGCAGTTACACATGAGAAAACACACAGTAGAAATACATTTTATTTGTCCAGTTTGTCGTACATTTTTCGCTGATGAGCAGAGTTTGACGGCACACATGTCGGCACACGACGGAGAATAAATGTTTCCCTGTGCAGTTTGTGCTACAAGATTGCCAAGTTGTAGAAGTGGAATGTCTTGCATGAGAAGTACAAAACCCAAAATCAGTGAAGTTGGTACAATATGTGAACAGAATACAATGATTTGCAAATCCCTTTCAACTTATATTCAATTGAATAGACTGCAAATACAAAATACTTAATGTTCCAACTGAGAAACTTATTTTTTTTTTGCAAATAATCATTGACTTAGAATTGAATGGCAGCAACACATTGCAAAAAAAGTTGTCACAGGGGCATTTTTACCACTGTGCTACATGGCCTTTCCTTTTAACAACACTCAGTAAAAGTTTGGGAACTGAGGAGACACATTGTTGAAGCTTTTCAGGTGGAATTCTTTCCCATTCTTGCCTGATGTACAGCTTAAGTTGTTCAACAGTCCGGGGTCTCCGTTGTGGTATTTTGGGCTTCATAATGCGCCACACATTTTCAATGGGAGACAGGTCTGGACTACAGGCAGGCCAGTCTAGTACCCGCACTCTTTTACTATGAAGCCACGCTGTTGTAACTTGTGGCTTGGCATTGTCTTGCTGAAATAAGCAGGGGCGTCCACGATTACCTTGCTTGGAAGGCAACATATGTTGCTCCAAAACCTGTATGTACCTTTCAGCATTAATGGTGTCTTCACAGATGTGTAAGTTACCCATGCCTTGGGCACTAATACACCCCCATACCATCAGAGATTCTGGCTTTTGAACTTCACGCCTATAACAATCTGGTTGGTTCTTTTTCTCTTTCTTACGGAGGACACAATTTCCACACTTTCCAAAAACAATTTGAAATCTGGACTCGTCAGACCACAGAACACTTTTACACTTTGTATCAGTCCATCTTAGATGAGCTCGGGCCCAGCGAAGCCGGCGGCGTTTCTGGGTGTTGTGGATAAATGGCTTTCGCTTTGCATAGTTTAGTTTTAACTTACATTTACAGATGTAGCGACCAACTGTAGTTACTGACAGTGGTTTTCTGTAGTGTTCCTAAGCCCATGTGGTAATATCCTTTACACACCGATGTCGCTTTTTGATGCAGTACCGCCTGAGGGATTGAAGATTTGTAATATCATCGCTTACGTGCAGTGATTTCTCCAGATTCTCTGAACCTTTTGATGATATTACGGACCTAGATGGTGAAATCCCTAAATTCTTTGCAATAGCTGGTTGAGAAATGTTGTTCTTAAACTGTTGGACAATTTGCCCATCCTTGTTTGTGAATGACTGAGCATTTCATGGAAGCTGCTTTTATTCCCAATCATGGCACCCACCTGTTCCCAATTAGCCTGTTCACCTGTGGGATGTTCCAAATAAGTGTTTGATGAGCATTCCTCAACTTTATCAGTCTTTTTTGCCACTTGTGCCAGCTTTTTTGAAACATGTTGCAGGCATCAAATTCCAAATGCGCTAATTATTGCAAAAAATAACAAAGTTGACCCGTTCAAACGTTAAATATCTTGTCTTTGCAGTCTATTCAATTGAATATAAGATGAAAAGGATTTGCTATATTTTGTATTTTGTTTTTATTTACCATTTACACAACGTGCCAACTTCACTGGTTTTGGGTTTTGTATATTAGGAACATTTATCATCTTATCTACTGGAAGACTCTCTCTGTTATTTCTGCCTGCCACTGATGTGTGTTTGTAAGATGTCTAGCACATTAAACATTTAGCAACATGTGCTTTGTTGTTATTTTTTGTTCTGTCGTAGCTCGATTTATTTGTAAAAAAAAGTACAGTGTACCTTTAATACAGTGACCAAGATGGCTGTTTTGCAGCAAGCAGAGTGCGAACCGAGTACGCAAGGGGCCTAGATCTTCCTGCCAAAAGCAGATACGAGCACAGAAATCAAACTATGCAATGGAATAAATCCCTATACTTTATCAAAAAAAGATTTGTTGAGTGATATCAGGTATTATCCCTTGGTGGACATATTGAACTATCTTGTTCTCTGACGTCTACATGACGAAACAAATGAAAGCTTGGAAAAGCATGAAGGTCTACAACTTTTTTTTGTGTTTGGCTAGGACAAGAAAATGGGGTGGATTTCATTTCATGACGTGCTCATAAATCGTCGAGCTGCAACAATGCATTAAGGCTGACAACATAAAAAAACTCTTCCCTCAATCACGACCATCATCCCTCGCCTGCGACGGGAACTAACAAGCCAAATACTAGAGTCCGTGAACAACTAAAAAAAGTATAAATATGAAAATTATATATATAATTCTCAATAAAAAAATATTATATATATATATATATATATATATACACACACACACACACACACACACATAGCATACCGTATTTCCTTGAATTAGCGCCGGGGCGGTAATTAATTTAAAACCTCTTCTCACTCCGGCGCTTACCAAAGGCATGCGGTAAATTTAGGCCTGTGTTTATAAATTTGAGCGTGATGTAAGGATACCATCATGAAAAGCACATTTAATAAAAAAAAACGTTATTATGGTCTTACCTTTACTTATAAATGAAGTCCATGCGCCACTCCGTCTGAACAAAAGCATCAATAACTTGTTTATAGAAGTCTTCCTTATCTTTCTTCAGAGATCTTCCTTTAATTATTACCTCCTGCTTCGATTGAAAGTCCAGTTTAGAAAACTGTTGTCACTTCTTCTGCAGCCGAGTAGTCGCAAGAATGATCCCTGGGATCTACCACCATGAGGCGGGAGTAATCTAATGACTCATATTTGACACACGCAGCTATATTAATAAAACATTTTTACTGTTCTTTTTAGCATATTCAATAGCTTGGATCTTAAATCCTACTGAATAGCTCTTTATCTTCTTCCATTTATGCGATTTTAAATTATTGAAATTAGCCTCCTCCATTTTGGAAAATGATGCCTTGAAAGGTGAAGTGTCACTCGTGTGACGAGTTTGACCCGGCGGTAAAACGAGGCATATGCTAATTATTCTGCGAAACGAAAATGACCCGGCGGTAAAAATAAAAAAAAGAACAATAGTGTCACAGTGGCTTACACTTGCATCACATCTCATAAGCCTGACAACACACTGTGTCCAATATTTTCACAAAGATAATATAAGTCATATTTTTGGTTAATTTAATAGTTAAAACAAATTTACATTATTGCAATCAGTTGATAAAACATTGTCCTTTACAATTATAAAAGCTTTTTACAAAAATCTACTACTCTGCTTGCATGTCAGCAGACTGGGGTAGATCCTGCTGAAATCCTATGTATTGAATGAATAGAGAATCCTTTTGAATCGGGAAAAAAAATGTTTTTGAATCTATATATATATATATATATATATATATATATATATATATATATATATATATATATATATATATATATATATATATATATATAAAATGTATGTATTTTGAAAAAACAATATGCTGTTATGCTGGGTGTTTAAATGAGATAAAATGGTATTTTAATGATTTAATTTGGCCATAGCAGTCGTGAAATATCAAAACATATGTAAAAAAAGTTTTAACTTATTCATTTAATATTATATTTATATTTAGTCTTATTTATTTATTTATTTATTTATTTATTTATTCAAGAGTGATCTTCAAAAAAAAAATGTTTCTGATAGAAATAAGTAATTATTACTCTCTGAAAAACAAATAATTGTAATATTGTGTTTGTGTCCCTTTTTATATCAAGTGGAAAATTGTGTTATTTTATCCTTGTGGTAAATATTGGACTCAATGTGTTGTCAAGCTTATGAGATGGGATGCAAGTATAAGCCACTGTAAAACTATTATTCATTTTTTCAAATGTTTTTATAAAAAATGTTTTAATAAATGGTTGTGATGATAATGATAATGAGGGATTTTTAATCACTGTTATTGTTGTGTTTTTAGTGTTTTTCCTGCTTTCTCCTCTTGTCTACACCTGTGCTTCTAGTGATTTGTCCTTGGCGAGGGGCGGACCTTGATGCACACCTGCTCACAATTAGCACTCCGGTATATAGGCACGTCACAGTCAGCTTGGCCTTGCCGGTTATTGTCTCCTGCACCTCCCACGTGCATGTGCCTGCTTCGTTTCATCAGTCCCGGTATGTTGCCACTCCTTATTCCTGTAATCCCTCACCTCTTTGTGCTTCCTTCCTAGCCCCCCCTGAGGTAAAGAGGATTTTTGTGTTGGACTTATTGCTGTGTTCAGTGCGCCCTGGCCTACCTCCCTGCCGACCACTGTGGAACCTGTTTTTGTTGATTATTCATGGTGTGCATTTTTTGCCCCATCGCCTTTTGTTGCAATTGTTGGACTTATTAAATATTCCCCTTTTATTATTCAACATTGCCTCTCGTCTCTGCATCCTGGGATCACCGTGATCAAATCCTAACAGTTATGTTGGAATTCTTATTAATATTGATACTGTTGTTGATGTTATTCATTTTTGTTTGACTACTTTTGGATTGTTTTGTGTCATGTTTGTGTGTCCTCTCAATTACTCTGTTGATTGCTATTCTGAAAGTTGCCGGTTTTGGTTTGGAATTGGATTAGTATTATTATTGTATTATTATGTATTATTTTGTTGGACTGATCAATAAAAAACAAAAAATTGTTAGTGTTAATGATATTTTGTGTGCTGCTTTTAATGGTGCTTGTTTGTATTTATTTGTTTTAAAAGCAAGTGGAAAAAAAAAGGAACTAAACTGTCAGACTGAATGTTTGATGATGACAACCACAAAATAGAACAAAAATGGAAATGGAGGAATGGATAGATGATTTTAATGGAGATTAGGTTTTTATTAGAAACATTGTTTGAAATGATGGATTATTTTTTTTCTGTACAATACAAAAAAATGCAAGACATTTTTGGCCATCTGTGCAAAAAACAAATGAAAGCAACAAAACAATGGATGCAATGTGGTTTAAAGGGGAACATTATCACCAGACCTATGTAAGCGTCAATATATACCTTGATGTTGCAGAAAAAAGACCATATATTTTTTTAACCGATTTCCGAACTCTAAATGGGTGAATTTTGGCGAATTAAACGCCTTTCTAATATTCGCTCTCGGAGCGATGACGTCACAACGTAACGTCACATCGGGAAGCAATCCGCCATTTTCTCAAACACCGTGTCAAATCAGCTCTGTTATTTTCCGTTTTTTCGACTGTTTTCCGTACCTTGGAGACATCATGCCTCGTCGGTGTGTTGTCGGACGGTGTAACAACACGAACAGGGACGAATTCAAGTTGCACCAGTGGCCCAAAGATGCGAAAGTGGCAAGAAAATGGACGTTTGTTCCGCACACTTTACCGACAAAAGCTATGATACGACAGAGATGGCAAGAATGTGTGGATATCCTGCGACACTCAAAGCAGATGCATTTCCAACGATAAAGTCAAAGAAATCTGCCGCCAGACCCCCATTGACTCTGCCGGAGTGTGTGAGCAATTCAGGGATTAAAGACCTCGGTAGCATGGCAAGCAATGGCGGCAGTTTGTTCCCGCAGACGAGCGAGCTAAACCCCCTGGATGTCTTGGCTCACACCGTCCCTTATGCCACCGAAGATGATCAAGAGAAGAATATCGACCCTAGCTTCCCTGGCCTGCTGACATCAACTCCAAAACTGGACAGATCAGCTTTCAGGAAAAGAGCACGGATGAGGGTATGTCTACAGAATATATTAATTGATGAAAATTGGGCTGTCTACACTCTCAAAGTGCATGTTGTTGCCAAATGTATTTCATATGCTGTAAACCTAGTTCATAGTTGTTAGTTTCCTTTAATGCCAAACAAACATACCAATCGTTGGTTAGAAGGCGATCGCCAAATTCGTCCTCGTGTTCTCCCGTGTCGCTGGCTGTCGTGTCGTTTTCGTCGGTTTCGCTTGCATACGGTTCAAACCGATATGGCTCAATAGCTTTAGTTTCTTCTTCAATTTCGTTTTCGCTACCTGCCTCCACACTACAACCATCCGTTTCAATACATGCGTAATCTGTTGAATCGCTTAAGCCGCTGAAATCCGAGTCTGAATCCGAGCTAATGTCGCTATAGCTTGCTGTTCTATGCGCCATGTTTGTTTGTGTTGGCATCACTATGTGACGTCACAGGAAAATGGACGGGTGTTTATAACGATGGTTAAAATCCGGCACTTTGAAGCTTTTTTTCGGGATATTGCGTGATGGGTAAAATTTTGAAAAAAACTTCAAAAAATACAATAAGCCACTGGGAACTGATTTTTAATGGTTTTAACCATTCTGAAATTGTGATAATGTTCCCCTTTAAATGAACTGCAGTATTTACGTAAAACATCAGGTGAATTTTGTTTGAACCAAATTTAACCATAACCAAAAGAGCAAAATTCACATCGGTAATGAACAAGTGATATTTTCTGCCTCATTCCAACAATTGTTAGTGTTTACTATTTGTCATACGCTCATAAACACGGTGTAATGTACGTGGTCCGCCAGAGAATAAGAAGACCCCAGGAGGGATGAGTGTAACGAGGATGGAGTATTCTTAAAACAACAGCAACAAAAATACAACAAATAGAGACTGAAAAAAAACATAAAAAATGACGACAGAAGAATGTTTGGCGTTCTAAACAATTCATGTTTTTTTTAACCTACGTTTGGCAAATGTGTCAAGGCCTATTATGCAAACACCATTACACCCGCAAACCAAATAGATTGCGGTCCTGTAAAAAACACTGCTATCTACAGTTTATATATGAGTTCTCCATCATTCAGAAAATCTCTTTAACAACATAAACCACTTTTCATAAAATCTGCTTAGCCTGCATTCTTTTTTTTCAGGCTTTCAGAAATGAAGCACTTTTCACAGTTTCGTAGTCTGAGGCCTTGTTGCCACACGTCGGACAGTGGATGCAACCCCGCTGGAAAATGAAGTAAAAATGTCCTATAAATCCAGTGCTGCATAGACTTTATAAGCAAACCGTTCAACTTCTGCACACAGAATCAACGTTACCTGCCACAGGTAGAAGCAGAGGACGGCCAGGAGCAGCAGGCCGGCGACGACTGTCAGCAAGATGATCCACCAGGCGACTTTGGTGTAGTATTCCTCGCCCCGCTCCAGGAACACTGTTACTTTTACCTGCACAATGTTAAGGTAGGCCATAAAAGTTTAATGTACTTTCAACGTAGTAAAGTTGTACTTTAGTAGTCAGTGTTTGGTGTATCCCAATCTGATACTGATATTATGAAGAAGAAAAAAACATCAGTCTAAGCCTGGGCCCCTGGAGAGAGGGTTCAGACTAAGGCCAAGGGAAAAAAACCTCATAGCTATAGCACACATACACATGTGTGTATAAGGGAAACATCAAAGAACACAAAGGACATTAAAGACATTAAAAGAGCAGAGCTGATGCAACCAGCCATTTCTACACACAGCCACAAAAGTACCAACCCTGTTTCCATATGAGTTGGGAAATTGTGTTAGATGTAAATATAAACAGAATACAATGATTTGCAAATAATTTTCAACCCATATTCAGTTGAATATGCTACAAAGACAACATGATAAACATTTTTTTGTTGTTGCAAATAATCATGAACTTTAGAATTTGATGCCAGCAACACGTGACAAAGAAGTTGGGAAAGGTGGCAATAAATACTGATAAAGTTGAGGAATGCTCATCAAACACTTATTTAGAACATCCCACAGGTGTGCAGGCTAATTGGGAACAGGTGGGTGCCATGATTGGGTATAAAAGTAGATTCCATGAAATGCTCAGTCATTCACAAAACAGGATGGGGCGAAGGTCACCACTTTGTCAACAAATGCGTGAGCAAATTGTTTAACAGTTTAAAAACAACATTTCTCAACCAGCTATTGCAAGGAATTTAGGGATTTCACCATCTACGGTCCGTAGTATCATCAAAGGGTTCAGAGAATCTGGAGAAATCACTGCACGTAAGCAGCTAAGCCCGTGACCTTCAATCCCTCAGGCTGTACTGCATCAACAAGCGACATCAGTGTGTAAAGGAAATCACCACATGGGCTAAGGAACACTTCAGAAACCCACTGTCAGTAACTACAGTTGGTCGCTACATCTGTAAGTGCAAGTTAAAACTCTCCTATGCAAGGCGAAAACCCTTTATCAACAACACCCAGAAATCTCGTCGGCTTCGCTGAGCCTGAGCTCATCTAAGATGGACTGATACAAAGTGAAAAAGTGTTCTGTGGTCTGACGAGTCCACATTTCAAATTGTTTTTGGAAACTGTGGACGTTGTGTCCTCCGGACCAAAGAGGAAAAGAACCATCCGGATTGTTATAGGCGCAAAGTTGAAAAGCCAGCATCTGTGATGGTATGGGGGTGTATTAGTGCCCAAGACATGGGTAACTTACACTTCTGTGAAGGCGCCATTAATGCTGAAAGGTACATACAGGTGTGGGTGGGGAGCGTTTCCACAGAGTGTTTCCAGACCCTGAAACGCGGGTGTCAGGGACAGATGCGGAAGGAGATTTTGACAAGAAAGTTCCAAAGCTTAGTGATATATCAGATGTATCAGATAGTAGGTGGGTTTTTTTTATCCTTTGCCTTCATATTTCGCTGTTTGTTGCATTTTTGTTGCATTTCGTTTGATTGTAAAATATGTAGATCGAGACGGGGTGTGACGTTCATAGGTTGTCAATATTCAGGGTTTTATCGTTCATAGTTAATATTGTAAATCCCACATTCTTTATTTTCACGTACAGACATACTTTCTATATTTAGTCAAGTTGAATGTCCTCTTGGTGCTGCGTGCCAGAGTAGGCCTCACAATCTGTGTTTAAATTTTTTTATTTTTTTTTATTTTTTGAGGTTAAAAAGTCGCAAATTAGATCTTTGTTTGTTTCACTTTAATGAAAGTCTATATTCCTTTCATAATTACCTTAAATTATCTTGGAAATATTCACGTATATACAGGTGAAACCCAAAACATTTTAATATCGCCTAAAATTCGTGTCATTCAATTCAACTTAAAATGCTAAACTAATACATACTTACCAACCTTGAGACCTCCGATTTCGGGAGGTGTGTGTGTGTGTGTGTGTGGGGGGGGGGGGGGGGGCGTGGTTAAGAGGGGAGGAGTATATTTACAGCTAGAATTCACCAAGTCAAGTATTTCATATATATAACTTTAACACTGTTACAAATATGCGCCACACTGTGAACCCACACCAAACAAGAATGACATACACATTTCGGGAGAACATCCGCACCGTAACACAACATAAACACAACAGAACAAATACCCAGAACCCCTTGCAGCACTAACTCTTCCGGGATGCTACAATATGCACCCCCCGCTACCACCTACCCCAACCCCCGCCCACCTCAACCTCCTCATGCTCTCTCAGGGAGAGCATGTCCCAAATTCCAAGCTGCTGTTTTGAGGCATGTTAAAAAAAATAATGCACTTTGTGACTTCAATAATAAATATGGCAGTGCCATGTTGGCATTTTTTTCCATAACTTGAGTTGATTTATTTTGGAAAACCTTGTTACATTGTTTAATGCGTCCAGCGGGGCATCACAACAAAATTAGGCATAATAATGTGTTAATTCCACGACTGTATATATCGGTATCGGTTGATATCGGTAATTAAGAGTTGGACAATATCGGAATATCGGCAAAAAAGCCATTATCGGACATCTCTACTAATTTGTGCTGATGTCGTCAATATTCAAGGCTTCAATACGGGTATCATGTTGTAAGTGGAGAACTTGTATCAGGAGACCCCTCGTTAGCTTGTATAGCAGTATAAATGTACTGTCCTTCGAAAATAAGTCGGTTACGGTTTAAATAGCTGGAAACACAAGTAACTACAGAACATCACAGAGTTCTTTCTCAGCTTTAAATTGCAAATAAATATTTTTTGTACGGTAATTTAAACCGAAAGTGGTATGGTGGCACTATCTGCAGGTGAAGAAGAGTGTCACAGCTACGTTAAGCAGAGGTTGCTCTCTCTCATAACAACTTAAAATATTACGTTTGCAGTCCATAAAGGTTCCACGATGAGCAAGGAATGAAAAGGTCAGAAAATGAACAGAATGTGTTTTTTTTTTGTTTTTTTTACTTTTGTCCGAGGCTTTTCTTCTTTGAGTTCGATGTTCTCCGAAGAGTTACTCAAACTAAGCGCAGCATCCACGACAATGTCCAGGTAATTGAAAGAGCTGTAAACCTGCATAGGAAACATAAGATAAAAACATCAATTAGTCTAGCGTCAACATCTTGCAGGATTTTTTTATGTACCGTATTTTTCGGACTAAAAGGTGCACTAAAAGTCCTTTTAATTTTCTCCAAAAAATCGACAGTGCTTCTTATAGCCTGGTGCGCCTTATGTATGTATTAATTCTGGTTGTGCTTACTGACTTCAAACCAATTTTATGTGGTACATGGTGTAATAATAAGTGTGACCAGTAGATAGCAGTCACACATAAGAGATACACTATATTGCCAAAAGTATTTGGCCACCTGCCTTGACTCACATATGAACTTGAAGTGCCATCCCATTCCTAGCCCACAGGGTTCAATACTATGTCGGTCCACCTTTTGCAGATATTACAGCTTCAACTCTTCTGGGAAGGCTGTCCACAAGGTTGCGGAGAGTGTTTATAGGAATTTTCCACCATTTTTCCAAAAGCACATTTGTGAGGTCACACTGATGTTGGTCGAGAAGGCCTGGCTCTCAGTCTCCGTTCTAATTCATCCCAAATGTGTTCTATCGGGTTCAGGTTAGGACTCTGTGCAGGCCAGTCAAGTTCATCCACGCCTGACTCTGTCATCCATGTCTTTATGGACCTTTATGCACTGGTGGCATCCTATGACAGTTCCACGCTGGAAATCACTGAGAGCGGCCCATTCTTTCATAAATGTTTGTAGAAACAGTCTCCATGCCTAAGTGCTTGATTTTATACACCTGTGGTCGGGCCAAGTGATTAGGACACCTGATTCTGATCTTTTGGATGGGTGGCCAAATACTTTTGGCAATATAGTGTACGTGTGGACTGCAGGTTGATGTTCCCTGTTCAATAAATGAGGCTAGCAAGCATGACCAAACCTTTGATGTTTCATTGAGAATATAGCACATTACACACAGTGCTCAAAAATCTATCAAAATGTTTTGGTATGACTTTGGTAAGTCACACCGCTTGATGGATTGTCGAACATTACGGCTACCATAGTCAGACGTACTGTGCTTCAACATAAGGGTATTATTAGTGTGTGTGTATAATGACCCCAAAATGGCACCTATTAGGAGACATTATCTGGCGTTTTGTTTCGACCTACTATGCAAAACCAACTTTTCTCACCTATTGGTACCTGGGATCTGCATAAGTCTCGGAAATTTGCACGCGTCTGCCAATAGTCAATAAGCTCCTTCTTTTTTTCCATCCTCTTGTTGGGTCCATTGTTGGGTCCATTTAATACATAAGGCGCACCGGATTATAAAGTGCACTGTCTTTGACTGGGTCTATTTGGGTTCATCCTCCTCCGCTGCCATTTCCAATACAAAGTAGTGAACATTTCTAACTTATATCTGTCAGTAGCCTCGCTATGGAAGCACTAAAAACTACAACAAAAGATGACGGGGAGAAGACGCTGTCGAGGTGGAGCCATGTTGATTAGACGACGCATCCTAAAGTGACGGATAGAAATCATAATATGACCCCTTTTAATGTACCTTATAATCCGGTGCGCCTTATGTATGAAATAGACCCAAATAGACCCAGTCATCGACAGTGCGCTTTATAATCCGGTGCGCTTTATGTATGAAATTGACCCAAATAGACTCAGTCATCGACAGTGCGCCTTATAATCCGGTGCGCCTTATGTATGAAATAGACCCAAATAGACTCATTCATCGACAGTGCGCCTTATAATCCGGTGTGCCTTATGTATGAAATAGACCCAAATAGACTCAGTCATCAACAGTTAAGGTAAAGTACCAATGATGGTCACACACACACTAGGTGTGGCAAAATTATTCTCTGCCTTTGACCCATCACCATTGAGGGGAGGGGAGCAGTGGGCAGCAGCGGTGGCCGCGCCCGGGAATCATTTTTGGTGATTTAACCCCCAATTCCAACCTTTGATGCTGAGTGCCAAGCAGGGAGGTAATGGGTCCCATTTTTATAGTCTTTGGTTTGAACTCACAACCTACCGAAAGGTTGCCTTATGTATGAAATAGATCCAGTTATCGACAGTGCACCTTATAATCCGGTTCGTTTTATGTATGAAATAGACCCAAAGAGACCCAGTCATAGACAGTGCGCCTTATAACCCGGTGCGCCTTATGTATGAAATAGATTCAAATAGACCCAGTCATCGACAGTGCGCTTTATAATCCGGTGCGCTTTATGTATGAAATAGACCTAAATAGAACGAGTCATCGGCGGTGCGTCTTATGTATGACATAAACCCAAATAGACCCAGTCATCGACAGTGTGCCTTATAATCCGGTGCGCCTTTTGTATGACATAGACGCAGTCATCGACAGTGCTCCTTATAATCCGAAAAATGCGGTATGTGACATAGACCCAAATAGACCCAGTCAACAACAGTGCGCCTTATAAATCAGTGTGCCTTATGTATGAAATAGCCCCAAATAGACCCAGTCATCGACAGTGCGCCTTATAACCCGGTGCACCTTATGTATGAAATAGACCCAGTCATCAACAGTGTGCCATATAAACCAGTGCGCCTTATGTATGAAATAGACCCAAACAACCCCAGCCATCGACAGTGCACCTTATAATCCGGTGCGCCTTATGTATGACATAGACCCAGTCATCAGCAGTGCACCTTATAATCCGGTGCGCCTTTTGTATGACATAGACCCAGTCATCAACAGTGTGCCATATAAACCCGTGCGCCTTATGTATGAAATAGACCCAAACAAACACAGTCATCGACAGTGCGCCTTACAATCCGGTGTTCCTTATGTATGACATAGACCCAGTCATCAGCAGTGCACCTTATAATCCGGTGCGCCTTTTGTATGACATAGACCCAGTCATCGACAGTGCGCCTTATAATCCGAAAAATGCGGTATATGACATAGACCCAAATAAACCCAGTCATCGACAGTGCGCTTTATAATCCAAAAAATGCGGTATATGACATAGACCCACATAGATCCAGTCATCGACAGTGCGCCTTATAATCCGGTGCGCCTTATGTGTGACATAGACCCAAATAGACCCAGTCATCGACAGTGCGCCTTATAATCAGAAAAATGCGGTATGCGATGCATTTAAACTGAGCACCTGTGTGATGGTGCTGTTCCAGAGGCGTGCATGTAGAACAATTGATGCAGTGCTGTCCAATCCCACAAGAGGGCAGCGTATCCGCACACACTTGAGTCCTTCAGAGCAGGTCTGCGCAGGTGAAAAGGTTACAAAATAGTTCAAAAATCGCTCCAACCAAGAGTCGACGAGGATATCATTTTTTTTTACCAAGGTTTTATATTTCCTTCTTTGTCGAAACGGGAAGGCATCAGCGGAGAGGGCTTCGTATTCTGCCTCGCGTCTCTGCCTGGAGGCGCCACGCCAAACCTTAAGGCCACACCATTGAGTACACACGACTATAAAAGAATAATGATAGAAAAGGCAGAAATGTGGGTTACCTTAACTCGCCTAAGAGGATCAATTTGGTCGGCGGGGGAGCAGGAGACAATCTGCACTCCCGCACTCGTGATGTGAGTCAAGTACAGCAGCCATTTCCCCTCCAAGTTCTCCTTAGGCCAGTCGATATCCAGGGACGCATTAGCGAAGGACTTCAGAGGTCGGCCCACGTTTGTTATCTGCTCGCCCAGACAGACATCGCTCATTTAGTCCTGGACCAAAACAATTCAATGCATTTGGAGAAATTGAACGTTACCTTGAATTCATACTGAATCGCGGCTCCAATGTCATCCACCGTTTTTTCGGCTCGCTCGCTCGTTGACCTTGGCCTGACTGACACTTGAGACGGCCTGGCGAGCCTAGCAAATATGTGTCAACGTACAGTAAAGCTCAAAAGGACTTATATGCTGTATGATATACAAAACCAGTGAAGTTGGCACGTTGTGTAAATGGTAAATAAAAACAGAATACAATGATTTGCAAATCCTTTTCAACTTATATTCAATTGAATAGACTTCAAAGACAAGATATTTCATGTTCCAACTGGAAAATGTAGTTATTTTTTGCAAATATTAGCTCATTTGGAATTTGATGCCTGCGACATGTTTCAAGAAAGCTGGCATGTGTCGCAAAAAAGACTGAGAAAGTTGAGGAATGCTCGTCAAACACTTATTTGGAACATCCCACAGGTGAACAGGCTAATTGGGAACAGGTGGGTGCCATGATTGGGTATAAAAGCAGCTTCCATGGAATGCTCAGTCGCGAGGGTCACCACTTTGTGAACAAATGTGTGAGCAAATTGTTTAAGAACAACATTTCTCAACCGGCTATTGCAAGGAATTTAGGGATTTCACCATCTACGGTCTGTAATATCATCAAAAGTTTCAGAGAATCTGGAGAAATCACTGCACGTAAGCAGCAAGGCTAAAAACCAACATTGAATGCCCGTGACCTTCAATCCCTCAGGCGGTACTGCATCAAAAAGCGACATCAGTGTATAAAGGAGATCACCACATGGGATCAGGAACACTTCAGAAAACCACTGTCAGTAACTACAGTTTGTCGCTACATCTGTAAGTGCAAGTTAAAACTCTACTATGCAAAGCGAACATTTTTTAATTTTCCTGAGGGAACTCTCCTGAAGGAATCAAAGTACTACCTACCTACCTACCTACCTACCTACCTACCTACCTACCTACCTAAAGCCATTTCCTACCTACCTACCTAAAGCCATTTCTCAACAACACCCACAAACTTCACTGGGCCCGAGCTCATCTAAGATGGACTGATGCAAAGTGATAGAGTGTTCTGTGGTCTGACGAGTCCACATTTCAAATCGTTTTTGGAAACTGTGGACGTTTTGTCCTCCGGACCAAAGAGGAAAAGAACCATCTGTCAGGCTTGTTCCTGACAGTTTGGTTAAGTTTTAGTTGTTCCTCTGTGTTTGTTTTATTTCCTGTCAGCACTCTTATTTTGGTTCAGTTTCCTGTTGTTCTCTCTGAGTGCTGTCCCCTCAGCTGTGGCTGATTGGCACCTGGCCACACCTGGTGTCAATCAGCCAGCTGCTATTTATACCTGCCCTGCCCTCCAGTCACTGTTGGATTATTGTCGTCCCTACCTGTCGTGTCTGTCAGTGTAGCTGTATGCGGTAGCGGTAAGCTATATTCTGTAGCTGTTTGTAGCTTACTATCTTTTTGTTCATAGTCCCTGTTTGCTGGATCCCTGTTCCCTGTTTCCAGTTTGTCCTCCTAGTTCCTGGTTTGTGTTTTTTGTCTTTATTTCATGGACATTAAATCATGTTGTCCCGCACAATAGTGATGGGTTGATGAGGCGTCATGAAGCGTTTCGACACATTGCAAAACTGTATTGATACTGTGTCGATACTGTGTCACTGAATACTGACATCTGCTGGACATAAAAAATCCCTACAGGCAACCTATGGACCGACTCAACTGACACTGATTTTATGACCTAGTACAGTGGTTCTCAACCTTTTTTCAGTGATGTACCCCCAGTGATTTTTTTTTTAATTCAAATACCCCCTAATCAGACCAAAGCATTTTTGGTTGAAAAAAAGAGATAAAGAAGTAAAATACAGCACTATGTCATCAGTTTTTGATTTATTAAATAGTATAACAGTGCAAAAAATTGCTCATTTGTAGTGGTCTTTCTTGAGCTATTTGGAAAAAAAGATAGGTTTTTATTTATATTTATAAAGGATTTTTGAATTGTTACTATTTTTAGAATATTTAAAAAAAAATCTCACGTACCCCTTGGCATACCTTCAAGTACCCCCAGGGGTACGTGTACCCCCATTTGAGAACCACTGACCTAATATATACAATAATATAAACCAAGTCATTGTATTACATTTAGGATTATTTCATATCTTCATTTAAATAAAAATATAATTTTATATTTTTTAGAAACAGTCAATAAATAATGTGAACATGTATCATAACATGGAAATCTAAGAGAACGTGTTGTGAATGAGAATGCTTGTGGACTGGGAATTTTTTTTTATTTTATTTTTTTTACACATTTTTATTTAAAAAAAAGAAGTTTTTCCAACGTATTACATTTTAGACGATTTCTCTTCTTAGTTATTATTTCTCCGGCTGTAGAAAAGACCCGCTCACAGGGCACAGAGGAGGCGTCAGTGCGACACAGTTCGCGTATCGGTCACGTGACCGAAACAGCCCATGATCGATCACGTGACTTTCTAAAAGCGGTACGCGCACCGACACAGGGTTTTGTTCTATGTGCTCGACGCATGCGCCGATGCATCGGTGTTGCCGGACCCATCACTAGTGCACGCTAGTGATGGGTTGATGAGGCGTCATGAAGCGTTTTGACACATTGCAAAACTGTATTGATACTGTGTCGATACTGTGTCACTAAATACTAGTGATGGGTTGATGAGGCGTCATGAAGCGTTTCGACACATTGCAAAACTGTATTGATACTGTGTCGATACTGTGTCACTAAATACTGACATCTGCTGGACATTAAAAATCCCTACAGGCAACCTATGGACCGACTCAACTGACACTGATTTTATGACCTTGTACAGTGGTTCTCAAATGGGGGTACGCGTACCCCTGGAGGTACTTGAAGGTATGCCAAGGGGTACGTGATATTTTTTTTTAAATATTCTAAAAATAGCAACAATTCAAAAATCCTTTATAAATACATTTATTGAATAGTACTTCAACAAAATATGAATGTAAGTTCATAAACTCAGTGAAGCACAAGCTCAGGTTTGTCACTAAAATGTGTCAAAAAGAACTGTGAAAAGAAATGCAACAATGCAATATTCAGTGTTGACAGCTAGATTTGTTTGTGGACATGTTCCATAAATATTGATAAAGATTTTTTTTTTTTGTGAAGAAATGTTTAGAATTAAGTTCATGAATCCAGATGGATCTCTAATACAATCCCCAAAGAGGGCACTTTAAGTTGATGATTACTTCTATGTGTAGAAATCTTTATTTATAATTGAATCACTTGTTTATTTTTCGTCCTGGTCGTGGAACTGTGGACCAGCTCTATACTCTCGGCAGGGTCCTTGAGGGTGCATGGGAGTTTGCCCAACCAGTCTACATGTGTTTTGTGGACTTGGAGAAGGCATTCGACCGTGTCCCTCGGGAAGTCCTGTGGGGAGTGCTCAGAGAGTATGGGGTATCGGACTGTCTGATTTTGGCGGTCCGCTCCCTGTATGATCAGTGTCAGAGCTTGGTCCGCATTGCCGGCAGTAAGTCGGACACGTTTCCAGTGAGGGTTGGACTCCGCCAAGGCTGCCCTTTGTCACCGATTCTGTTCATAACTTTTAGGGACAGAATTTCTAGGCGCAGTCAAGGCGTTGAGGGGATCCGGTTTGGTGGCTGCAGGATTAGGTCTCTGCTTTTTGCAGATGATGTGGTCCTGATGGCTTCATCTTGCCAGGATCTTCAGCTCTCTCTGGATCGGTTCGCAGCCGAGTGTGAAGCGACTGGGATGAGAATCAGCACCTCCAAGTCCGAGTCCATGGTTCTCACCCGGAAAAGGGTGGAATGCCATCTTCGGGTTGGGGAGGAGACCCTGCCCCAAGTGGAGGAGTTCAAGTACCTCGGAGTCTTGTTCACGAGTGAGGGAAGAGTGGATCGTGAGATCGACAGGCGGATCGGTGCGGCATCTTTAGTAATGCGGACGCTGTATCGATCCGTTGTGGTGAAGAAGGAGCTGAGCCGGAAGGCAAAGCTCTCAATTTACCGGTCGATCTACGTTCCCATCCTCACCTATGGTCATGAGCTTTGGGTTATGACCGAAAGGACAAGATCACGGGTACAAGCGGCCGAAATGAGTTTCCTCCGCCGGGTGGCAGGGCTCTCCCTTAGAGATAGGGTGAGAAGCTCTGTCATCCGGGGGGAGCTCAAAGTAAAGCCGCTGCTCCTCCACATCGAGAGGAGCCAGATGAGGTGGTTCGGGCATCTGGTCAGGATGCCACCCGATCGCCTCCCTCGGGAGGTGTTTAGGGCACATCCGACCGGTAGGAGGCCACGGGGAAGACCCAGGACACGCTGGGAAGACTATGTCTCCCGGCTGGCCTGGGAACGCCTCGGGATCCCCCGGGAGGAGCTGGACGAAGTGGCTGGGGAGAGGGAAGTCTGGGCTTCCCTGCTTAGGCTGCTGCCCCCGCGACCCGACCTCGGATAAGCGGAAGAAGATGGATGGATGGATGGATGTTTATTTTTCAAGTTTTTAGTTATTTTTATATCTTTTTTTTTCAAATAGTTCAAGAAAGACCACTACAAATGAGCAATATTTTGCACTGTTATACAATTTAATAAATCAGAAACTGATGACATAGTGCTGTATTTTACTTCTTTATCTTTTTTTTTTCAACCAAAAATGCTTTGCTCTGATTAGGGGGTACTTGAATTAAAAAAAAAATTCACAGGGGGTACATTGCTGAAAAAAGGTTGAGAACCACTGACCTAGTATATACAATAATATAAACCAAGTCATTGTATTTCATTTAGGATTATTTCATAACTTCATTTAAATAAAAATATATTTTGTCTTTTTTAGATATTCAATAAATAATGTGAACATGTATCATAACATGGAAATCTAAGAACGTGTTGTGAATGAGGATGCTTGTGGACCTGGAAATTATTATTGATTTTTTTTTTACACATTTTTATTTTTAAAAAAAAAAACAGTTTTTCCAACATATTCAATTTTAGACGCTTTCTCTTCTTAGTTATTATTTCTCCGGCTGTAGAAAAGACCCGCTCACAGGGCACAGAGGAGGCGTCAGTGCGACACAGTTCGCGTATCGGTCACGTGACCAAAACAGCTCATGATCGGTCACGTGACTTTTTAAAAGCGGTACGCGCACCGACACAGGGTTTCGCTCTATGAGCTCGACGCATGCGCCGACGCATCGGTGTTGCCGGACCCATCACTACCGCACAATGCTTTCCGCCTTCTCTGCATCTTGGGGTTCGTCACCTACAACTCCTGACACCATCCGGATTGTTATAGGCGCAAAGTTGAAAAGCCAGCATCTGTGATGGTATGGGGGTGTATTAGTGCCCAAGACATGGGTAACTTACACATCTGTGAAGGCACCATTAATGCTGAAAGGTACATACAGGTTTTGGAGCAACATATGTTGCCATCCAAGCAACGTTATCATGGACGCCCCTGCTTATTTCAGCAAGACAATACCAAGCCACGTGTTACAACAGCGTGGCGTCATAGTAAAAGAGTGCGTGTACTAGACTGGCCTGCCTGTAGTCCAGACCTGTCTCCCATTGAAAATGTGTGGCGCATTATGAAGCCTAAAATACCACAACGGAGACCCCCGGACTGTTGAACAACTTAAGCTGTACATCAAGCAAGAATGGGAAAGAATTCCACCTGAAAAGCTTCAAAAATTGGTCTCCTCAGTTCCCAAATGTTTACTGAGTGTTGTTAAAAGGAAAGGCCATGTAACACAGTGGTAAAAATGCCCCTGTGACAACTTTTTTTGCTGCCATTAAATTCTACGTTAATAATTATTTGCAAAAAAAATATTAAGTGTCTCAGTTGAAACATTAAATATCTTGTCTTTGCAGTCTATTCAATTGAATATAAGTTGAAAAGGATTTGCAAATAATTGTATTCTGTTTTAATTTACCATTTACATAATGTGCCAACTTCACTGGTTTTGGGTTTTGTGTATATATTTTAAAGAATTTTGGCACCACCTAAAGGAGGCTTGCCTTACACTGTTATGTACAAACCCCGTTTCCATATGAGTTGGGAAATTGTGTTAGATGTAAATATAAACGGAATACAATGATTTGCAAATCATTTTCAACCCATATTCAATTGAATGCACTACAAAGACAAGATATTTGATGTTCAAACTCAAACTTTATTTTTTTTGCAAATAATAATTAACTTAGAATTTCATGGCTGCAACACGTGCCAAAGTAGTTGGGAAAGGGCATGTTCACCACTGTGTTACATGGCCTTTCCTTTTAACAAAACTCAGTAAACGTTTGGGAACTGAGGAGACACATTTTTTAAGCTTCTCAGGTGGAATTCTTTCCCATTCTTGCTTGATGTACAGCTTAAGTTGTTCAACAGTCCGGGGGTCTCCATTGTGGTATTTTAGGCTTCATAATGCGCCGCACATTTTCAATGGGAGACATGTCTGGACTACAGGCAGGCCAGTCTAGTACCCGCACTCTTTCACTATGAAGCCACGTTGATGTAACACGTGGCTTGGCATTGTCTTGCTGAAATAAGCAGGGGCGTCCATGGCAACGTTGCTTGGATGGCAACATATGTTGCTCCAAAACATGTATGTACCTTTCAGCATTAATGGTGCCTTCACAGATGTGTAAGTTACCCATGTCTTGGGCACTAATACACCCCCATACCATCACAGATGCTGGCTTTTCAACTTTGCGCCTATAACAATCCGGATGGTTCTTTTCCTCTTTGGTCCGGAGGACACGACGTCCACAGTTTCCAAAAACAATTTGAAATGTGGACTCGTCAGACCACAGAACACTTTTCCACTTTGTATCAGTCCATCTTAGATGAGCTCAGGCCCAGCGAAGCCGACAGCCTTTTTGGGTGTTGTTGATAAACAGTTTTCGCCTTGCATAGGAGAGTTTTAACTTGCACTTACAGATGTAGCGACCAACTGTAGTTACTGACAGTGGGTTTCTGAAGTGTTCCTGAGCCCATGTGGTGATATCATTTATACACTGATGTCGCTTGTTGATGCAGTACAGCCTGAGGGATCGAAGGTCACGGGCTTAGCTGCTTACGTGCAGTGATTTCTCCAGATTCTCTGAACTCTTTGATGATATTACGGACCGTAGATGGTGAAATCCCTAAATTCCTTGCAATAGCTGGTTGAGAAAGGTTTTTCTTAAACTGTTCAACAATTTGCTCACGCATTTGTTGACAAAGTGGTGACCCTCGCCCCATCCTTGTTTGTGAATGACTGAGCATTTCATGGAATCTACTTTTATACCCAATCATGGCACCCACCTGTTCCCAATTTGCCTGTTCACCTGTGGGATGTTCCAAATAAGTGTTTGATGAGCATTCCTCAACTTTATCAGTATTTATTGCCACCTTTCCCAACTTCTTTGTCACGTGTTGCTGGCATCAAATTCTAAAGTTAATGATTATTTGCAAAAAAAAAAAAGTTTATCAGTTTGAACATCAAATATGTTGTCTTTGTAGCATATTCAATTGAATATGGGTTGAAAATGATTTGCAAATCATTGTATTCCGCTTATATTTACATCTAACACAATTTCCCAACTCATATGGAAACGGGGTTTGCATAACATCTATAATATGCATTGTGTATATGGTCCATATGTGCAATGTTGAATTCAATAAATAGCATTACAGCATTAAATGTAGTTAAACTACAGGCAATGCGGTGTAGAGTGTACTGTGTACTGGTTACCCGTATATTTGCAGACCCAGTTCGAAAACCACTTTGGCTGTCGCCTCAACCGCTTGTAAGGTCTGCTCACTTGTACTAGGGCACACCAATAACAGGAGTCTAACATGGTTCAGTCTCAAACATCTGCAGCTTTACGTCTCAGGTACTCACGTCTGAAGTTGTAGCGTGATGTTGACTGATTTGGTGCTCAGTGAGATGCCAGTGGTCGTCAGCATGACGTAAAAAGTCACCTGTACGATACAAAAGCACAGCAGTTTTAGTAGTGATTCCGTTAATGCCGTATGAAGCCCGGTTTGGCATTTTCTGACTATAAATACCACATTTTGCACAAATGGCATACAGTTTAAAGATAGTGACTTTTAAAGGCTTTTCAATAATGTATGTCCTCACCTATGCAACAATTAAAAGGACCTAAAGCGACCGAAAGTTATCTTTATGTACTTTTTTCCGCTCCTGAACACAAATCTGGCAGTCATTTGCCATAATATCAATTAGTTTTTGAGAACCTCGCCCCCTTTCTACCGTCAGACTCAATATGCCCCCCCTCGGTGTGACGTCATCTACAGCAGTGTTTTTCAACCTTTTTTGAGGCAAGACACATTTTTTTCATTAAAAAATCCGGTGGCACAGCACCAGCAGAAAACGTTTAAAAAAGAAACTCCACCAGGTCGTCGTGCCTTATTTTGAGTTTGTTGGTGTTTTCCCGTGTGTAGTGCTGTAGTTCTTGTCTTGCGCTGTTATTTTGGTGGCCGTTTCTGTTTTGTTGGTGTTTTCCTGTAGCAGTTTCATGTCTTCCTTTGAGCGCTATTCCGCGCACC
The DNA here is from genome assembly GCF_033978685.3 of Nerophis lumbriciformis. Classification (NCBI taxonomy): domain Eukaryota; kingdom Metazoa; phylum Chordata; class Actinopteri; order Syngnathiformes; family Syngnathidae; genus Nerophis; species Nerophis lumbriciformis. The sequence goes on along the minus strand of NC_084563.2, from coordinate 23,239,424 downwards.
TGCTTTGTGTTAGCAAGCTAGGCTGTTTACGTTGTTGCTATCCTTATTTGTGCGGACATTGTCGATTGTCATGTCATGTACTTTGTGGACGCCGTAAGTTTTTGCTGTCGTCCAGCATTCTGTTTCTGTTTACTTTGTAACCAGTTCAGTTTTACTTTCGTTTTGCATAGCCATTGCCTTTTCCTTTCCCTTTCCCTTTCCCCTTTGTTAATTTTTGGTTTAAGCATTACATACCTTTTTACCTGCACCCGCTGTGGTCTGTATATTGTGAAGTGTGAAGTGAAGTGAATTATATTTATACAGCGCTTTTCTCTAGTGACTCAAAGCGCTTTTTACATAGTGAAACCCAATATCTAAGTCAGTGTTTTTCAACCTTTTTTGAGCCAAGGCACATTTTTTGCGTTTAAAAAATCTGCAGGCACACCACCAGCAGAGATCATTGAAAAACGAAACTCAGTTTACAGTAAAAAGTCGTTGTCGCAATTGTTGGATATGACTTTAAACCAGGGGCGTCACTAGCTTTTAAGGACAGGGGGGGCCTAGCCCCCAGGAGATGCACAGGATGCGAGCGAACGTTACGCGCAAGCACAAAACTTCACGAACGGCTAACAAAGACTTAGAAATTATTCACTTTTATTATTATTATTTCAGTCGGTTTATTTTCAATCTGTGTTCAGTACAACAACACACATGGGTTTGCACAGTGACATTTTGTTTACAGCATCAACAAGAAACAATTACTTGCATGATCCTTCAAGATACACTGAAACACAATGAAAGTCATGGCATTAGCCTCTATGTTATTCATTCACAACATAGAGGATAATGCCACGACTTTCGCTCACAATACAATAATTGTTTGTTCCCAAATATTTTGAAGTTGCACAGATTACATTTTGGGCACATATGTGACTAAACTGGTTGTAAGTTCAAGCCCTGAAATATTACTTAATTACTTGAATTAAAATAATATCTGGATCGGGATGATTTGGCTTATATATAATATATATATATATATATATATATATATATATATATATATATATATATATATATTATGGTAAGCCGTTAAGGAAATTAAATATATATGGAAGTTTGAATAGAAATGAGAAACGTTTATATATACTGTAAATAAGAAAGACTTAGAGTCCGTCCGCTGATCTGAAAAAGAGCCAAAGCTGTCAAAGAGCTGAGAGACCATCTTCAAAGTGCAATGCTGAAACAAATAATGCAAACAATCAAATGTAACTTCCAGGGCTTGAGATTAATGTAGTCCTGTCGTACCGTCGTCGGTAAAAAAAAATGCACGTGACGAAATGAAATGCTCCCCGGGACGATGGCTTTTAACCATTTTTATTATTTTTCTTTTTATGTATTTATTCATTTTACATTTTATATTAAATGTCTTGGTTTTTCCTCCCTCTGAAAATCCTATGAGATGTTTAACAAGCCATCCTATAATAATACAACAGCTATTAATGTAATAATACAATACAACAAATATATTTAATGATGCTTTTTCCATTATTTTAACAATAGGCTAATGTATATTACTTTATATAGATTCTACAAGAAACACAAAACTTTATAAAAACTACATTATTTACAATTGCAGACACAAGGTTTCGTGCAGCTTCACTCATTGTAAAGGAAGACGGAAGTCCACGCAGGAGAAAAATGACTACAATGATGGTGTATTTAGAGCGGGAACATTTATGTCATCTTACTTACTAAATCAGTCACAGTAACAATCTACTATAAATGTTATGTTATCACTGCAACTTAACTGTAAACCTGAACACTAAAGTGAAGCACCACCCACGTCGAGAATGATACACTCAGCAGATGTTTGCTGCAGGGATGTCACCTCTTCTCACGGCAAAAAATAGTTGGTTCTATGTTTTTGTAGCGCCTCAATCGTAGGTTACTAGTTTACTAGTTCACCATTACTTCAGTGAAGAAAACCCAGGATAGAACAGTGGTTAAGACTGCTACCTCTGAGTCTGTAGTACTGAGTTCAAATCCTTGACTTTTAAAGTTGAGGAATTTGTTTTACCTCTATCATATATCACTGATTGCATTTGTAAATAAACAAAAATCGTGAATCAACAAGATTCTGGATAGTTTAATAGTCAACACTGTGGGCTCCCCAGAATCCCAACTCAGCAAGACCTATGATAACTTTGTGGTTAAGACTGCTGCATCTCAGTTAGTAGTGGTGCCTTCAAATCTCTTACTTTGAAAGTTTAGTTGTTTTGTTTTACCTCTAGAATAGTTCACTGATTGCATTTGTATATGAAAAAAAAAAGAAGCTATACCAAGACTCTGCAGAGCATGGTGATTAAGACTGCTACCTCTCAGGCAGTCGTATGAGGTTCAAATCCATGACTAGGAAAATGTATGTTTTTGTTTCATTTCTATCAAAGTCCACTGATTGCATTTGTATATGAGCGAAAATCAGGTTATGATGGGACCCAGAATAGCTCAATGGTCAACACTGTGGGCTCCCAATACAGGGGTACTTGGTTCAAACCCCAGACAAGTAATCATTAATTTGGCTGAATGTCGTCAAAAGGACATAAATTGAGTAATGTTATGTGCTCTTTGCTTGAATAAAATAAAGTTAAAAAATGAAGTCAATGCTAAAGATAATAATAATTGTCAAATAGTCAATGAATACACCTCAGGGGTTACCTGTGTGTGTGTGTATGAGTGAGCGTGTGAGTGTAATTCCTGAGGTGGGGGGAATAGGAGTAAAACTTAATAATAGAGAGCGTTGACCAATGAGCTCTCCTGGGTACAATTAAAGTTTTTTTTAATTGGAACAGTTAAAAAAATAATTAAATAAGTTAATTATTATGTTTTCATTACACATGGAGGTGAAATACATCATCCAACACTTCCAATCAAAGTTTCAGAAGATACAAGTCAATTTACTGGATTTGAAACCAGCACCCTTTATTCCAAGTCAACAGCCTTACCCACTGTGCTATCCCGGGTCTTGAGAACTCTTGTATCCGCCTTGTATAGAAAGCTAATCAGAGACTTGTTGCTGGGTAAACTTCACTATAAACCAGTGGAATAAAATACTGCCAACCCGACTGGTATTGAACCCAGGACTGTTTAATCCCATTTAAGAGTCTTAACCACTGTGCCATCCTGACACTGGTTAGCCATTCTTTCCGGCTCATATAAAAAGCTAATGAGAGACCTAAGGTGGAACAAAATACTAGCAACTTACCTGGGATTGAACCCAGCATCATTCATTCCAAGTCAACAGTCTTACCCACTGTGCTATTCTGAGCCTTGTAAAAAACCTCTATCAGGCTTGTATAGAAAGCTAATCACGGACTCTTTGCTGGGTAAAATACACAAGAGGTGGACCAAAAATCTGTCAACCAGACAGGTATTGAACTCAGGACTGTTTATTGCATGTCAAGAATCTTAACCACTGGGCCATCCTGGGTCTTGTGAGGATGTTATTCTGGCTCATTAAGAAAGGTAATCAGAGACTTGTTGCTGGGTAAACTACACTATAAACCAGTGGAATAAAATACTGTCAACTCGACTGATATTGAACCCAGGACTGTTTAATCCTAATCAAGAGTCTTAACCACTGGGCCATCCTGGCACTGGTAAGCTACTTTTTCTGGCTCATACAAAAAGCTAAACAAAGACTTAAGGTGGAACAAAATACTAGCAAATTACCTGGGATTGAACCCAGCACCCTTCATTCCAAGTCAACAGTCTTACCCACTGTGCTATTCTGGATCTTTTGAAATCCTGTATCCGGCTTGTATAGAAATCTATACAGGGACTCTTTGCTGGGTAAAATACACAAGAGGTGGAGCAAAATACTGTCAACCAGACAGGTATTGAACTCAGTACTGTTTATCGCATGTCAAGAATCTTAACCACTGGGCCATCCTGGGTCTTGTGAACATGTTTTTCTGGCTCATATAGAAAGGTAATCAGGGACTTGTTGCTGGGTAAACTATACTATAAAATAGTGGAATAAAATGCTGTCAAACCGTCTGGTATTGAACCCAGGATTGTTTAATGCTAAGCAAGAGTCTTAACCACCGGGCCACCCTGGCACTGGTATATCATTCTTTCCGGCTCATATAAAAAGCTAATCAGAGACTTTTTGCTGGATAAACTTCACTATGAACCAGTGGAATAAAATACTGTCAACCGGACTGGCATTGACCCCAGGACTGTTTAATCCTACTCAAGAGTCTTAACCACTGGGCCATCCTGGCACTGGTAATCCTTTCTTTCCGGCTAATAAACAAAGCTAATCAGAGACCTAAGGTGGAACAATATACTAGCAACTTACCTGGGATTGAACCCAGCACCATTGATTCCAAGTCAACAGTCTTACCCACTGTGCTATTCTGGGCCTTGTAAAAATCCTCTATCCGGCTTGTATAGAAAGCTAATCAGGGACTCTTTGCTGGGTGAATTACACTATAAATCAGTGGAATAAAATACTGTCAACCTAACTGGTATTGAACCTGGGCTGTTTAATGATAATCAAGAGTCTTAACCACTGGGCCATCCTGGCACTGGCAAACCATGTTTTCCGGCTCATATAAAAAGCTACGGTAATCAGAGACTTAAGGTGGAACAAAATACTACCAATTTAGCTGGGATTGAACCCAGCAGTCTTCATTCCAAGTCAACAGTCTTACCCAATGTGCTATCCTGGATCTTTTGAAATACTGTATGTGGCTTGTATAGAAATCTAATCAGGGACTCTTTGCTGGGTAAAATACACAAGAGGTGGACCAATATACTGTCAACCAGACAAGTATCAAACTCACGACTGTTTATTGCATGTCAATAATCTTAACCACTGGGCCATCCTGGGTCTTGTGAAGATGTTTTTCTGCCTCATATAGAAAGGTAATCAGGGACTTGTTGCTGGGCAAACTACACTATAAAATAGTGGAATAAAATACTGTCAAAACGTCTGGTATAGAACCCAGGACTGTTTAATCCTAATCAACAGTCTTAACCACTGGGCCATCCTGGCACCACCTCCATCGAGAATGACGCGCCCAGCAGATGTTTTCTGCAGGGATGTCACCTCTTCTCACGGTGAAAAATAGCTGGTTCTATGCTTTTGTATCACCTCAATCGTAGGTTACTAGTTTACTAGTTCACCATTACATCAGTGAAGAAAACCCAGGATAGAACAGTAGTTAAGACTGCTGCCTCTGAGTCCGTAGTACTGAGTTCAAATCTTTGACTTTTAAAGTTGAGGAATTTGTTTTACCTCTATCATATATCACTGATTGCATTTGTAAATAAATAAAAATTATGAATCAACACGATTCTGGATAGTTTAATAGTCAACACTGTGGGCTCCCCAGAATCCCAACTCAGCAAGACCCATGATAGCATAGTGGTTAAGACTGCTGCATCTCAGTTAGTAGTGGTGGGTTCAAATCTCTTACTTTGAAAGTTTAGTTGTTTTGTTTTACCTCTAGAATAGTTCACTGATTGCATTTGTATATGAACAAAAATGAAGTTATACCAAGACCCTGCATAGCATGGTGGCTATGACTGCTACCTCTCAGTCAGTTGTATGAGGTTCAAATCCATGACTAGGAAAATGTATGTTTTTGTTTCATTTCTATCATAGTCCACTGATTGCATTTGTATATGAGCGAAAATCAGGTTATGATGGGGCCCAGAATAGCTCAATGGTCAACACTGTGGGCTCCCAATACAGGGCTACTTGGTTCAAACCTCAGACAAGTAATCATTAATTTGGCTGAATGTCATCAAAACGACATAAATTGAGTAATGTTATGTGCTCGTTGCTTAAATAAAATAAAGTTAAAAAATGAAGTCAATGCTAAAGATAATAATAATTGTCAAATAGTCAATGAATACACCTCAGGGTTTACCTGTGTGTGTGTGTGTGTGAGAGAGAGAGAGAGAGTGTGTGTGTGTGTATGAGTATGTGTGAGTGAGCGTGTGTGTGTAATTCCTGAGGTGGGGGGAATAGGAGTAAAACTTAATAATAGAGAGCGTTGACCAATGAGCTCTCCTGGGCACAATTTAAAAAAAAGTTAATTGGAACACTTAAAAAAACAATTAGATAAGTTAATTATTATGTTTTCATTACACATGGAGGTGAAATATATCATCCAACACTTCCAATCAAAGCTTCAGAAGATACAAGTCAATTTACTGGATTTGAACCCAGCACCCTTTACTCCAAGTCAACAGCCTTACGCACTGTGCTATCCCGGGTCTTGAGAACTCTTGTATCCGGCTTGTATAGAAAGCTAATCAGAGACTTGTTGCTGAGTAAACTTCACTATAAACCAGTGGAATAAAATACTGCCAAACCGACTGGTATTGAACCCAGGACTGTTTAATCCCATTCAAGAGTCTTAACCACTGGGGCATCCTGGCACTGTTAAGCCATTCTTTCCGGCTCATATAAAAAGCTAATGAGAGACCTAAGGTGGAACGAAATACTAGCAACTTACCTGGGATTGAACCCAGCACCATTCATTCCAAGTCAGCAGTCTTACCCACTGTGCTATTCTGAGCCTTGTAAGAAACATCTATCCGGCTTGTATAGAAAGCTAATCAGGGACTCTTTGCTGGGTAAAATACACAAGAGGTGGACCAAATTACTGTCAACCAGACAGGTATTGAACTCAGGACTGTGTATTGCATGTCAAGAATCTTAACCACTGGGCCATCCTGGGTCTTGTGAGGATGTTTTTCTGGCTCATTAAGAAAGGTAATCAGAGACTCGTTGCTGGGTAAACTACACTATAAACCAGTGGAATAAAATACTGTCAACTCGACTGATATTGAACCCAGGACTGTTTAATCCTAATCAAGAGTCTTAACCACTGGGCTATCCTGGCACTGGTAAGCTGTTTTTTCCGGCTCATACAAAAAGCTAATCAAAGACTTAAGGTGGAACAAAATACTAGCAACTTAACTGGGATTGAACCCAGCACCATTCATTCCAAGTCAGCAGTCTTACCCACTGTGCTATTCTGAGCCTTGTAAAAAACATCTATCCGGTTTATATAGAAATCTAATCAGGGACTCTTTGCTGGGTAAAATACACAAGAGGTGGACCAAAATACTGTCAACCAGACAGGCATCAAACTCAGGACTGTTTATTGCATGTCTAGAATCTTAACCACTGGGCCATCCTGGGTCTTGTAAGATGTTTTTCTGGCTCATATAGAAAGGTAATCAGGGACTCGTTGCTGGGTAAACTACACTATAAAATAGTGGAATAAAATGCTGTCAAACGGGCTGGTATTGAACCCAGGACTGTTTATTCCTAATCAAGAGTCTTTACCACTGGGCCATCCTGGCACTGGTAAGCCTTTCTTTCCGGCTCTTATAAAAAGCTAATCAGAGACCTTAGGTGGAACAAAATACTAGCAACTTACCTGGGATTGAACCCAGCACCATTCATTCCAAGTCAACAGTCTTACCCACTGTGCTATTCTAGGCCTTGTAAAAGTCTTCTATCCGGCTTGTATAGAAAGCTAACCAGGGACTCTTTGCTGGGTAAAATACACAAGAGGTGGAGCAAAATACTGTCAACCAGACAGGTATTGAACTCAGTACTGTTTATTGCATGTCAAGAACCTTAACCACTGGGCCATCCTGGGTCTTGTGAACATGTTTTTCTGGCTCTTATAGAAAGGTAATCAGGGACTTGTTGCTGGGTAAACTATACTATAAAATAGTGGAATAAAATACTGTCAAATCGTCTGGTATTGAACCCAGGATTGTTTAATCCTAAGCAAGAGTCTTAACCACCGGGCCATCCTGGCACTGGTATATCATTCTTTCCGGCTCATATAAAAAGCTAATCAGAGACTTTTTGCTGGGTAAACTTCACTAAACCAGTGGAATAAAATACTGTTAAGCCGACTGGTATTGAACCCAGGACTGTTTAATCCTACTCAAGAGTCTTAACCACTGGGCCATCCTGGCACTGGTAAGCTATTCTTTCCATCTAATAAACAAAGCTAATCAGAGACCTAAGGTGGAACAAAATACTAGCAACTTACCTGGAATTGAACCCAGCACCTTTCATTCCAAGACAACAGTCTTACCCACTGTGCTATACTAGGACTTGTAAGAACCTCTATTCGGCTTGTATAGAAAGCTAACCAGGGACTCTTTGCTGGGTAAAATACACAAGAGGCGGACGAAAATACTGTCAACCAGACAGGTATCGAACTCAGGACTGTTTATTGCATGTCTAGAAAGCACTGGGCCATCCTGGGTCTTGTAAGATGTTTTTCTGGCTCATATAGAAAGGTAATTAGGGACTTGTTGCTGGGTAAACTACACTATAAAATAGTTGAATAAAATACTGTCATACCGTCTGGTATTGAACCCAGAACTGTTTAATCCTAATCAAGAGACTTAACCACTGGGCCATCCTGGCACTGGTAAGCAATTCTTTAAGGCTCATTTAAAAAGCTAATCAGAGACCTAAGGTGGAACAAAATACTAGCAACTTACCTGGGATTGAACTCAACACCTTTCATTCCAAGACAACAGTCTTACCCACTGTGCTATTCTGGGACTTGTAAAAACCTCTATCCGGCTTGTATAGAAAGCTAATCAGGGACTCTTTGCTGGGTAAATTACACTATAAATCAGTGGAATAAAATACTGTCAACCTAACTGGTATTGAACCTGGGCTGTTTAATGATAATCAAGAGTCTTAACCACTGGGCCATCCTGGCACTGGTAAGCCATGTTTTCCGGCTCATATAAAAAGCTAATCAGAGACTTAAGATGGAACAAAATACTACCAATTTAGCTGGGATTGAACCCAGCAGCCTTCATTCCAAGTCAACAGTCTTATCCACTGTGCTATCCTGGATCTTATAAAATACTGTTTCTGGCTTGTATAGAAATCTAATCAGGGACTCTTTGCTGGGTAAAATACACAAGAGGCGGACCAATATACTGTCAACCAGACAGGTATCGAACTCACGACTGTTTATTGCATGTCAAGAATCTTAACCACTGGGCCATCCTGGGTCTTGTGGTAACGTTTTTCTGCCTCATATAGAAAGGTAATCAGGGACTTGTTGCTGGGCAAACTACACTATGAAATAGTGGAATAAAATACTGTCAAAACATCTGGTATTGAACCCAGGACTGTTTAATCCTAATCAACAGTCTTAACCACTGGGCCATCTTGGCACCACCTACATCGAGAATGAAGCGCTCAGCAGATGTTTGCTGCAGGCATGTCACCTCTTCTCAGGGTGAAAAATAGCTGGTTCTATGTTTTTGTATCACCTCAATCGTAGGTTACTAGTTGACTAGATCACCATTACATCAGTGAAGAAAACCCAGGATAGAACAGTGGTTAAGACTGCTGCCTCTGAGTCTGTAGTACTGAGTTCAAATCCTTGACTTTTAAAGTTGAGGAATTTGTTTTACCTCTATCATATATCACTGATTGCATTTGTAAATGAACAAAAATCATGAATCAACAAGATTCTGGATAGTTTAATAGTCAACACTGTGGGCTCCCCAGAATCCCAACTCAGCAAGACCCATGATAGCATAGTGGTTAAGACTGCTGCATCTCAGTTAGTAGTGGTGGGTTCAAATCTCTTACTTTGAAAGTTTAGTTGTTTTGTTTTACCTCTAGAATAGTTCACTGATTGCATTTGTATATGAACAAAAATGAAGTTATACAAAGACCCTGCATAGCATGGTGGCTAAGACTGCTACCTCTCAGTCAGTCGTATGAGGTTCAAATCCTTGACTAGGAAAATGGATGTTTTTGTTTAATTTCTATCACAGTCCACTGATTGCATTTGTATATGAGCGAAAATCAGGTTATGATGGGACCCAGAATAGCTCAATGGTCAACACTGTGGGCTCCCATACAGGGGTACTTGGTTCAAACCCCAGACAAGTAATCATTAATTTGGCTGAATGTCGTCAAAACGACATAAATTGAGTAATGTTATGTGCTCTTTGCTTGAATAAAATAAAGTTAAAAAATGTAGTCAATGCTAAAGATAATAATAATTGTCAAATAGTCAATGAATACACCTCAGGGGTTACCTGTGTGTGTGTGTGCGCATGAGTATGTGCGAATGAGCGTGTGAGTGTAATTCCTGAGGTGGGGGGACTAGGAGTAAAACTTAATAATAGAGAGCATTGACCAATGAGCTCTCCTGGGTACGATTAAAAAAAAGTTAATTGGAACAGTTAAAAAAATAATTAAATAAGTTAATTATTATGTTTTCATTACACATGGAGGTGAAATATATCATCCAACACTTCCAATCAAAGCTTCAGACGATACAAGTCAATTTACTGGATTTGACCCCAGCACCCTTTATTCCAAGTCAACAGACTTACCCACTGTGCTATCCCGGGTCTTGAGAACTCTTGTATCCGGCTTGTATCGAAAGCTAATCAGAGACTTTTTGCTGGGTAAACTTCACTATAAACCAGTGGAATAAAGTACTGTCAACCCGACTGGTATTGAACCCAGGACTGTTTAATCCTACTCAAGAGTCTTAACCACTGGGCCATCCTAGCACTGGTAAGCCATGTTTTCCGGCTCATGCAAAAAGCTAATCAGAGACTTAAGGTGGAACAAAATACTACCAATTCAGCTGGGATTGAACCCAGCAGCCTTTATTCCAAGTCAACAGTCTTACCCACTGTGCTATCCTGGAACTTTTGACATCCTGTATCCAGTATAGAAATCTTATCAGGGACTCTTTGCTGGGTAAAATACACAAGAGGTGGACCAAAATATTGTCAACCAGACTGGTATTGAACTCAGGACTGTTTATTGCATGTCAAGAATCTTAACCACTGGTCCATCCTGGGTCTTGTGAGGTTGTTTTTCTGGCTCATATAGAAATGTAATCAGGGACTTGTTGCTGGGTAAACTACACTATAACATAGTGGAATAAAATACTGTCAAACCGTCTGGTATAGAACCCAGGACTGTTTAATCCTAAGCAAGAGTCTTAACCACCGGGACATCCTGGCACTGGTATATCATTCTTTCCGGCTCATATAAAAAGCTAATTGGAGACTTAAGGTGGAACAAAATGCTACCAACATACAGGGACATCACTAGCTTTTAAGAACAGGGGGGGCTTAGCCCCCAGGAGATGCACAGGATGCGAGCGAACGTAGCGCACGAGCACAAAACTTCACAAACGGCTAACAGAGACTTAAAAATGATTAATTGTTATTATTATTATTTCAGTCTGTTTATTTTCAATCTGTGTTCAGTACAACAACAAACATGGGTTTGCACAGTGACATTTTGTGTACAGCATCAACAAGAAACAATTACTTGCATGATCCTTCAAGATACACTGAAACACAATGAAAGTCATGGCATTAGCCTCTATGTTATTACTTCACAATATAGAGGCTTATGGCACGACTTTCGCTCACAATACAATAATTGTTTGTTCCCAAATATTTTGAAGTTGCACAAATTACATTTTGGGCACGTATGTGACTAAACTGGTTGTAAATTCAAGCCCTGGAAATATTACTTAATTACTTGAATTAAAGTAATATCTGGATCGGGATAATTTGGCTTATATATAATATATTTATATATATATATTATGGCAAGTCGTTAAGGAAATTAAATATATATGGAAGTTTGAATAGAAATGAGAAACGTTTATATATACTGTAAATAAGAAAGACTTAGAGTCCGTCTGCTAATCTGAAAAAGAGCAAAAACTGTCACAGAGCTGAGGGACCATCTTCAAAGTGCAATGCTGAAACAAATAATGCAAACAATTAAATGTAACTTCCAGGGCCTGAGATTAACGTAGTCCCGTCGTCCCGGGGATGGTAAAAAAAATGCACGGGACGAAAATAAATGCTCCCCAGGGCGATGGCTTTTAACCATTTTTTTCTTTTCTTTTTATGTATTTATTCATTTTACATTTTATATTAAATGTCTTGGTTTTTCCTCCCTCTGAAAATCCTGTGAAATGTTTAACAAGCCATCCTATAATAATACAACAGCTATTAATGTAACAATACAATAAAACAAATATATTTAATGATGTTTTTTTCATTATTTTAACAATAGGCGAATGTATATTACTTTATATAGATTCTACAAGAAACACAAAACTTAAAAACTACATTATTTACAATTGCAGACACAAGGTTTCGTGCAGCTTCACTCATTGTAAAGGAAGACGGAAGTCCACACAGGAGAAAAATGACTACAATGATGGTGTCTGGGTTTATATATATATATATATATATATATATATATATATATATATATATATATATATATATATATATATATATACACATATATATATATATATATATATATATATATATATATATATATAAAATAAAACAAATGGCTTATCAATAAGCCATTTTTATTTTATTTATTTATTACACTGCCAAAATAGGCCTAACAATGTCAATGGTTGTAATTCTGTAGCACTTTGAGATTTGGAATCAAATGTAAAGTAGATTACAAATACAATATATTACATAAATAAATAATATATATATAGTATATATATATATATATATATATATATATATATATATATATATATATATATATATATATATATATATATATATATATATACTGTATATATATATATATATATGTATATATATATATGTCCGTATGTGTCATCACCTGAATGATTGACAATTAGGAGGACCAATAGTCAACATGATCCACCCAGAAATAAATAAAACAAATGGCTTATCGATAAGCCATTTAAAAAAACCAAGTTTTAATATTTATTTATATGTATCATTATTCTCCTGTTCACCTTTCCAGTAGAGGCTTCTCCCCTCTCACTTTATGTGCTCCTCTGCCCTGACTCTTACAGGTCAATAGGGGTTGTGGAGTGATTATTATTATTATCTACTGATGATAGTCATACGTGAATGAGCTCAGCTCCTGTTCTCCTCCATGTGTAAAGTGAGAAACACAGCTGATGCTCCAGAAGGAAGTAACCCCAAAGATAGCAAATGGTAAAAAAGAGTGCACATTTAACTTTGTAAATAACCAGGACCTTCATTATGAATTTCAGGCTAACTAGCTAACTAAGTAGCAGCATTGCTTTAGAGTGGGAATGTAACTTTTTGTCAAACACAGACCTGGTGTAAAGTGGAGCTAATACATTTTAATACAAGCAGTGATGAATACTTACTTTCTTGAAAAAGTTTCTTATGTCCATTTTGCATTCGTTCACGTTCTTGTTCTGCAGTGCTGTGTGCTAATGTGCTTCGTACACCTGCAGGACCGCAAGCAAGGTCGCAGAGAAAATGCGGACTGGATTTTGAGTGATGTGGGCATTTTCTATATGAACAAGTCCAAGGACCGCAAGCAAGGTCGCAGAGAAAATGCGGACTGGATTTTGAGTGATGTCGGCATTTTCTATATGAATAAGTGGAATGGATTGGATACTGACGCACTAAAGGGGCTCTCTACCTTACGCTATGAAGTGAGGGGAAACTGAGTGAATAATGACAGGTTATATGATTATTTATTTAAACTCATATTCGGGCCACTTTATAATGAATATGTCGGCATGTATTTGTAAAAAAAAAAAAAAAATTTTTTTTTTTTTAACACCAAATTATTTAGGGGGGCTTCAGAATATTTTAGGGGGGCTTGAGCCCCCCTAAAATAGGCCTAGCAACGCCAATGCTTTAAACCATAACCAAGCATGCATCAATATAGCTCTTGTCTCAAAGTAGGTGTACTGTCACCACCTGTCACATCACGCCCTGACTTATTTTGAGTTTTTTGCTGTTTTCTTTTGTGTAGTGTTTTATTTCTTGTCTTGCGCTCCTATTTTGGTGGCTTTTTTTCTTTTTTTGGTATTTTCCTGTAGCAGTTTCATGTCTTCCTTTGAGCGATATTTCCCGCATCTACTTTGTTTTAACAATCATGAATATTTCAATTTGTTTTTATCCTTCTTTGTGGGGACATTGTTGATTGTCATGTCATGTTCGGATGTACTTTGTGGACACCGTCTTTGCTCCACAGTAAGTCTTTGCTGTCGTCCAGCATTCTGTTTTTGTTGACTTCGTAGCCAGTTGAGTTTTAGTTTTGTTCTGCATAGCCTTCCCTAAGCTTCAATGCCTTTTCTTAGGGGCACTCACCTTTTGTTTATTTTTGGTTTAAGCATTAGACACCATTTTTACCTGCACACTGCCTCCCGCTGTTTCCAACATCTACAACGCAATTAGCTACCGGCTGTCACCTACTGATATGGAAGAGTATTACACGGTTACTCTGCCGAGCTCTACACAGCACCGACACTCAACAACAACACATCATTTGCAGACCATAATTACTGGATTGCAAAATATATTTTCAACCCAAATAGGTGAAATTAGATAATCTCCCACGGCACACCAGACTGTATCCCATGGCACACGAGTGTGCTGCGGCACAGTGGTTGAAAAACACTGATCTAACTTACATTTAAACTAGTGTGGGTGGCACTGGGAGCAGCTGAGTAAAGTGTCTTACCCAAGGACACAACGGAAGTGACTAGTATGGCGGAACCAGGGATGGAACCTGGAACCCTCAAGTTGCTGGCACGGCCACTCTACCAACCGAGCTATACCGCCCCACTGTCCTGATCCCATATTGGGATCACAACAAACCATCCTCATCTCACCTACTGCCACCTACTGACATGGAGTATTACGTGGTTACCCTGCCGAGTTTTACACAGCACAGACACTAAGCAACTGCACATTATTTGCAGATTATAATTATTGATTTGCAAAAAATATTTTTTGGACCAATTAGGTGAAGATGCATCATTTCCCACAGCACACCAGACAATATCTCACGGCACACTGGTTGAAAAACACTGATCTACAGAACAGGGGCCCATTTGTCTGCATAGATCAGATGTGTCAAACGTACGGCCCGAGGGCCGTATCGGGCTCGCAAATAGGTCTAATCCGGCCCGCATGACAAGTTTGCTAAGTATAAAAATGAGCTGCAATTTTAATGAAAGGAACTGCTGTTCTAAATGTGTCCACTGGATGTCACAATAGCAATTCAAGTGTAACCCACGATATGATACCGTTAAGAATTCCACATAAAAAGCTTCAAAAATTGGTCTCCTCAGTTCCCAAACATTTACTGAGTGTTGTTAAAAGGAAAGGCCATGCAACACAGTGGTAAAAATGCCCCTGTGCCAACTTTTTTGCAATGTGTTGCTGCCGTTAAATTCTAAGTTAATGGTTATTTGCAAAAAAATAAGCACGTTTCTCAGTTGGAACATTAAATATATTGTCTTTGCCGTCTATTCAATTGAATATAAGTTGAAAAGGATTTGCAAATCATTGTATTCTGTTTTTATTTACGATTTACACAACGCCAGCAATCGGAGGGTTGCTGGTTACTGGGGTTCAATCCCCACCTTCTACCATCCTAGTCACGTCCGTTGTGTCCTTGGGCAAGACACTTCACCCCTTGCTCCTGATGGCTGCTGGTTAGCGCCTTGCATGGCAGCTCCCGCCATCAGTGTGTGAATGTGTGTGTGAATGGGTGAATGTGGAAATACTGTCAAAGCGCTTTGAGTACCTTGAAGGTAGAAAAGCGCTGTACAAGTATAACCCATTTATCATTTATTTATTTATAACGTGCCAACTTCACTGGTTTTGGGTTTTTTACATTGTTAGCCACTTTTGTGTTAATTTTACGTATGATTTTATTTTTTGTTTTGACTTACACTAAAACCCGACTTAGTCTGCTTGTACAATGACGAAGGACCTGCCATACATGCATCGATAATTACCATAATACGTACGCTGAGGAATTATACAGACTGACACTTACCTGAGCATCTCCATGCAGAGGGTTTCCCAGCTCACAATCGATCAGAGTCCCCTTGTCATTGGCCGAGCACGACACTTGCGCTTCCTTGAAACACAAAACAAGAATGTCTATAATAACTTAAAAATCCCAATATTGCCATATTTTACATCCATTTGGAAACGGTCTCAGAGGGTCCACAGAGTATGTTGTCCAAAATACAGCTGGGATTTAGACAACACTCCCCATAAACGATAATCAAGTCATAGTATGCATTTTTGTCGGAAAAAGCCACAAAATCTGCTAACAAAAAACACTTTTGGATACAATCAATACAATGAAACTGCAATTGTTCTTTAGCGTAACAGAATACTTTCCAGGAAATGTGTAATTTCTCTTATATTCCATAACTGTGTTTGGTTATGTTCGGTTTGGTTTTTGGACTCTTTGTGCACTCTTGTTTGTTTTGTTTCCATGACAACCCATTAGTTTTCACCTGTCCTCATGTCACACACTTGTCATTAATCATGTTCAAGACTATTTAAGCCGATAGTTGCCAGGAAGTCAGCCTGGCTACATTAACTCTGTTTGACTTCTATGACTTCTGCTACCCATGTTACCCATGCTACCATAGTTCCATGCCAAGTGAGTTTTGTCTATATTCTTGTCACAGTAAGTGTTTATTTGTTTCATGTTCATAGTTTTTTGCCCAAGTGCTAGTTTTTGTTTGATTAGTCAAGTTTGTTCTCCGCCTTTGTGCGCGCCTTTAGTTTTGTACCTTTTGTTAGTGTTAAAATAAAATCATGTATTTACCTCCAAGCCATGTCCGATCCAACTTTACTTGCATATATTGTACATTTTTTTCTGCATGTAAAACAGGGAATGATCACCTCTGCCTAGAAATAATATAGTCAGATCAAAACCTTCATGGGGCCCTAAGCAAAATTTGATTTTAGGGCCCTCTATTTCTGCTAATAATATTGATTTTTGATCTTTCACACACCTACTATAAGCAGTGTTGTTTATTGTTTATTTTTTGTGCAGCAGCACTGTGCAAACATAATTTGTAGAGCAGGAAAACAATTAAGTGTAACAATGAAGTCACTCAGATGTATACAAAAGTAACAAATTCATTTGTATAAAAACAAACAGAATCAGATAAAATATCAAGCAAACACTTACATAATATTAGCGAACAGAGTTACCAGAAACAAGGCAGAAAAAATGCTTTAAAAAACAATTATAAAGTTTAAGAAGTAGGTCAGGGGTGTCCAAACCTTTCCACTCGAGGGCCGCGTGTGTATATATATATATATATATATATATATATATATATATATATATATATATATATATATATATATATATATGTATGTATGTATGTATGTATGTATGTATGTATGTATGTGTGTGTGTATATATGTATATATATATTTATGTGTATATATATATGTGTGTGTATATATATATATATATATATATATATATATATATATATATATATATACATATATATATATATATATATATATATATATATATATGTGTGTGTGTGTGTGTGTGTATATATATATATATATATATGTGTGTGTGTATATATATATATATTTATATATATATATGTGTATATATGATATATATATATGCATATATATACATATATGTATATATATATGTGCATATATATGTGTGTTTATATATATATATATATATATATATATATATATATATATAAATATATATGCATGTATACTGTATATGTGTGTGTATATATATATGTGTGTATATATGTGTTTATATATTGCATATATATACATATACACATGTATATGTATATATATGAAGTATTAGCAATAAAGCATTGATTATTAAGAGTATGTGAAAGTTCGACTCTTACGTTGTTTACTACTCTGACGACTTTCTTAAGATGATCCCCCACGACAGCAACACTTGACATACACTACTTTTTACATTTTACAAGACAGATTAGGTACTGTACATTTGCACAAAGTATCGATATTGGATCCGTAACGCGGATAGCAGCCTGAAATTTACTCGGTATCGGAACGAAAACAAAACCAGTATTATCGCTCATCACTTATACTCAAAGCAATGTAACAACAGGAAGTGAATTTCCCTGGCGTCACATAAACCGGACGTGATGTACCTTAACGCTAAAACTTTTACAAATTAAAATGGAAGATAAACATATTTAAACACTCAAAAAAAATACAAGGCTCTTAAGTAGCCAGAACAATTAAATATTTCATATTTCTATTTACTTATTGTATTTCATTTTTTAAATACACCTTAGTTATAAGTGTGCATTAAGGTTGTACGGTATACCGGTATTAGTATAGTACCGCGATTTTTTTAATTTTGTATTTATTTATTTATTTTATTTTTTTTGTGTGTGTGTTGTGTATGTATGTGTTTGTGTATATGTGGGCTTATGTATATGTGTGTGGGTGTATTAATGTGTATATATGTGTGTATGTGTATGTTTATATGTATATGCATGAGTGTGTATATGTGTGTATGTGTATGTATATGTATATGCATATATGTATGTGTGTATGTATGTGTATATGAATGTGTAGGTGTGTGCATGGGTGTGGATGTCCGGTGGCTCAATTGGCCTGGCTGTGGATGAGTTGGGGTAGGTGGGTTGGTGGCCTCGGTGGTAGCCGGGGGTGTGCGTTGTTGTGGTTTACGGGGTCGGTCGCTTTTTTGTTTTGGTTTCGGCGGCCGCGGGCGTTTACGCTGCGGACGGGCGGTGGTGGTGATGGTTGCTGCGGTGATACCAGCGGTTGGCATCGCTGTGTTGGGTTGGAGTGGTTGGGGGACTGTGGCTGGTGTCTGTGCGCTTGTGGGGTTGTGGGGCTGGCTGGCGTTGGCTTGCCGGCTGGTTTGGGGGCTGGCGGGCGGACGGGATGCATTGGCTTCTTGCCCCGTTGGGGGGCTCCTTCCCCTGGCCGGGACTCGTATGGGCACGTTGCTGTGTGGATGGCCGGGATGCGGTGTTTGCATTGGGCGTGGGGGCTGTGCGGTTTCTCTGCGTTTGGTTGCCGGTATGGGCTCTGCAGGGTTGGGTTGGGGCGGGCGGGGGCTGGCTTTGTTTGGCGGGGGGAGGGGCTCGCGTGGCGTCACGTTAAAGTGGTCTGGTGTGGGTCACGGGCTGTGGCGGGGGGTGGCGGCCTCCTGGCCGTAGTTCCTGGTTGTCGGCCGCGTGGACTGGGGGGATGTCCGGGCCCTCTACTCCTACTTATAGCGCACACAGTCACACATATATAGGACTTTGGGGATTGTCCTGCGGGGAGGCATGGCGGGGGGTTGAGGATGCCTCCAATGGGGCTCCAGTCCTCCTGTCTTGTCCCCTGCTCGTCCATCCCTCAATCTTAGCTGCATATTAGACACTTAGGATTTGGGGGGCTTGGTTTGGTTGGGACCCACCATGACCTTGATGTCCCCCAATTTTAATCGCATTATTAGTTCCCACAAGCATACTTATCTCACTCACGCTACAGTACACACATCAATAGGGACTGGAGGTCGGCTGTAACGGCTGACCTCCTAATTTTAACTACACAGTAGACACTCTGGGGGCCTTGTACACATGCATGGGGGGTTTGGGGTTCGGCGCACCCCTCATTGCCTCGTCGGCCGGCGGGGACTGCGGTCTGGTGGCCTGCCAGGCTTTTATTCATTTATTATTGTTATATTTTTTATTTTATTTTTAATGTATTTATTATTTTTATTTTTATTATTTACTTATTTTTATTTTATTTTATTTTTTAAATTTTATTTTTTATTTTATTTTATTTTTTTATTTATTTATTTATTTATTTATTTTTTTAAATCTTATTATTTATTTGTGTGTGGCGTCGCGCGGGTCTCACTTCCTGTTGGATGGGGTCCGTGCCCGTGTGGCCCGACCTTGCGCTGTGGGGTCTCTGTTGGTGACTTGGTGTGGTGGCGGCGCAGCCCCCGTGTCTGGTCTGGATGCTGTGTCTCGGTTGTTTGGGCGGTGGTGTGTTTGTGCGGGTTTGGGTTGGGGTGGGGGGCCTTTTGGTTGGGGGGGTTGTTGGTGTCTCTTGTTTGCGTGTTGGCGTTCGGGCTGACCGGCGGGCTGGCGCCGGCTGGTCTCCGTGGCCCTGGTGGCGTGTGGTTGCTGGTCGCAGTTTTTTTTTTGATCGCTTTGATTTGATTGGCTGGTGCTGGCTGTCTGGGGTTATTGCGGCTGCTGTTTCTGCTGCCGTTTGTTTGTGGTGTGGGCGCCCGTGGCTGCTGGGTCTGGTGCAGGGGTGTGGCTGATGTTGTGACTGATGGCAGCGCGCGCGCGTGATGGCTGTCGGGGCTGACGAACTGTGTATATGTATGTATATGTGTGTGTATGTATGTATGTTTATATATGTGTATGTGTACATATGTGTATGTATATGTATATATGTATATGTGTGGGTATGTATACGTGTATGTGTGTATGTGTATGTATATATGCATGTATGTATGTATATTTCTGGGGGTACGCTCTGGGCCTGCCTGTCAGACGGGGGTCGACGCCTCAGGCTACTGCATCCGAACTGCGTGTCTGGAGCTCCTGGGTCCCGCTGTCCATCCCTTCCGGGTGCCCGTCTTGGTTGGGGCCTGTTGGGCCTAGTCCCTGCGTCTATTGTGGTAGCTTGGTGCTGCAAGGTATTCCGAGGTGCTGCGAGTCGGCCAGTTGCTGGGGTAGTGACCTTGTTTGTCAGCATGTCTGTGATCTTCTTTTAATTCTTTTTTTTTAAATTAATTAATTAATTAATTAATTTATTTATTTATTTTTTAATATATTTTATTAATATTATTTTTTAATTTTCCCCTCCCTCAGGGGGGGGGGGCTCGGCGGGGCGGTTGCTGGTTGTTCCATCTCCATCGTTGGGGTCCCTGCGGGTGGGGTGGGTGGTTCCCGTGGCCCTGTGCCTGGGTGGTCCTGCGGCGGCCGGTTTGGGTCGGGTGGCCGGGGGCTGGCCTCGCCGCGCTCTCCGGGGGTGGGGGGTGGGCTCGTGGGGGCCCGGTTGCCGGTGGGGCGGGGGCGGTCTTCCCGTCCGGTTGCGGGGAGTCTCTGGGTCCCTCGGGCGGGGCGTCTCGCCTTTCTGCCCGTGTGGGGTGTGGTCTCTCGCTGGCTTGGGGTCTGGCTGTCCCCTGCTTTTCTCGTGCCCTGTCCTCTGCCGGGTGCGTCTGTCTGCGGCCTGCTGCTGGCCCTTGTGGGCGGTACGGTGGGTCGGGCTCTGGGGTTCCTGTCGCTGGCCGGCTTGGCTGCGTGGGGGCGGTGGTCCCTGGTTCCCTGGGCACCACGCCTCCTGTTTGTGGGTTGGGCTCTCGGGGGTGATGGGGCCGTGCTCTGGCTCCCACGCACTCTGGGAGTCGAATGTATTGTACATGCAAATTCACATATGCTCACATACGTACATAGGTACCTACGCTCCCACATACATACACAAATACAGTACATATTTACCTACCTAATGTTCGTACATCCACACGCACATTCAATATACAAACATACACATACACATACTGTACATATACATTCACTGTACAAACACATATACACATTCTGTACATATACATTCATTGTACAAACACATATACACATTCTGTACATATACAAGTACATATGCATACTTACACTCATGCACATAATCACGTTGCATCAAACATATATTAACGTTGTTGCCCTAGGGTAAACTGGGTGTAACACATGGCACACTGACAAAGCTTAACCTATTGTGACTATAACAATCTACAAGGTTAATGTAGGTTGCTTCCCTTTCTCCCCCTCCATTTTTCTGCATTCTTTCGTATCTCAAGTTATCATTACGTATATGTATTGTTGCATTTAAACAACTGTATTGTTGATAATAAAGGTAAATTATTGGTATTGTTCATTATCAATAGCGCTATTTCTATTGGTATTTGTATTGATCCATTTGTAGTGTAATAATGCTCATGGTTATTTCTGTATTATTTTTTATTTTTTGCTAACTGCTTATTTGCTATTACTTTTACCATCATATTTGTACATGTCATATTTGCTGATGTTGCTCTATTGTTGTTGTTGTTGTTGTTGTTTGCTGTTGTTGTTTTTGTCTCTCTGTCTAATCCCCCTCTTGTCCCCACAATTTCCCCCTCTGTCTTCTTTTTTTTTCTCTTTCTATCCCCTCCTGCTCCGGCCCGGCTGCACTAAATGATAATATAAATACATTTAATAAAGTCAAATACAAATAAGGCAACAAGAGAAGTATCCTACACTTCTCTTTTGTAAAGTAAATCTGAACAGCCGACATGGGCATCTACATCAACTATATGATTTGCCTGAGAAGCTGGACAGGACATAAAAAAAAAAAAAAAAAAAAAAAAAAAAGTATAGTACCGCGATACTAATGAATCATATTCGGTATTATACCGCCTCTGAAAAGTACTGGTCCGCCATATGTCCCTGGACCAGGGGTCGGGAACCTTTTTGGCTGAGAGAGCCATGAAAGCCAAATATTTTAAAATGTATTTCCGTGAGAGCCATATAATATTTTTTAACACTGAATACAACTAAATGCGCGTATTTTTAAGTAAGACCAACATTTTTACAGTATAAAAAGTCTCTTATTCTTGTTCTGAAGCTAACCAATGATAAATAAAATACTTCTTACCGTTGCGACTTCTTGAACAGGTGCGGTAGAAAACGGATGAATGGATTAAAATGCATGAGAATGTTTTATATTTTGAACGTTATTTTTAACACTGTGATTACCAGCGGAATTATTCATTACTTATCATGTTAAGCAATGTCAGCTAGGATTTATCTGAGAGCCAGATGCAGTCATCAAAAGAGCCACATCTGGCTCGAGAGCCATAGGTTCCCTAGCCCTGCCCTGGACAAATGAGGACTTTGAATATGACCAATGTATGATCCTGTAATGACTTGGTATCGGATTGATACCCAAATGTGTGGTATCATCCAAAACCACAGAAGAATAAGTGATTATTACATTTTAACAAATGTATAGATAGAACATGTTATTGAGAAAGTAAGCAGATATTAACAGTAAATGAACAAGTAGATGAATAATTCATTTTTCTACCACTTGTCCTTAATAATGTTGACAAAATAATATACTGTATTTTTCGGACTATAAGTCACAGTTTTTTTCATAGTTTGGCCGGGGGTGCGACTTATACTCAGGAGCGACTTATGTGTGAAATTATTAACACATTACCGTAAAATATCAAATAATATTATTTATCTCATTCACGTAAGAGACTAGACGTATAAGAATTCATGGGATTTAGCGATTAGGAGTGACAGATTGTTTGGTAAATGTATAGCATGTTCTATATGTTATAGTTATTTGAATGACTCTTACCATAATATGTTACGTTAACATACCAGGCACGTTCTCAGTTGGTTATTTATGCCTCATATAATGTACACTTATTCAGCCTGTTGTTCACTATTCTTTATTTATTCTAAATTGCCTTTCAAATGTCTAATCTTGGTGTTGGCTTTTATCAAATAAATTTCCCACAAAAATGCGACTTATACTCCAGTGCGACTTATATATGTTTTTTTCCTTCTTTATTATGCATTTTCGGCCGGTGCAACTTATACTCCGGAGCGACTTATACTCCGAAAAATACGGTAATGATAAATGACACAATATGTTACTGCATATGTCAGCAGCTAAATTAGGAGCCTTTGTTTGCTTACTTACTACTAAAAGACAAGTTGTCTGGTATGGTCACTATTTTATTTAAGGACAAACTTGCAATAAGAAACATATGTTTAATATACCCTAAGATTTTTTGTCAAAATAAAGCCAATAATGCAATTTTTTGTGGTCCCCTTTATTTAGAAAAGTACAGAAATGTATCGAAATAACAACACTATGTGCATGAGTACTTTTTGAGCACATTCAATGATACCGTGATAACAACGGTAACCATGACATTACATTTATATATCGTTACTTCCCTACTTACAGACGCTGAAGTGTAGATGACAGAAGAGTAGCGCAGAAGCTCTGGTAGCTGGATGACCACGTGACTCTGATGTGCGTCCTCCCCACCCATGTTGGTCACAGTCACCTCCAAGGCGACGTCCTTACCGGAGGGCGTGATGGCCGCAACACCGTCCTCTCTAAAGACCACTCAAAGGTAAAAGACTTCCTTGATGCACGTTGGCTTCCGGGCCTCACCTGGCGAGTGATGTGAAAACATCTCGGTGGTTTTGAGTTTCCCTGGCACAGAACCTGTAGGTCAGCTCCAGGTTGCTTCGGCAGACGTTGTCCTTGCCGCAGCCCTTGTTGATGAAGTTTATCTAACAAAACAAAACATTGAGCACATTAAAACTACAGCTGGAGCCTCCACACAGATGTTCATACCTCTGATATCGTCTTTCTTTCCTGGTAGAGGTTGAGTACGGGAGCGGCGTCATGAAGACTTGACCTCGTCGCTTCGCTGGAGCTTGTGAGAGAGCGACTTACAGACACAGTGATGCTGTGCAGTCTGTCTCTGATATCCCGCTGCAACCAAACACTTCTGGGTCAACACAACTGAACTACACAGGTAAAACTCTCAGACATCACATGGACAAAGATAAGATAAGACAAAGATAAGACCTTCTGGAGGAAAGTCAGGTGAAACAAAAGTTGAGCTGTTCTGCCACAATACACAGCAATATGTTTGAAGGAGAAAAGGTGAGGTCTTTAATCCCAGGAACACCACTCCTACCGTTAAGCATGGTGGTGGTAGTATTATGCACTGGGTCTGTTTTGCTGCCAATGGAACTGGTTCTTTACAGAGAGTAAATTGGACAATGACAAAGGAGGGTTACCTCCAAATTCTTCAGGACAACCTAAAATCATCAGCCCGAGGTTGGGTCTTGGGCACAATGACCCCAAACACACGTCAAAAGTGGTAAAGGAATGGCGAAATCAGGCTAGAATTAAGGTTTTAGAATGGCCTTCCCAAAGTTCTGACTTAAACGTGTGGACAATGCTGAAGAAACAAGTCCATGTCAGAAAACCAACAAATTTAGCTGATCTGCACCAATTTTGCCAAGAGGAGTGGTCA
This sequence comes from Nerophis lumbriciformis, assembly GCF_033978685.3. Classification (NCBI taxonomy): domain Eukaryota; kingdom Metazoa; phylum Chordata; class Actinopteri; order Syngnathiformes; family Syngnathidae; genus Nerophis; species Nerophis lumbriciformis. The sequence continues at coordinate 23,214,448 of NC_084563.2, read as the reverse complement.
AAAATTCAAGCACAAGCTTGTGGATGGCTACCAAAAGCGCCTTATTGCAGTGAAACTTGCCAAGGGACATGTAAGCAAATATTAACATTGCTGTATGTATACTTTTGACCCCAGCAGATTTGCTCACATTTTCAGTAGACCCATAATAAATTCATAAAAGAACCAAACTTCATGAATGTTTTTCGTGACCAACAAGTAAGTGCTCCAATCACTCTATCACAAAAAAATAAGAGTTGTAGAAATGATTGGAAACTCAAGACAGCCATGACATTATGTTCTTTACAAGTGTATGTCAACTTTTGATCGCGACTGTAAATAAATACCAGAAGTCGTAGTTTGGTGTTGGCACAGGCTTTTCTCCCCTGACCAGGCAGCTCCAGTGTCCCCTGAGACGACCCCATAAAATCCACGCAAGGTGGAAGTCCTGATCTCTGCCTCAATTTGTGTTTCATCTGACCACAGAACTTTCCTCCAGAAGGTCGTATCTTTGTCCATGTGATGTCAGATGAAACAAAAGTTGAGCTATTTGGCCACAATACCCAACAATATGTTTGGAAGGTAAAAGGTGAGGCCTTTAATCCCAGGAACACCATCTACCGTCAAGCATGGTGGTGGTAGTATTATGCTCTGGGCTTTTTTTTGCTGCCAATGGAACTGGTGCTTTATAGGGAGTAAAAATGGGACAATGAAAAAGGAGGATTACCTCCAAATTCTTCAGAACAACCTAAAATCATCAGGTTGGGTCTTGGGTATAGTTGGGTGTTCCAACAGGACAATGACCCCAAACACACGTCAAACGTGGTAAAAGAATGGCTAACAGGTATTACTTTAAACACATCCACCTCATAGCAATGACCTGTCATCTAAAAACATAAATAAATACCAGAAGTCGTAGTTTGGTGTTGGCACAGGCTTTTCTCCCCTGACCAGGCAGCTCCAGTGTCCCCTGAGACGACCCCGTAAAGTCCGCGCGAGGCGGAAGTCCTGATCTCTGCCTCTCTGCATCAGCCTCGAATGTGTAGCGGATTGCTGCGGAAAAATATTTGAACACACGCACATAAACTTGCATTTATTCTTTGTTTTTGTGATTCTGTAACTACTGCAACACATACCGAAATTGGACTACCGTATTTTCCGGACTATAAGTCACTTAAAATCCTTTTCCCCCCCTCAAAACTCGACAGTGCGCCTTATAACCCGGTGCGCCTAATGTACGGAATAATTCTGGTTTTGCTCACCGACCTCGAAGCTAATTTATTTGGTACATGGTGTAATGATAAGTTTGACCAGTAGATGGCAGTCAAACATAAGAGATACGTGGTAGGAGGTATGATGGCAATATGACTCAAGTAAACAACACCAACATTTATCCAATAATTACATTTTGTTTGGTCCCCTTATTTAAAAAAATACCGAAAAACATTTTGGTATCGGGACAACACTAATACACACTTACTTTGAATACCTCCTTTTGGCCCCATTGACTTCCATTATAACTGTTATTTTCTAACAGACTGTAAACCTGGTATATTAAAAATGGTTTTCCCATGAAAACCAAATGAATCTTAATTCTTGCCAAATGAAAAACAAGAAAATATTGTTATGGTGTAATTGCGCCCCTTGTTTATCAGATGGCGCCAAAGGACTAAGATATGCATAATACCCATAGCGGTAATGAGTTAACGCCCAGTAAACCACTGACATGCAATTACAATGATCTTGTGGTAAAGAACACATCTCCTGCCTTCCAGAGAACTTCTGTCTGTGAAGTTGTGTATTTGACACAACCGCATGACACAACATGACGCAATTCAAAGGTTTGTGACGTGCCAATACAATTTGCATAAAGGTTGTGCAAGTTAAAACTCAAGTTTCATTTCACCTTATTGCCTATATTATCATTATTGTCACTTTATATCAGTGCAGATATACTTCTGCACAAATGCACACAATATTAAAAGGCCCTAAAACAAGCAAAACAATTTTATAAAAACTTCATACATAGACACTAGATTTGAAGTTATTTAAATATTTCAAGCGTTCAAATAATCTATTGCTGACATATGACACTTTTGTGAGTGGGACGGACGCACTATTCCATACATAAGGCGCACCGGATTATAAGGTGCACTGTCGATGACCGGGTCTATTTCATACATAAGGTGCACCAAATTATAAAGCGCACTGTCGATGACTGGGTCTATTTGGGTCTATGTCATACATAAGGCACACCGTATTATAAGGCGCACTGAGACTATTTGGGCCTATTTCATACATAAGGCGCACTGGATTATAAGGCGCACTGTCGATGACTGGGGTTATTTGGGTCTATTCCATACATGAGGCACACTGTTGATGACTGGGTCTATTTCATACATAAGGCGAACCGGACTATAAGGCGCACTGTTGATGAAAGGGTCTATGTCATACATAAGGCGCACCGTATTATAAGGCGCAATGTCGATGACCAAGGCTATTTGGGCCTATTTCATACATAAGGCACACCGTATTTTAAGGCGCACGGGGACTATTTGGGCCTATTTCATACATAAGGCGCACCGGATTATAAGGCGCACTGTCGATGACTGGGGTTATTTGGGTCTATTCCATGCATGAGGCACACTGTTGATGACTGGGTCTATTTCATACATAAGGCGAACCGGACTATAAGGCGCACTGTTGATGACTGGGTCTATTTCATACATAAAGCGCACCGGTTTATAAGGCGCACTGTCGATGACTGGGTCTATATGGATCTATTTCATACATAAGGCGCACCATATTATAAGGCGCAATGTAGATGACCGAGGCTATTTGGGTCTATTTCATACATAAGGCACACCGTATTATAAGGCGCACTGGGACTATTTGGCCCTATTTCACACATAAGGCGCACCGGATTATAAGGCGTACTGTCGATGACTGGGGTTATTTGAGTCTATTTCATACATAAGGCACACTGGTTTATAAGGCACACTGTTGATGACTGGGTCTATTTTATACATAAGGCGCACCGAGTTATAAGGCGCACTGTTGATGACTGGGTCTATTTGGGCCTATTTCATACATAAGGCGCACCGGATTATAAGAAGCACTGTCGATGACTGAGTCTATTTGGATCTATTTCATACATAAAGTGCACCGGATTACAAAGCGCACTGTCGATGACTGGGGCTATTTGGGCATATTTCATACATAAAGCGCACCGGATTATAAAGCGCACTGTCGATGACTGGGTCTATTTAGGCCTATTTCATACATAAAGCGCACCGGATTATAAGGAGCACTGTCGATGACTGAGTCTATTTGGATCTATTTCATACATAAAGCGCACCGGATTATAAAGCGCATTGTCGATGACTGGGGCAATTTGGGTCCGTTTCATACATAAGGCGCATCGGAATATAAAGCGCACTGTTGATGACTGGGTCTATTTGGATTTATTTCATACATAAGGCGCACTGGATTATAAAGCACACTGTTGATAACTGGGTCTATTTCATACATAAGGCGCACCGGACTATAAGTCGCACTGCTCGTGGTTAGAGTGTCCGCCCTGAGATCGGTAGGTTGTGAGTTCAAACCTACCGGCCGAGTCATACCAAAGACTATAAAAATGGGAGCCATTACCTCCCTGCTTGGCACTCCGCATCAAAGGTTGCAATTGGGGGTTAAATCACCAAAAATTATTCCCAGGCGCGGCCACCGCTGCTGCTCACTGCTCCCCTCACCTCCCAGGGGGTGATCAAGGGTGATGGGTCAAATGCAGAGAATAATTTCGCCACACTTAGTGTGTGTGTGACAATCATGGGTACTTAACTTTAACTTGGGTTCTTAGGGTAAATGTGTATACTCATGGACGTTAATACTTCCAGCTCGATATGGGTAGCAAATTCGGTAAATTAACAGGTACCGACCCAATTCCGTCGATACTATCGGGTACCGATTCACTTAAAATAAACGGTACCAAATTTCGATACTTTTGTTGTACACGACGTCTAGGGATGTCCGATAATGGCTTTTTTACCGATATCCAATATTCCGATATTGTCCAACTCTTAATTACCGATTCCGATATCAAACGATACCAATATATACAGTCGTGGAATTAACACATTATTATGCCTAATTTTGTTGTGATGCCCCGCTGGATGCATTAAACAATGTAACTTTACCATGAATTGATTAATGTGGACCCCGACTTAAACAAGTTGAAAATCTTATTCGGGTGTTGCCATTTAGTGGTCAATTGTACGGAATATGTACTGTACTGTGCAATCAACTAATGCAAGTTTCAATCAATCAATCAATCAATCAAAAACAAGGTTTTCCAAAATAAGAGAACAACTTCAACTCCACTTATGGAAAAAAGTGCCAACATTGCACTGCCATATTTATTATTGAAGTCACAAAGTGCATTATTTTTTTTTAACATGCCTCAAAACAGCAGCTTGGAATTTGGGACATACTCTCCCTGAGATAATCCTGATACCCACTTCAACTATAGGAAATACTATACTTTGACTTTCACAAAGTGCATTATTTTGCATATTTTGCGGCGGTGGGGTAGAGGTGGGGGGGGGGGGGGGGGGGGGGGGGTTTGGTGGTGGTGTATATTGTAGCGTCCAGGAAGAGTTAGTGCTGCAAGGGGTTCTGGGTATTTGTTCTGTTGTGTTTATGTTGTGTTACGGTGCCGGATGTTCTCCCGAAATGTGTTTGTCATTCTTGTTTGGTGTGGGTTCACAGTGTGGCGCATATTTGTAACAGTGTTAAAGTTGTTTATACGGCCACCCTCAGTGTGACCTGTATGGCCGTTGACCAAGTATGCGTTGCATTCACTTGTGTGTGTGTGTAAAAGCCGCATATATTATGTGACTGGGCCGACACGCTGTTTGTATGGATGAAAAGCGGACGTGACGACAGGTTGTAGAGGACGCTAAAGGCAGTGCCTTTAAGGCACGCCCCCAATATTGTTGTCGAGGTGGAAATCGGGAGAAATTCGGGAGAATGGTTGCCCCGGGAGATTTACGGGAGGGGCACTGAAATTCGGGAGTCTTGCGGGAAAATCGAGAGGGTTGGCAAGTATGCCCTACGTCCGCTCTGTACAGCGGTGTTTTAAAAGTCATTAATTTTACTTTTTGAAACCGATACCGATAATTTCCGATTTTACATTTTAAAGCATTTATCTCTAACGACGTCACATCCACTTGCGGTCGTATTCATGGTGAAGCGCCTCAAGATAATACTACAATTTTCCATGTCAACAGAGCAAGCATGCCTGATAAAAAGCGCTCAAAAGTAAGATTTCACTTCTTGAAATTAGATGGATCAATACTAATTTATATTGGATATGGCATATACATGCTGCTGATTAGCATTAGCAGTTTTACATGGTATTTGCAACTCCTGTGTCCTATAATTTTGGCGACAAAAAACTACAACCAAGACGCACGTTACAATCAACAGCCGGCGTGTAATAAGTACAATACATACAGTATAAACACTTTCTGGGCTCAACAAAAGACAAGACTGGCACATTCAGACTGCATTCTGACTAGGGCAACGTACCTGGGACAAACTATAAAGGATGCATATTGGAAAATGAACAACTGGACAACACAGTTATAGGGTTGTACAGTATACCAGTATTGGTGTAGTACCGCGATACGAATTATTCATATTCGGTACTACACCGCCTCTAAAAAGTACCGGTATCCCACCCCCCACACCCCGTAGTCCTCACATCGTGTCATTGTCGGTTTTACAAGCAGAGGAGCATGTTCGGCAGCGCACAATCACAGAGTACTTACAAGCAGACACAGTGTGTAGACAGAAAAGGGAGAACAGACGCATTTTGGCTTGTAGCTACTTCTAAATCAATAATCCTCGTCTCCATGGCGACAAATAAAGTAAGTTTCTTACAAGTATCATCCCTGCAGGATGAGGAATAGCTAAATATGCTTCACTACACACAGTAGCTCACCGGCGTCAAAATGTAAACAAACGTCATTGGTGGATCTACACCGAACTTCCACTGTAATGATACCAAGTACAGGAGCGTATCTAGCCGATACTACTATGATTACATTGATATTTTTTAGCATCACAAAATCTTTTTTCATTTTTTTTCATTTATATTATGTTTCTAAACTCAAATATAAATAAATAATACGTCCCTGGACACATGAATACTTTGAATATGACCAATGTATGATCCTGTAACTACTTGGTATCAAATTGATACCTAAATGTGTGGTATCATCCAAAACTAATGCACAGCATCCAAACAACAGAAGAATAAGTGGTTATTACATTTTAACAGAAGTGTAGATAGAACATGTTAAAAGAGAAAGTAAGCAGGTATTAACAGTAAATGAACAAGTAGATTAATAATTCATTTTCTACCACTTGTCCTTAATAATGTTGACAAAATAATAGAATGATAAATGACACAATATGTTACTGCATATGTCAGCAGACTAAATTAGGAGTCTTTGTTTACTTACTTTCTAATAAAAGACAAGTTGTCTTGTATGTTCACTATTTTATTTAAGGACTAAATTGCAATAAGAAACATATGCCAATAATGCCATTTTTTGTGGTCCCCTTTATTTAGAAAAGTGTCAAAGTATCGGAATATATTTTGGTACCAGTACCGGTACCAAAATATTGGTATCGGGACAACACTTGTCAATACGTGGACTATGGTGTGATTGTTTTCCCGAGATGCAAGAGAACTTGGACCGGACATGGCGTGAGGGTAAGGACATCTTTATTTTAACACTAACAAGGGCGGAAGTACAAACTTGGCTAATGAAAACAAATCTAGCACAAAGGCAAAAACTATGAACATGAAACTAAAGTCACTAACTGTGATCAACAGAAAAAAACAGGCTTAAATAACAGCGACATGATTAGTGACAGGTGTGCGAGTGCAAAAACACGAGACAGGTGCGTAACATGAGGACAGGTGAAAACTAATGGGTTGTCATGGAAACAAAACAAACAAGAGTGCACAAAGGGTCCAAAAACCAAATTGAACATAACCAAAACAAAACATGATCACACAGACATGACAACACTACAGTTATTATTATCAGCTCACTGTTAAATGTTTATTACAAGTTATTTTAAATTGTATTAATAAACTAATTAACATTTTTTTTACCACATGAGCACACACAAAAGTACTGAAAATTCAGTACCGATTACCAAGTACCAAGAATTTATTCCATATGAGTTCAAGTGTAAAAGGTACCTGCTAAAAGCTAACTTCACGATGCCTAAAATGAAAATAAACTGATGATTAATTACTTAATAGCTAAATGAGAGCATAAACAGAGATATAAACAGCAGAAAATTCCACAAAATCAGTTTTCAGAGGAGCAAGGGGAGTAATGATCTGAGTGACCCTGGCACACTTTAAAATTCCAGCCTTGAACAATGACCGTGTCAATTAAAAAGTTTGCAAACACACACCAATTCTAACAAATGGATAAGAATGATGGAGAAAACTTACTCAGTTTGGGGTTGGATGATGCCGGGTGTGACGTGTAGCTAAAGCAGGCCTGCACTTCAAAATGACTGAGGCAGAAAGACAGACAGGCGTGTTATTATATATTATTATTGTGTTCAAAAAGATATTCTTTGTGGACATCTTACCAGGTGCGTCTATCGCACTGTTCCAAGTCTATCTCATTTGGTGTTACTGTTAGAGCGCCGCTGACGCTGACCACTGGCCTTGCTCTGAAATACCCAACACTCTCGTATTAGTCACTTTACCATTGGGTACCGAGTTCGGTACTTTCAGAGGTATTGACTGAATCCAAGCACTCAATTTTCCATGCCAACACAGCAAGAATGCCTGATAGAAAACAGTACGGCCTCCGCTATTCTTATTATCTGTACTTGAAAAGATTCCCGGTTTTCCCAAATTTCCCAGATTTCCAGGAAATTCCTATTCAACTGAATAGGCATTTTCAAAGTTGTACCCGATTGGAACCCTTCAACCATCCACACTCTCTCCTCACCCTGGAAATTGAAGCCAAAAACATGTTTCTCATTTCCCCAAATTCTCGTTTTTTTTCTGGAATTTCCAGGAATTTCTTCCCATTCAAAATGAATGGGCAATATACAAAACCTCTTCATAAACCCACATTCCTCAAACGATTCGAACCGTTCCAACATCCACACACTCCACTCACCCTGGTCATTCAAGCATTTCAGTTCCACTCACGCGTATCGGCAGCTTACCCACTTATGGAATTCACACGCAATTGCATATTCTAGTTCTCTATGAATTTCAGTGGGACATTTCATCAAGGAAAATGTGGAATAATGGATAAAAGTAGGCATTTTTGGAATGTGAAAACTATTAAAATGAGTCATCAATTAACATTATGACGTTGAAATACTTTGAAATGGGGGGAGAAATGTAGAAGAACTAACAATTCTCCATTCATTTCCATCATTTTTTGTCATGGAATCATGTAAAAACAATTCGATTTTTTTTTTAAATCAAATGTTAAGCTTGTACAGTCGTGGTCAAAAGTTGACATACACTTGTAAAGAACATAATGTCATGGCTGTCTTGAGTTTCCAATAATTTCTACAACTCTTATTTTTTTGTGATAGAGTGATTGGAGCACAGACTTGTTGGTCACAAAAAAACATTCATGAAGTTTGGTTCTTTTATGAATTTATTATGGGTCTATTGAAAATCTGACATCACATGGACAAAGATAAGACCTTCTGGAGGAAAGTTCTGTGGTCAGATGAAACAAAAATGGAGCTGTTTGGCCACAATACCTAGCAATATGTTTGGAGGAGAAAAGGTGAGGCCTTTAATCCCAGAAACACCAGACCTACCATCAAGCATGGTGGTGGTAGTATTATGCTCTGGGCCTGTTTTGCTGCCAATGGAACTGGTGCTTTACAGAGAGTAAATAGGACAATGAAAAAGGAGGATTACCTCCAAATTTTTTAGGACAACCTAAAATCATCAGCCCGGAGGTTGGGTCTTGGGCATAGTTGGGTGTTCCAACAGGACAATGACCTCAAACACACATCAAAAGTGGTAAAGGAATGGCTAAATCAGGCTAGAATTAAGGTTTTAGAGTGGCCTTCCCAAAGTCCTGATGTGTGGACAATGCTGAAGAAACAAGTCCATGTCAGAAAACCAAAAAATTAGCTGAACTGCACCAATTTTGTCAAGAGGAGTGGTCAAAAATTCAACCAGAAGCTTGTGGATGGCTACCAAAAGCTCCTTATTGCAGTGAAACTTACCAAGGGACATGTAAGCAAATATTAACATTGCTGTATGTATACTTTTGACCCAGCAGATTTGCTCACATTTTCAATAGACCCATAATAAATTCATAAAAGAACCAACTTCTTGAATGTTTTTTGTGACCAACAAGTATGTGCTCCAATCACTCTATCACCAAAAAATAAGAGTTGTAGAAATTATTGGAAACTCAAGACAGCCATGACATTATGTTCTTTGCAACTTTTGACTAGGGATGTTCGATAACGGCTTTTTGCCGATATCCGATATTCCGATATTGTCCAACTCTTTAATTACCGATACCAATATCAACCGATACCGATATATACAGTCGTGGAATTAACACATTATTATGCCTAATTTGGACAACCAGGTATGGTGAAGATAAGGTCCTTTTTAAAAATATTAATACAATTAAATAAGATAAATAAATAAAAACATTTTCTTGAAAAAAAAAAAAAGTAAGACAATATAAAAACAGTTACATAGAAACTAGTAATGAATGAAAACGAGTCAAATTAACTGTTAAAGGTTAGTACTATTAGTGGACCAGCAGCACGCACAATCATGTGTGCTTACGGACTGTATCCCTTGCAGACTGTATTGATATATATTGATATATAATGTAGGAACCAGAATATTAATAACAGAAAGAAACAACCCTTTTGTGTGAATGAGTGAGGGAGGGAGGTTTTTTTTGGGTTGGTGCACTAATTGTAAGTGTATCTTGTGTTTTTTATGTTGATTTAATAAAAATAAAAAACAAAACGATACGGATAATAAAAAAAACGATACCGATAATTTCCGATATTACATTTTAAAGCATTTATCTGCCGATAATATACGCAGGCCGGTATTATTGGTCATCTCTAATTTTGACCACAACTGTATATGATGAATAACTTTGTATTGGTCGAGAAAAGAATTACTTCTGAGGCCAAAAGTAGCAGAATAATTACGCAAATGAAACCTGCCTTGTCCCTGCGTCCTCTGGATGACAGAGCAAGAGCTCCAAACCTTGAGCTTAAAACCTGGGCACCTGATATCTAGTGCCAACTCTTAACAACGTACTCTTGTTCAGTCTGTTACACGGAATCACATTTGTTGACAATTAAAATAGGACTTAAAACCACAGAAAATGCATTGGCTGAATGTATAATCCCGCTCCTTAAAAACAGCAAATGTTACCTGTAAACAAAGACTGCATCCGAGAGTGACCCAACTGCCAAATCGGGGTATTGATTATCATCGATATCCAGGTTACCGGAGAGAGAATATCCAAACAAAAGGACTTTTTTAGACACTGGGGAGAGCACCTGCAAGTAAAGAAGTCACTCACAAGTTATCATTGCAGTTGTGGTGATATTTTCCACCAAGCTCACCTGTGCGGCCTTTTTGTGGATGCCGCTCGGTGATCCACAGTAGATGTACACTCGGCCAGAACCGTCATAAGGTGCCCCCACAGCGATGTCTGTCGGAATACGGTTTATGTAATATTCAACAGAAAGTATCCGAAGTGAGTCATCACGCAAATGTGGATTTAGGATTGACGCTGTTCGAGAGGTTTTATCGTCATTATTTGTAGCGTGAAGGTCACCTCCGTATCCGTCTTGATTGACATCGCCAATGTTCTCCACCGCAAGTCCAAACATGGAATCTTTACGCCCGAGAAGTTGAATGGGGTTAATCTTCTCCCAGTTTTTCCCCTCATTGTTGATAAAGATGTAGACGGCGCCTCCAATCAAACCATCTTTTACAAAGAATTCCGGTGCTCCCACAGCGAGGTCGTCCCACCTGGTGGTAGGAAGTACATAAAAACAGGGATGTCCCGATCAACACTCTTGGTCTCCAATCCCTATCCGATTTCTTTTTGCCTCATATCCGATCCGATTTCCGATGCGATACTTTGACAGTTCATATAACTGAACATGTTTTTCAACCTTTTTTGAGCCAAGGCACATTTTTTTCATTTAAAAAATCCGGCGGCACACCACCAGCAACTCAGTTGACAGTAAAAAGTCGTTGTCGCAATTGTTGGATATGACTTTAAACCAGGGGTCCCCAAACTTTTTGACTCGGGGGCCGCATTGGGTTAAAACATTTTAGCTGGGGGCCGGGCGGTATATATATATATATATATATATATATATATATATATATATATATATATATATATATATATATATATAAATTATATATATACATATACCGCCCGGCCCCCAGCTAAATTTTTTTAACCCAATGCGGCCCCCCGAGTCAGAAAGTTTATATATATATATATATATATATATATATATATATATATATGTATGTGTGGGATATATATATATATATATATATATATATATATATATATATATATATATATATATATATATATATATATATATATACACACAGTGTATATATATATATACGTTAGGTCAGGAAATTACACAGAGGCTATTTCATCCCTACAAGCCTGTTTCGCAGGTTTTACTGCTCTTCAGGGGATTTTATAATAAAATATATAATAAAATCCCCTGAAGAGCAGGGAAATATGTATACAAATATATTCCGAGTGCAATGATGACACATTATCAATGGGAAAATGCATTTTTAAACAATGTGATTTGCCTGAGCGGCTAGGAGACACCGAGAGTAACAAGCGGTAGAAAATGGATTAGGAAGGACATATTTAAAATAATAATAATACTAAAATTAAATTAAAATATTTTAACTTGGGACTTCCCACGGGCCGGATTTTGGATGCTGGCGGGCCGGATGTGGCCCGCGGGCCGTAGTTTGGAGACCCCTGCTTCAAACCATAACCAAGCACGCATCAATATAGCTCTTGTCTCAAAGTAGGTGTACTGTCACCACCTGTCACATCACGCCGTGACTTATTTTGAGTTATTTACTGTTTTCCTGTGTGTAGTGTTTTAGTTCTTGTCTTGCGCTCCTATTTTGGTGGCCTTTTTCTCTTTTTTTGTATTTTCCTGTAGCAGTTTCATGTCTTCCTTTGAGCGATATTTCCCGCATCTACTTTGTTTTAGCAATCAAGAATATATGAGTTGTTTTTATCCTTCTTTGTGGGGACATTGTTGATTGTCATGTCATGTACGGATGTACTTTGTGGACGCCGTCTTTGCTCCACAGTAAGTCTTTGCTGTCGTCCAGCATTCTGTTTTTGTTGACTTTGGAGCCAGTTCAGTTTTAGTTTTGCTCTGCATAGCCTTCCCTAAGCTTCAATGCCTTTTCTTAGGGACACTCACCTTTTGTTTATTTTTGGTTTAAGCATTAGTTAGCTTTTTACTTGCACGCTGCCTCCCGCTGTTTCCAACATCAACAAAGCAATTAGCTACCGGCTGCCACCTACTGATATGGAAGAGTATTACACGGATACTCTGCTGAGCTCTAGACAGCATCGACACTCTACAACAACACATCATTTGCAGACTATAATTACTGGTTTGCAAAAAATATTTTTAACCCAAATAGGTGAAATTACATAATCTCCCACGGCACACCAGACTGTGTCTCACGGCACACTATTGTGCCGCGGCACAGTGGTTGAAAAACACTATTTTATAGCAACCACAATAACACTTTTTAAAGAAAAGCTCATGTTATTAAATGTATACTCTGCTGGTAGTGTTGCAAATCAGATGATGTGTAACATTTGTGATATTGAATGCTACATACAGTCTCTTTTAGCAAAATAATTTGGCTAATCCACAACAAGTAAATAAAACTACTGTTGGCTCCCATTTACAAAATCGTTGTAAATCGTAAATAAACCAGAATACAATGATTTGCAAATCCTTTTCAACCTATATTTAATTGAATAGACTGCAAAGACAATATACTTAACGTTCGAACTGAGAAACGTTGTTATTTTTTGCAAATATTTGCTCATTTGGAATTTGATGCCTGCAACATGTTTCAAAAAAGCTGGCACAAGTGGCAAAAAAGACTGAGGAAGTTGAGGAATGCTCATCAAACACTTATTTGGAACATCCCACGGGTGAACAGGCTAATTGGGAACAGGTGGGTGCCATGATTGGGTATAAAAGCAGCTTCCATGAAATGCTCAGTCATTCACAAACAAGGATGGGGCGAGGGTCACCACTTTGTCAACAAATGCGTGAGCAAATTGTCCAACAGTTTAAGAACAACATTTCTCAACGAGCTATTGCAAGGAATTTAGGGATTTCCCCATCTATGGTCTGTAATATCATCAAAAGGTTCAGAGAATCTGGAGAAATCACTGCACGTAAGCAGCTAAGCCCGTGACCTTCGATTCCTCAGGCTGTACTGGATCAACAAGCGACATCAGTGTGTAAAGGATATCACCACATGGAACACACCAGAAAACCACTGTCAGTAACTACAGTTGGTCGCTACATATGTAAGTGCAAGTTAAAACTCTACTATGCAAAACGAAAGCCATTTATCAACAACACCCATAAACGCCACCGGCTTCGCTGGGCCTGAGCTCATCTAAGTAAAGTGGAAAAGTGTTCTCTGGTCTGACGAGTCCACATTTCAAATTATTTTTGGAAACTGTGGACGTCGTGTCCTCCGGACCAAAGAGGAAAAGAACCATCCGGATTGTTATAGGCGCAAAGTTGAAAAGCCAGCATCTGTGATGGTATGGGGGTGTATTAGTGCCCAAGGCATGGGTAACTTACACATCTGTGAAGGCACCATTAATGCTGAAAGGTACATATAGGTTTTGGAGCAACATATGTTGCCATCCAAGCAACGTTATCGTGGACGCCCCTGCTTATTTCAGCAAGACAATGCCAAGCCACGTGTTACAACAGTGTGGCTTCATAGTAAAAGAGTGTGGGTACTAGATTGACCTGCCTGTAGTCCAGACCTGTCTCCCGTTGAAAATGTGTGGCGCATTATGAAGCCTAAAATACCAAAACAGGGACTGTTGAACAACTTAAGCTGTACATCAAGCAAGAATGGGAAAGAATTCCTCCTGAAAAGCTTCAAAAATTGGTCTCCTCAGTTCCCAAACGTTTACTGAGTGTTGTTAAAAGGAAAGGCCATGTAGCACAGTGGTAAAAATGCCCCTGTGACAACTTTTTTGCAATGTGTTGCTGCCATTAAATTCTAAGTTAATAATTATTCGGGGAAAAAATTAAGTTTCTTAGTTTGAACATTAAATATCTTGTCTTTGCAGTCTATTCAATTGAATAAAAGTTGAAAAGGATTTGCAAATGTTATTTACCATTTAGAGAACATGCTTCAACGGTTTTGGGTTTTGCCCTCAAATACCCTTTGTAAACAATAACAAAAACAACCAAAATATAATTTTGTAATAATAGGTTAAAAAAAAAAGAAAAATGTATCTAATCCTTTTAGTATCGTTTATATACTGATACTATAAAAGGTATCGATAGTATCGACATCAGGATCGATCACCTTTACTTTCATTGAAGTTTTAGCGGTTAGCTTCCTGTGTCGTTCTTGTGTGTGTCCTTTATTTCTATTCCTCCAGTGATAATGGTACTTGGAAGAAACTGTTAACAGTGATCCATAGTGCCAAAAAGTCGCCATTTAGTAATTTATACGTTTATGGTACTTTTCAAAGTACCATACGTATTATTTCAGATTTAAAACTCAGTTTGCTGACAAACCGACCCATCGCTGTTGAGATCCACCACAGCCACGTCGTATCCGAAGGAGGAGGCCAGCCCAGGACCGGAGAGGACCAACTCTACAGACAAACTTCTCGTGGCTGAACGGTCCGCTTTAAGAAAGGTCACCTGACCGCTGTAACCTCCTCTGGGCGCTCCTGATACGACGGTAAGCTCCCCCCTCCTGAGGAGGGCCATCCCAGAGTCAGTGGAGAATCCTAGAACGATTCATACCGTGTGAACGTTGACTGCGAAAAGGAATACAAGGTTTTTTTTTTGTTTTTTTTTACCCAACTCACCCAGGTAGCTATTTCTTCGGAGAGGAATGAGTCTGGAGTCAAAGCGGTCGATGTCCCCGGTTTCTCGGGTGTCCTCACTGGAGATGTCCAAGTTGTCCAACAGCTCCATCCGCACGAGTCCTTTTGAAAGAACCCACGGAAACTTAACCCTCAGGGAAATACATCCATCAATTGCATTGGAGCAGTGCCACAGAGTTAAGAGTGTATCACAATTGTATAAGCGTCAGTATTGTTTTCAAAATTTTTTGCTCAAATTTCTCAATTTGATCTAATTATGTCAGTTTTATTTTATTTTGAAAGATTTATATAAAATGAGTTTTCAGTGAGTATGCATTAGATTGGTAATAAAACAAATTTTGATGCTGTCATGATCCGTGGTCCGGGTCATGTTTTTGTTATGTTCTGTTAGTTTTGGACTGCACTAGTTCCTGTTTTTTGTGCACTCTCGTTTGTTTTGGTTGCCATGGTTGCGTATTAGTTTCACCTGCCTCTTGTGTTCGGGACGCTCACCTGGCTCTAATCATGAGACATTATTTAAGCCTGCCTTTGCGAGTCAGTCGGCCTGGCGTCATTGTTTGTGTCATGCAATGCCATAGTTTATGCTAAGTCTTTACATCATGCCTAGCCAAGTAAGTCGTGTTTGTTTCATGGCACAGTTTCGTGTTTGTACCACGCCATAGTTTATGCTGTTTGTTTCATGCCACATTTCGTGTTTGTTCCACGCCATAGTTTATGCTGTTTGTTTCATGCCACAGTTTTGTGTTTGTTCCACGCCATAGTTTGTGCTGTTTGTTTCATTCCACAGTTTCGTGTTTGTACCACGCCATAGTTTATGCTGTTTGTTTCATGCCACAGTTTCAAGTTTGTTCCACGCCATAGTTTATGCTGTTTGTTTACCTCATGCCCTGCCAATATTTCTTGAGAAGATTAAAATATGTTCCTACCTGCAAGTCCTATCCGGAGTGATTCGTTTGCATCCCGGGAAACAAACCTCGCAGCAAGCTGCAACCCCCCCCCCCCGTTGTGACGGATGCATTGTTTTGTATATTTTGCTGTGTTAGATTCCAAACCTAAAACCAGTTTGGTATCACGGGACACAAAAGTCCATATTGACGACTTTACCTCAGTACCCCAGCCCTTTAGCATTTACCGTATAATAACCTATTTTATGCAAAAGTTTTCAAACAAAAGTGACATAATTAGGTCAAATGGACATTTAAAGGATTAAAATTTTTTTAAAATAATAAAAACAAGACATGTTTGCTATTTTTAAAAAGGACTGAAGTTGATTAAGAGATCTTAAGTAAAAAATTCAAATTCAACTTAATGGCAAAGACTACTTCCTGACTAGGCAACACACCGTAGTCTATATACTACTGCCATCTAATGTCTTGGAATTGCAACTCTATGCAAATCTACTTTATAACACTTGCAAATGAGACTCAGAAGTGTAAAAAAATCAAGACAGCTTACTGTCAAATGTTAAATAAAAGATGAGATTTTGTTATTAATCAAATTACATGAACAAACACTAAAGTATCACAAATTAGAGATTTTACATGGCAATTGACACACCTCCAAATTTGGTAATGAAAACTACAACGAGGCTGCATGTTACAATAAAACAGCTGTGTAACAAGTACAATACTTACTTTATAAACACTTTATAGGGCCCAACAAAAGGCAAGACTGGTTATTTCAACTTAATGGCAAAGACTACTTCCTGGCTAGGCAACACACCGTAGTCTATATACTATCAAGTATCAAACAAATTTTAAAAATGATAAAAACAAGACATGTTTGCTATTTTTAATTAGGACTGAAGTTAATTAAGAGATCTTAAGTTTAAAAAAACGTAGAAAAATATAAAAACATTTTTATTTTTTTTATACACTCAGGCCATTTTTGTTCTGCTTAGAAATTAAACATTAAAATTGAACATAAAAAAAACCCTTAAATTATTATTTTTCTATTTGGAGCAACAACAATAGAGGAACAATTTCCATTTTGTCCTGCTCAGAAAATATTAAAATTGAACATGAAAAAAAAAAAAAAAAAAAAATTATTCTATTCGGAGCAACAAAAAAAGAAGGAAAAAGGTTGAGATTTTAAAATAAGGACCTTCAATCGTCCAAAACGATACGGCATTTCTCACAAAGTGAGGACACCACTCAGAATATCTTCTCAAGGGACAACACAAAATACATTTTGATATACTTTAGAGTAGTCAGTGTACAGCCACTATTGTCTAAATAGCTGTAGTAAGATACTTGTCACATACGGTGGTGTGTCATGGTTTGAAGCTGCATGAGTGCTGAGGAAGCTGCGGTTCACTTGTGTTCGACAACAATGGCTGTGTGTTGACCATACAAGCAGTACACTGACTACTCTAAGAAGATTTTTATAGTATTGTCACTTCGAACAATATGAAACAAGAGTGGTGTTAAGAATTCTCCATGTTTATCTATGTTTTCAGATACTTTATTTTGAAGCATTTCTTGACAGTGTCACTTCCGCTTCCTTCCTGTAGGGGTCACTTCCGCTTCCCTTTTGACGTGTGTTAATGTGTGCTGACTTGTTTCTCTGCTACGTTTAATCGGTGCTCTAGTCTTTGACGATGTGAGTATGTTGATTATTATATAAGACTAATTTAGTTTATTAATAGACATCACTGTGTTTGTGTAACATTTAGTGGTGTTTTATGAGTATTATTGGTGCTGTGTTGTCAAAATGCTACGAGCTAACATCTCCCTGTTAAGGATAGCATTGTTGCTGCTAATGTGGCTAGCTCACATGCCATTGTAGAAATGCAATATATTATGTCTCTAGTATTTTACTTTGAGCATACATTTATACTGTTGTTTAGTTAAATGACATAAATGTTGATGGGTGTTTGCTTCTGATTTACAGATACTAACTAACTAAAGAAATGAACCTAAACCAATATGCACCATTAAAGTTGGAAGAGTCCAAATGATGACTGTGTGTTCTCTGACCGGAACCCCAACGTGGTCAATATCCGAAAAAACCCAGTCGCAGAGTTTAATACTCAACAAAGGTCCTTCGAGCCGGATATAATTGGCTACAATGGAAATGTCATCAGAGGATGAATCTGCTTCCCCATTCCATCCTGATGTACGAGACCGATCGGTGAGGGAACGCCGTACCCCAAAACATCTTGAAGACTACATCCTTGCCTATAATGTGCACCGACCTGCCCTTTCCTCCCCCCCTGCCGAGATGGAGGAGCAGAGAGGAGCAGCGGCCGCAGTGAACAGTAGCCAAGCAGATGCATTGCTTCAAATAGATGACAGAGTAACC
Source organism: Nerophis lumbriciformis (assembly GCF_033978685.3). NCBI lineage: Eukaryota > Metazoa > Chordata > Actinopteri > Syngnathiformes > Syngnathidae > Nerophis > Nerophis lumbriciformis. The sequence goes on along the minus strand of NC_084563.2, from coordinate 23,195,909 downwards.
TCACATCGTGCCACGTCAGTCGACATGCTGAATGTTTCTTCACTCAGGAAACTAATGGAATCAGTATCAGTAAAGGAAAAGGAGGAGACGGATGAAATTACTCGACTTACTGCTAAACTCCGCCAATATGAGAGCAGACAACAGCGACGGCAACAGCTGATGGAACACATATCTTCCTTCCTCATGGAAGAAGAAATGGATGGAAATGACCTTCATACGGACAAGGAGCCTTCACCAGCACAACCTCTTTCAGTGAGCGACAGTTGTGCTGCAATTTCCATTCCACATACTCCCTCACCTGAACCAGTAACAAAGCAGCTGCACTTTGTAAAGCCTCCACTTGGGGGATGTATAACAGCAAGCACGCATTCAGTGTCAGGGAATGAAACTAATAAAGTGGACATCATTCCCGCAGCTGCACGTGAGAGAGCTGCTTCCCCACTTACATTAACACAAGCATTCTCACCACAATGCCCAAGCTCCCCCTCCTCTGTTGCTTCATATAGAATGGTGTTGCCTGCTGTACATCAGGAACAACTCCCCAGCCAAGACACATTATTACTACAACTCAAGGGCCCCCCTCAGCACTGTGGCAAATCTGGAGAATACATCCAACCAGCCGATCATCAACGCACTACAGTAACCTGTACACCTACAGTTGCTTCTTACAACCCCCCGAATGTGCTCAGTCATCCCTTTCCACCTGCAATACCGGACGCTCAATCAGGTGCAAACGTAACTCATTACTACCTCCCTGGGCTCACAGCAGTACCAACACCTCAGTACCCATTATACACTTCACCACTAGAGGGTAGCATGCCCACAGTCTATCAGCCACAGATGCTGTCAAGTCACAATGTTCCCCCATTACCCACTAACTTGTCACAACGCTCAACATATGGTGTGTCACAACGCTCAACTTACGGGGTGCCACAACCTAAAATTCCAGATTTTACTGCAGATAGTGAAAGAGAGTTTGCTAACCTCAAGCTTGCTCTTTGTAACCTACTCGAACCCCATCCAGACTTAAGTGAGAATTATAAATATCATGTGCTACTTGAACATCTCAAGCTTCCAGAAGCCCAAATGATAGGTCAGTCGTGCCGCCACCATCCATACCCATATACAGCCACAATGCAAGCTTTGCAGTTCCAGTATGGTCAGCCACATCAGCTTGCTCAAAGCGAAATAGCTGCCATTCTGACCTCCCCAGATGTCAAGCCGACTGATGCTCGCACCTTTCAGAGCTTTGCTCTGCGTGTCCATCTCCTAGTAAGCATGCTGCTCTCCTTAGAGGGACCACAAGGCATGGAACTGAACTGCTGCTCACATGTCGATCGCCTACTTAGCAAGCTGCCAAAGTACCACAGAGATGGGTTCATCGAGCATCTACAGTTACAAGGCAAATTAAATGGCACAAGTCTGAACCCCTACAACCTGCAGGACCTAAATGGATGGCTTCAAGGTAAAGCACAACAGCAGCGCCTTTCCAGCAGATTGGTGCAACGCTATCAACAGGAGAAACCATCGGGGAGCGCAACAGAAAAAGTTCCCTTCAGGGTCAAAGGTCAAGCTACAGCTGTATATCATGGAGCAGCGCCAACACGACAGGGTGCCTCCACTAAGCACGCTCTTGCTGACACCAACAAAGCTAACAAAATGCATTGTCTCTTCTGCAATAGCAAGGAACATTATATTAGTCGCTGTCAACAGATCAGAAAACATTCTGCGGCGCACCTGGATAAATGGATAGTAGAAGAAGGACGATGCTGGAGATGTGCACGTGCTCATGCACCCGACGCATGTACTCTCAAGAGGCCCTGCAGCGACTGCAATGGTATTCACCTCCAAGTTCTCCACAATGTAGCTCAAAGGTATACTGAAGACACCCAGATGACTCCCACAGAGAGTCGTGTCTATTTGACTCCCAGCATCACCTCAAGTAGAGTGCTCCTGAAAGTTGTTCCTGTACTGCTGCATCATAATTCAAAATCAATGGAGACATTTGCTGTCTTAGATGATGGGGCTCAACGAACTATGATTTTACCTGACGCAGCACAACATCTACACTTGCATGGCCAACATGAAATTCTTGCCCTGCGCACCGTGCGCACAGACCTTACCCACCTCAAGGGTTTAACAGTTGACTTCGAGATTTCCCCTATAAAGAACCCAGGGAAACGGTACCAAGTGCAAGGTGCGTTCACTGCACAAGGTTTGGATCTGATAGAGCAGACCTACCCAGTTCAGAGACTTCAGAGGAAGTACACACATCTACGTGGGATTTCGTTGCAACCATTTTCCAATGCACGCCCCCTAGTGCTAATTGGGTCAGACAATGTGCACCTGATCACTGCCACAAAGCCAGTCCGTCAGGGAAATAATGGAGGACCCATAGCCATCCACACAGCACTTGGATGGACTTTACAGGGAGCGGAGGAAAGAACACAAGGACAGAGCTCAACACAAATGTGTCTCTTTACCTCACTTGCCACTCCCAATGACATCTTGTTTCGTAATGTGGAAAGGTTATGGCAACTTGATGTTTTGCCTTTCAGGAACGAAAAGATGGTTGTTCGCTCTCGTGAAGATCAAGAAGCAATCACCCTATTGGAGACAAGAACTCAGCGAGTCGACATAGAGGGTGTCCAGCGCTATGCAACACCCCTCCTAAGAAGGAAAGATATGCCTAAACTCAACAATTCCATATCCACCGTTATGGCTCACTTGAGAAGCACAGAGAAAAGGCTCAAGAAGAATCCAGAGAAAGTCACTTCCCTTTCTGCTGAGATCGCTAAGCTCATTCAAGCAGGGTATGTCAAGAAGCTCTCGCATGAAGAGACGGAACAGTCCACTGAAGCGTGGTATCTTCCCTATCATCTTGTGTTCCACAATGAGAAGGCAAGACTTGTCTTCAACTGCTCGTTTCGACATCAGGGAGTGTCTGTGAACGACCAACTCCTCCCTGGGCCGACACTGGGACCATCCTTGCTAGGTGTTCTTCTTCGGTTCAAACAGCACCAGGTAGCTGTGAGTGGAGATATCCGAGCAATGTTTCATCAGATCCGTCTTCTCCCTGAAGATAGACCACTCCTTCGCTTTATCTGGAGAGATTTGCGCAGCGAAGACCCACCAGACGTTTATGAATGGCAAGTGCTTCCATTCGGAACGACATGCAGCCCGTGCTGTGCAATATTTGCTCTGCAGCAACATGCTCGGAATCACCAACACAACCATCCAGGACTTCTTAAATCAGTGGAGCAAAGTTTCTATGTGGATAATTGCCTAAAGAGTTTCACCGACATATCTGAGACTGCACAGCAGGTCACTCAGTTGCGCAAACTGATGGCAGAAGGAGGATTTGACCTCCGACAATGGGCAAGTAACCAACCAGAGGTGTTAGCCCAAGTCCCTCCTGAAGGAAGATCGACTACCACAGAGCAGTGGCTAAGCCAGAACAGAGTTGAGCCACAAGAGCCTGCTTTAGGCCTGAGATGGAACTGTGCTACTGACACCCTTGGCTATCAACGTAGAAACATCGAACATACCATATTGACCATGAGGACTGCATATCAGGTGCTAGCCAGCCAGTATGACCCCCTGGGGTTTATAGTACCGTATACGACCCGCGCCAAGGTTCTCATTCAGCAGCTATGGTCCAAGCAGAGAAGCTGGGATGACTCTGACTTACCACGAGCCCTGCAGGAGGCCTGGAAGCGGTGGGAGAGTGAGCTCCAACATCTAGATAAATTATCTATACCACGCTGCTACACACCAATCCCAACCACTGGTTCCCAGTATGATCTGCACATCTTTTGTGATGCCTCTGAACGAGCATATGGAGCAGTTGCTTATGTCAGACTACAGACTAAAGATGTCATTCTCACCTCGTTCATTATGGCAAGATCAAGGGTAGCTCCAAAAAGGCAACAATCCATGCCTCGCTTGGAGCTCTGTGCAGCATTAGCTGGAGCTCAGCTTGCCAAGGTTTTGAAGACAGAGATGACCCTCCCTCTTCAAAAGACAACCCTGTGGTCGGATTCCACTACTGTTCTGGAGTGGCTCCAGTCAGACTCCTGTCGCTTCAAGGTCTTTGTTGGAACGCGTGTCTCAGAGATACAGGAGCTGACTGATCGACAATCCTGGCGGTATGTGGACACCCACAACAATCCTGCTGATGACATCACCAGGGGGAAACCCCTTTTGGAACTTGCGGAGGACGGGCGCTGGAGGCAAGGACCCCCATTTCTCAGGTAAAGTGCGGAATACTGGCCAAAAAGACCGGAGAAAGATTCAACCCTGACTTCATCCGAACAAAAGAGCATCACCTTCTGTGGTCTTGCAGTAGTGCAAAGCGACAATAATATTCCGGATGCTTCTCTATTCAATACCTGGAAAGAATTAGTAAAAGTCACTCAGCAGGCGGGACAGGAAGGACCAAGAGGTTCGACACACAGTCAGACAATCAGCTCCCAAGAAGCTGAGTTTCTGTTGCTGAGAAGATGTCAAGTTCAAACCTTTCCCGCAGACATCATGTCTCTTAAAACACAGAACGCAGTGTCAGCTAAGAGTCGTCTGGCGTGCCTCTCCCCTGAGTGGGACTCAACTACAGGGTTAATCCGAGTTGGGGGTAGGCTGCGACGACTCCAGAACCCGGACCTAGAAGAGATCCATCCTATTGTGCTGGACCCAAAACATCAGATAACTAAACTCCTCATCAAGGACATGGACGAACGTCTTCTGCACCCAGGTACAGAGCGAGTGTATGCAGAACTTCGAAGACATTACTGGATTTTGCGAGGACGACAAGCAGTCAGGCACCATCAGCATAATTGCCCATCTTGTCAACGCTGGCGAGCTCAACCGACAGTCCCAAGGATGGCAGATCTGCCACCACAACGCCTCAGACTTCTCTGTCCACCCTTCCATTCAACAGGTGTGGATTGTTTTGGACCTTATCTGGTCAAAGTGGGTAGAAGATCAGAGAAACGGTGGGGTGTCATTTTTAAGTGTCTTACAACTCGAGCAGTTCACATCGAACTCCTCAACTCCATGGATGCCGATGCATTCCTTCTCGCTCTACGTCGGTTCATTGCCAGGAGGGGAAGACCAAGAGAGGTACTGTCAGATTGTGGGACCAACTTCCGAGGAGCCGAAAGAGAACTCAGGACAGTGTTTGCAGAGATGGAACCTCAACTAAGAGAGCAACTGACAGAATATCAGATTGACTTCAAATTTAACCCTCCAAATGCACCTCATTTTGGTGGGGCATGGGAACGGGAAATTAGATCCATCAAGGCCAGTCTCCAAGTCGCAGTAGGAGGGCAGTCAGTCACAGAAGATGTCTTGCACACAACTCTAGTGGAAGTGGAGGGGATACTGAACTCAAAACCACTAGGGTACGTATCATCTGATGTTTCTGATCTGGACCCAATCACCCCAAACATCCTTCTCATGGGGCGGCGGGATTCTGCACTGCCGCAGGTAGTTTACGTCCCAGCTGTCATGGGGCGGCGGAGATGGCGCCATTGTCAAACACTTGTGGATCAGTTTTGGATCCACTTCATCCGCAGTTATCTACCCACTTTGCAGACCAGGTCAAAATGGCAGAGGTCGTCCGAAAACATAACCATCAACACTGTAGTTCTGATGGTGGACCCTTCACTTCCAAGAGCACAGTGGCCCATCGGCAGAGTGGTTAAGACCATTCCGAGTCAAGATGGACAAGTCAGGGCTGCTGAGGTTATGGTCAAGAGTAAAGTCTACATCAGACCGGTAGCTCGCTTGATCCCACTTCCAAGTTTAGAGGATGACAGTAAGGACACTTGAAGAATTCCTGTAGTTACACATTTGTTGTACAAATGTGGGGGCGGCTGTTAAGAATTCTCCATGTTTATCTATGTTTTCAGATACTTTATTTTGAAGCATTTCTTGACAGTGTCACTTCCGCTTCCTTCCTGTAGGGGTCACTTCCGCTTCCCTTTTGACGTGTGTTAATGTGTGCTGACTTGTTTCTCTGCTACGTTTAATCGGTGCTCTAGTCTTTGACGATGTGAGTATGTTGATTATTATATAAGACTAATTTAGTTTATTAATAGACATCACTGTGTTTGTGTAACATTTAGTGGTGTTTTATGAGTATTATTGGTGCTGTGTTGTCAAAATGCTACGAGCTAACATCTCCCTGTTAAGGATAGCATTGTTGCTGCTAATGTGGCTAGCTCACATGCCATTGTAGAAATGCAATATATTATGTCTCTAGTATTTTACTTTGAGCATACATTTATACTGTTGTTTAGTTAAATGACATAAATGTTGATGGGTGTTTGCTTCTGATTTACAGATACTAACTAACTAAAGAAATGAACCTAAACCAATATGCACCATTAAAGTTGGAAGAGTCCAAATGATGACTGTGTGTTCTCTGACCGGAACCCCAACGTGGTCAATATCCGAAAAAACCCAGTCGCAGAGTTTAATACTCAACAAGTGGTGTTTTGGAGAAATGGTTACTAATAGTCATGTTTTTTTTGAAAGAATACTGAAGCTGTTTCATCCAACCTTTCCACAGATAAGCGCCCGGCGCTCCGAAGACCAGAGATCTGTTGTCCTTTGCAAAAGATGCACCGTGTCCCTGCTGGCAGTACGCAAACCATTCGTGGTTTTTCTGGCGTCTGGTCAGGTGCTCGGAATCGCAAACCACCCTCCTCCACGTCCTCTCCTCGTCCCCCACCTGCAGACCGTCAGCCAAGATGTAGCACTGGCCCGTCAGCAGGTGAGGGACGTAAAGGCCCGGATTCGGCGCCCACTGCTGGTACCGATGAGCACAAGCCTGTAATAAAAACACGAGGATGTTGCGTATGAAAGGTGGACAAAAAGAGGATGAGGGAGGTTAAGTCTGGGAAGGTTTTTCCTTACCATGACATTTTTACCAGGTCCTTGGCTCGTCACTCTCACGCCCATCCACTGGCCATTTATACCACTGCTCTCCTGGAACGCTGCAATAAAACCACTTGGTAATGTTCGGCGTTATGACTCTCCATCAATTACGATAGATATGAAAGTCAAACAAACCTTCTTGGTGAAAGTCAATAGCCTGACATCTCTGGGAAGATGCACTCAGATCACATTGATAGACGACGCCTGTGACGTTGCTCAGGTGCGGATGCTTTGATTGTGGAGCTCCTACCAGCAGTCTGAGGGCAAACACAAATCTGTAGGCTCTGATCTACTCGGATCCAAATAACATGTGCTAATTAGCGTGTGCAAACAATACAATCACATGGATTATTGGTGGGGGTGATGCGTGGGACCTACTAAGACTGTGTGTGCAATTGATATGTGCAAAAGTGGTTTTAGACTGCCCTATTTAAATGAGGATGTTGTGTGTGCTACAACTGTCACCATGGAGACACTAATTTCCCTCCACATTGTTTCTCTCCAACCTGTGCTGTTGGTTCAATGTTGTTGAATAGGCAGCACAAATGTATATGCACCACCCTTTCTGCAATATAATCCAGGCAACAAAAAATATTTTGAGCACGCTGAAGGTGAGCTCTGGAAGACGCCGCTGGAATGATTCAGATGCAAGAAAATGCATATTACAAGATGTTGTTTCATATAGAATATATGCTGTATACTATACTATGATACGGTATATTCCAGGGGTGTCCAAAAGTTTTGATTGGGGGGCCGCGTTGGGCTTAAAATATTTGGGCGGGGGCGGAATGCCGACTGCATGCAAAGTAACGATATATACATATATATATGTATATATTGTGTATATATATATATATATATATATATATATATACATACATGTATATATATATATATATATATATATATATATATATATATATATATATATATATATATATATATAAGTAAATGTTTATGTATGTATATATATACATATACACAGTATATATGTATAAATGTATGTATCGTTACTTTGCATGCCGATATATATATATATATATATATATATACATACCGTATTTTTCGGAGTATAAGTCGCATCGGAGTATAAGTCGCACCTGCCAAAAATGCATTAAAAAAAGGAAAAAAACATATACAAGTCGCACTGGAGTATTAGTCACATTTTTTGGGGAAATTTATTTGATAAAACCCAACACCAAGAATGGACATTTGAAAGGCAATTTCAAATAAATAAAGAATAGTGAACAACAGGCTGAATAAGTGTACGTTATATGAGGCATAAATAACCAACTGAGAACGTGCCTGGTATGTTAACGTAACATATTATGGTAAGAGTCATTCAAATAACTATAACATATAGAACATGCTATACGTTTACCAAACAATCTGTCACTCCTAATCGCTAAATCCCATGAAATCTTATACGTCTAGTCTCTTACGTGAATGAGCTAAATAATATTATTTGATATTTTACGGTAATGTGTTCATAATTTTACACAAGTCGCTCCTGAGTATAAGTCGCACCCCCGGCCAAACTATGAAAAAAACTGCGACTTATAGTCCGAAAAATACGGTATATATATATATATATATATATATATATATATGTCTTAATAAGGTTATCCAAAAAATAGTGCTCGATACCGTAGTAGAGCGCAATATATGTATGTGTGGGAAAAAAAATCACAAGACTATTTCATCTCTACAGGCCTGTTTCATGAGGGGGGGTTCCCTCAATCATCAGGAAAATCTCCTGATGATTGAGGGAACCCCCCCTCATGAAACAGGCCTGTAGAGATGAAATAGTCTTGTGATTTTTTCCCCACACATACATATATATATATATATATATATATATATATATATATATATATATATATATATACATATATATATATATATATATATATATATATATAGTATATACTCAGTATATATGTATATACTGTATGTATGTATCGTTACTTTGCATGCAGTCGCATTCGGCCCTTGGCCAAATATTTTAAGCCCAACGCAACTCCCCAATCCCAAATTTTGGACACCCTTGGAATATACCCTATCATAGTATAGTATACAGCATGTATCCTATATGAAACAACATCTTGTAATATGCATTTTCACACACACACACACACACACACACACACACACACACACACACACACACACACACACACATATATATATATATATATATATATATATATATATATATATATACAAATATATATATATATATATATATATATAGACACAGGAGGCACCACCTGTGTCTGCCTCAATTCTCGTCTGCCGTGTTATTTTTTTTTATCAGGAAACACGGAATTTCTGCGAATTTGACCATGAAAATTATCAAAATATACAGGAATCACAACAAAATCACATAGAAGGCATAGACCCAAAGAGAAATATTAAAAAATGTTTTATTACTTCGGCGCATCATAGGCGCCGATCTACATTTCTGCCAGTGGGTGCTCGTTGTGTGTGTATTAGTGTTGCCCCGATACCAACGTTTTGGTACCGATACCGGTACCAAAAGTATTTTGGTACTTTTCTAAATAAAGTGGACCACAAAAAATGTCGTCATTGGCTTTATTTTAACAAAAAATCTTAGGGTACATTAAACATATGTTTCTTATTGCAATTTAGTCCTTAAATAAAATAGTGAACATACTAGACAACTTGTCTTTTAGTAGTAAGTAAGCAAACAAAGGCTCCTAATTTAGTCTGCTGACATATGCAGTAACATATTGTGTCATTTATCGACCTATTATTTTGTCAATATTATTAAGGACAAGCGGTAGAAAATAGATTATTAATCTAATTGTTTATTTACTGTTAATATCTGCTTATTTTGTCTTTTAACATGTTCTATCTACACTTCTGTTCAAATGTAATAATGACTTATTCTTCTGTTGTTTGATACTTTACAATAGTTTTGGATGATACCACAAATTTGGGTATCAATCTGATACCATGTCATTACAGGATCATATTCAAAGTCCTCATGTGTCCAGGGACATATTTCCTGAGTATATAAACATAATATAAATATTAAAAAAAAACCGAAAGAAGATTTTTTTTATGTTAAAAAATATCGATGTAATCATAGTAGTATCGACTAGATGCGCTATTGTACGTGGTATCATTACAGTGGATGTTAGGTGTTGTTTATATTGTAGCGCCCCGGAAGAGTTGGTGCTGCAGGGAATTCTGGGAATTTGTTCTGTTGTGTTCATGTTGTGTTGCGGTGTAAATATTCTCCCAAAATGTGTTTGTTGTTGTTGTTTAGTATGGTTGCACTATATGGCACAGGTTTATGACAGTGTTGACGTTGTTTACAATGCCACCCTTAGTGTGACATGTATGGCTGTTGACTAAGTATGCCCTTCACTCGCTCCTGTGCAATGTGATTGTGTCATTAGTTCATTATTGGGTATAATGATATCTTGGTTAGGATTTTTTAATTGTTGACTATATGATTTGTGACTTTTTTATTATGTAAAACGGATTAAACTTGCCACAAAATTAACAACAACAAGATTGATTTATCAAAAAATATATCAATAATTGAAAGTTACCACCATCCCCTGTGGATGCTTCGGCCCCGAAGCACCCACGGGGTCGGCGCCTATGTACGGTATTGCCAGTCAAAGTACCTCCATGGAAATGCTCCCCTCTACCTCAAAGAACTACTCACCCCCAAATCCTCCACACGACACCTCCGCTCCGGACAGGCTAACCTTCTCCAACCTCCGAGGACAAAGCTACGAATGGGAGACCGGGCTTTCTGCTCTGCCGCTCCGAGTCTGTGGAATGCTCTCCCTGACCACCTGAGGGCACCACAGACTGTGGATGCTTTTAAAAAAGGCTTAAAAAACCTTCTTTTTAAAAAAGCCTTTTTTATTTTTTTATTTTTTTTTTTAGATATATGCATACTAGTTCTAGCTATTTGGCTGTTCTAGTTTTTATTTTTATTAATTTTTTATTATCTTTTTATTTATTTGTTATTTTTTTAATACACTGTAGAACTTTGAGGTTGTTTACTCAATGTAAAATGCTTTTTACAAATAAAATCTATTATTATTATTATTAAAATCAAAGTGGCATCAGATTTGAGCGATGACGTCAGATGTGTAAGTGGGACAGCATTGACAGTCAGAGTTGCTAAGACTTAAAGGTTCATTAAAGATTCCTTATAGAAACTGCTTAGGCTCATTTTTCACCCCACTTGTGGACGAGTGGGGTTTATTTAGAAAATTAATGAAAAAATAAATACATATGCAAATGGCCTCAAGTCAAAAACATGTTTTAGGATAAATACCTGGAATATAAATATATAATAACTTTTCATTTAAAAAAAGTTGAAGGATACAATTTTTTCCTCTAAGGGTTAAAAGGGTTGAAAACAGTCTGGTCAGTTTTTTAAAAACTCAGACTTGGAGCAGTACACAGCAACGGTCCTGGGGTACATCAAACACTGCATAGACACTGTCACAGTGGACAAGCGCATCCGGGTCTACCCCAACAGGAAGCCCTGGATGACAAAAAAAGTACAGGGCTTACTCAGAGAGAGACAGTGCCTTCAAAGCGCGAGACGGTGCCTTCAAAGCGCAGGACCAGGCACTCTGCAGTGCTGCCAGAGCCAATCTGAAGAGAGGTAACAGAGAGGCAAAAGCCGAGCACAGGAGGAAAATGGAAGATCACCTTCAGAGCAACAACACCAAGGAGGTATGGAGAGGAATACAACACATGACCAACTTCAGACCCAGTAACCCTTCGGCTGACGGCGACGCCTCTCGAGCGGGGGAGTTAAACAGCTTCTTAGCCCGATTCGAGAGAAAGACACCTGCGGCCGTCACAACACACCCACAGCAGCCGTACACTTATACTGGAGGAGCATGAGGTGAGGCGCACGCTGAGGGCGGTGAACCAGAGGAAGGCTACGAGGACAGGTACTGAGGGACTGTGCAGACCAGATGGCTGGGGTATTTACTAAGATCTTCACCCAGCCCCTCTCTCAGGCCGTCATCCCATCGGTGCCGAAGAAGAACTCCATCAGCTGCCTGAATGACTACCGTCCAGTTGCATTTACACCTATAGCCATGAAGTGCTTCGAGAAGCTGGTACGGACCCATATCACCTCAGTCCTCCCTCCGTAGCTCGACCCACACCAGTTTGCCTACAGAGCCAACAGGTCCACAGAGGACACCATCGCCACAGCCCTACACTCCTCTCTGGGTCACCTGGAGACTACGAGCGGCTGCTTTTTGTGGATTATAGTTCGCCATTTAACACCAGAATACCTGACAGACTGGTGTCCAAACTGTCAGACCTGGGTCTATCGAACTCCATCTGCATGTGGATTAAGGACTTCTTATCCAACCTCCCCCAGAGGGTGCAGTTGGGCCGCCACATGTCATCGAGCCTATACCTCAGCACCGGCTCTCCACAAGGCTGCGTGCTGATCCCCCTACTCTACTCCCTCTACACATACGACTGCACACCTGCCCACTCCAGCAACTCCGTCATCAGATTTGCGGATGACACCACCGTAGTGGGGCTCATCTCGGGGGGAGACGAGGCTGCATATCGGGACGAGGTGGAGAAACTGTCGGAGTGGTGCACAGTAAACAACCTGGCCCTGAACACCTCCAAGACCAAGGAGATGGTCATAGACTTCAGGAGGAAAAAAACGGACATCCTGCCCCTGGAGAGGGTCTCCGACTTCCGCTTCCTGGGAGTCCACCTGGACGACGACCTAACCTGGAGCACCAACACCACGGCTACCATCAAGAAGGCACACCAGAGACTGCACTTCCTGAGAATACTCACCTCTCACAGGAACTGCTGATGTCCTTCTACCGGTGCTCTATTGAGAGCATCCTGGCCTACTGCATCTGCGTGTGGTTCAGCAGCTGCACGGCCGCAGAGAGAACGGCGCTCCAGAGGGTCGTAAAGACCGCCCAGAAGAGCATCGGATGCCCCCTCCCCACCCTGGCTGCCCTGTACAGCTCCCGCTGTCTCAGGAAAGCACAGAGCATCCTGAAAGACCCATCCCACCTAGAACTGCTACCTTCGGGCAGACGCTATAGGGTGCTAAAAGCGGGCACAAATAGACTAAAAAACTGTTTTTACCCAAGAGCCATAGTAGCATTAAACAGGCCTGAGTGAGCGCAATGTGTCCGTCATGTCCTCATGTGCAATAATGTTATATGTGCATATTATCTTTTTTTACTATATATATTACTAAAATATTGTGTGTGCACCTTCGGGGATCTGCTCCAATTTCGTTGTTCTTTGAACCTGTTCACTGTAATAATGACAATAAAACTCTATTCTATTCTATTCTAAATACATAGTGACGATTGCTCTGGTTCTTCCTACTCCCTTTTGTACATTTTGTAATGAGAAACTGTAACTTATGCCATACAATACCATAACTAATATCATAACTGAAATGTTTTGATAGAAGTTGTAAGATCCATTACAACTTCTGGGTTGTAATGGATCTTATTCATCGTCACATATCTCACAATCACTTACAAGTTCTTTTTGGTAGGGTTCAGCTGCTGATGGAAGGCAATGGAAAACCCAAAGAGGCTGCCCTGGTCTCCGGTCCTCTCCAGGACATAGTGGGTGTCCAGGTTGAAAGCAGCGACGTTTAAACTCCACAGACACGCCGCGTACAAAAAGACTTCCATGATTCAAAGGAGCTGCCTCACCATGCGGACACACTGTATGGAAGCAAAGCTGGCGGAGTGTAAACCTTCATAATAAAACGGTTGGCCCCTTTGGCACACACACAGACAAGGAGTGGCCGCCAATGCCGTACTTTATGAGTTGATAAGCAGAGTTAATATTAAACAGATTTTGTTGTTGTGAAGGAGGCCGGACGTGAGACACACCTTCGGTGGAAGTGTCACTATGGGTTGGAATTAGAGATGTTTGATGTCATTCATTTATTGGTCACTCGTGAGACAAGTTCAAGTCTAAAGTACGAATAGAATGTTTTAGTCCTGCATTTAAGTTGTTTTTATTAGTTATTACTTCTAATTCTGCCATTAATTACACAGTGTTTTACTGCAATGTACAATCAATTGTTCCTGGAACTTAAATGAGGGCACACACCCAAAAGATCAATGAAGTTCTAAGGAACCTAATCTTATCAAACTAAATCAACCAACAGCTGTCAGGAACTCGCATGGCTGCAGTTGTAGTGACCCCAAGAGGCAGGAACCAGGAGAACGGAGATCAGGGAAGAGGATTTTAATATAATTAAACAGAAGAAAGCAGTCTTGCATGTAACAGTTCACAAACATAAGTCAATCCTCGAGCACTGAGGAGCGCGCGAGACTGGCATAAATAGAAACATGCTGATTAGCACCAGGTGTGGACCGGCTGCCAATCAACAGCAGGTGAGGGGAACACAGCGCTCAGCGGGACAAGCAGGAAATAGAACCAAAATAAGAGCACTGATAGAAAATAAACACAAAACAAGGAAGCACAAACCGAAATGAAGTGACAGATCGTCACAACAGCTCTGTTTTCACATTTGCTTCTAGACCCATCTCCGGGTTGGGGAGGAGATCTTGCTCCAAGTGGAGGAGTTCAAGTACCTCGGAGTCTTGTTCCCGAGTGAGGGAAGAGTGGATCGTGAGATCGACAGGCGGTGCGGCGTATTCAGTAATGCGGACGCTGTATCGATCCGTTGTGGTGAAGAAGGAGCTGAGCCGGAAGGCAAAGCTCTCAATTTACCGGTCGATCTACGTTCCCATCCTCACCTATGGTCATGAGCTTTAGGTTATGACCGAAAGGACAAGATCACGGGTACAAGCGGTTGAAATGAGTTTCCTCCGCCGGGTGACGGGGCTCTCCCTTAGAGATAGGGTGAGAAGCTCTGCCATTCGGGGGGAGCTCAAAGTAAAGTCGCTGCTCCTCCACATCGAGAGGAGCCAGATGAGGTGGTTCGGGCATCTGGTCAGGATGCCACCCGAACGCCTCCCTAGGGAGGTGTTTAGGGCACGTCCGACCGGTAGGAGGCCGCGGGGAAGACCCAGGACACGTTGGGAAGACTATGTCTCCCGGCTGGCCTGGGAACACCTTGGGGTCCCAAGGAAGAGCTGGACGAAGTGGCTGGGGAGAGGGAAAAAGATGGATGGATGGATCGATGGCTTCTAGAGTTTTCCTGATACCAATATTTTGGTAAATGGTACCGGAACCATAATGTATTTTGATCCTTTTCAAAACAAAGGGGACCACAACAAATGTGATTGCCGTATTGGCTTTATATGAACAGGAAATCTTATGATACATTACACATATGTTTCTTACTGCAATCAAAGAACATTGTTGGCATTAAGTAAGGTAGTGATCACAAACTAGACAATTTCTCATTCAGTAGTGAAGTGTATTTATGGTCTTGCCACCTTCTATCGGGCAGAAGGGCGACACGGCAGTGCGGCTGGATCAAAAGAGACGTCGGAGACGCTTTGCTGAACAAAAAGTTGCTGCAGTACCCGGAGGAGCCTAGGTAAAGATGGGGCTCGTAAACCTGGTAAGGCAGCCCATCTAGGAGAAGGAAATCTCCAATCTCAAAACCCCCGTTGCCTTGCGGTCAACCCACTTGAGGGTAAGGCTAAGGGAGTAAACCCCGACAGAAAATCAGGAGCCGGAGTCCCGGAGGCGGTTTGATGTTGTAGCGTCTTTCCGGCAACTCCTGCGGCGTCGCTGGTGCCAAGTTGTATCGACACTCGTCGCTCCCTTGGATCCACCAGCCATGCGGAGAGGGGGGGGCTTGCTGCCTGGACAACAGCTTGCCCTCCATAGTTCCATGCCCAGGCCATGTAGATCCACTGGAGAGGTCCACTGGAGAGGTCACTCCAGCAGATACCGGTTCTAAGCCCATCCGATTGGCGAAGGAAACAGGTGCCAGGGGCCATCTCCGTCCGTGGGAGGGACCATCCTAGTGAGCCCCCCCCCCCCCCCCCCCCTTTTTGTATCTACCCCATCGTCTCCCGAGACGGAAGGATGCCGCCGCCGCCGACGACTAGGTAAAAAAAATTAAGGACTCCTAACCTGGAGAGGCCAAACCACAGTCTTATATCCAGAGGTGGGACCAAGTCATTGTTTTGCAAGTCACAAGTAAGTCTCAAGTCTTTGCCCTCAAGTCCGAGTCAAGTCCCGAGTCAAGACAGGCAAGCCCCGAGTCAAGTCCAAAGTCAAGACTGGAAAGTCTCAAGTCAAGTCCTAAGTCCTGCATTTTGAGTTTCGAGTCCTTTCAAGTCCTTTTAACCACAGACTAATATATTAACACAGATTGTGTATGCTTTTCAAACGCTGTATTTATTTATTAAAACAAGTGCATTTTAAATTGCAGGAAAGAAAATTGTGCTGACATTGCACTTTATAATAGCACTATTAACCAGTCATTTTAAACATTAACTCATTCCTTTACAGAACAAACACATTGAAAAATAAAGTGCAAATTATTTGTACAAAAGTGTTAACATTGAAAAAACATGACATATACGTGAACATAACAAAAAAGTTGTACTTTTTATATGTCAGGGCCCTATGCTGCATTGCATTTGCAAAAGACCAAATTAGCCAAGAGTCTGTCAGTCATTTGTGCACGATGGGGGCGTAGTATGATGCCACCATGGCTGAAAACTCGCTCCACTGGAGCACTGGAGGCAGGCACTGCCAAGACTCTCATGGCCACTCGGAACAGTGAAGGAAGAGTCTTCATGTTCAATGCCCAGAACAAAAGGGGGGAGAGAGTTGTTTTGGGTTGGTGCACTACTTGTAAGTGTATCTTGTGTTTTTTATGTTGATTTAATTAAAAAAAGAAGAAAAGAAAAAAACTATTTCTTGTGCGGCCCGATACCAATCGATCCACGGACCAGTACCGGGCCGCGGCCCGGTGGTTGGGGACCACTGAGGTAAACAACCAACAGTATGTCAGAAAGCTAGCTAAAACGGTACACATATTCATAATATAGTATACATTTTAACTGACCTTTATTTTACTATTTTTGTCTTTTTTTAGGTGGCTAAAATACGCGGTGCTGCTGACCGCCGTCTAACGTTACGTGTGATATATTGACTAACGTAACCCTGCTTAAAAAAAATCACTGAACAAAAAGTATGAATAAGGTAGTGAACTGCAACAGATTCCCGTGTTTGCAATAACGTTATAACGTTAGCAGTGAGTTTACAGCCTCACTGATTTAACTACACAGCAAATAAAAGTCACGTTACTTAGCCAATAAACGTTATCTTACATTCAAAACTTACCCTTCTTTGTGCAACTTCAAATGCCGGACGAAGTTGGAAGTTGTTGCCTCTCCATCAGTAATTTTCGAACCGCATGTGTTGCATACTGCAAACCGTTTTGTGTTGACCACCTCGTAATTTTTATACCCAAACAAAATCATTTTTTGTTCACTGGCGTGTGGTTTGGACATGTCTTCTTCGTTGGTTGTCCTGCAATTTGATTGGATGAATGCTGTGTGATGAAAACAAAGTAGATCTAATTTGATTGGCTGTTGTACTGAGACCACACCAGCTGACACACGCAACGCTGATAGACAAGTACACAATGAAAAATACGGAGCGCTCCCGAATAACTTTTTCATCTTTGGGTTTTGGGGAAAGTAGCAAGTCATGTCAAGTCATGTCAATTCAAAAGGCTCAGGTCCAAGTGAAGTCACAAGTCATTGATGTTAAAGTCTAAGTCGAGTTGCAAGTCTTTTTACATTTTGTCAAGTCGAGTCTAAAGTCATCAAATTCATGACTCGAGTCTGACTCGAGTCCAAGTCATGTGACTCGAGTCCACACCTCTGCTTATATCCCTTCTTCCTGCGTCTGGGTGTGTGTTAATTCAGAAGAACACAAATTGAACATGATGTTCATGTGAATGTGTCTGAAAAACAACTAATTTAAGTCATAACTTGAATGTTGGCTTTGAGCTAGACAGGTAGTCTTTTCTCAAGGATACGGCTATCACTTTCGCATTCCGAAGTCCCAATTAGAGCCTCTTTTCCTACAAGAAGTGATCCAATCCACCTGCGAATAACAAACTAAGGGGCCTTCAATTATTATGTGCTCACACTATTTAATTAAACTTAGTAGTTCACCTTCTCCAAGTTGGATATATATCTTCACCATAAGCAAAACATGATATGAGTTAATTAATTCCCTTCATTATTAAGTAAGCAAATGGGCTAAAAGAGCTCCTAATTAGGCTGCCGACATATGCAGTACCATATAGAGTCATTTCCCATTCTATTATTGTCAAAATTATGAGCGGAAAGTGGTAGAAAATGTATTAAAATCTGTTAAAATTGATTAAAAATCAGTGAAATGTAATAAGCACTTATTCCTTTGTTGTTTGGATCCTTAACGTTAGTTTTGGTTATACTACAAATTTGGGTATGGATCCAATACTAAGTATTTACAGGGTCATACATTGGTCACAATGTATGACCCTGTACGCACTGTGTACTAGGATGTATTTTTGGATAATAAAAAATACCGATGTAATCATTGTAGTATCGACTATACACGGCTCTTGTACTTGGTATCGTTACAATCAATATTTGTTTACATTCAGGAGCGCCAACTTGATGTTAGCAGTTAGCTATTGTATCCTACGGTGTGTAGTGAAGCATGTTTAGCTCTTCCTCGTCCTATAGGGATGATATTTGTAAGAAACATAGTTTATTTGTTGCCATGGTGGCAAGGAATAGTACAAACCCCGTTTCCATATGAGTTGGGAAATTGTGTTAGATGTAAATATAAGCGGAATACAATGATTTGCAAATCTTTTTCAACCCATATTCAATTGAATGCACTACAAAGACAACATATTTGATGTTCAAACTCATAAACTTTATTTTTTTTTTGTGCAAATAATAATTAACTTAGAATTTCATGGCTGCAACACATGCCAAAGTAGTAGGGAAAGGACATGTTCACCACTGTGTTACATCACCTTTTCTTTTAACAATACTCAATAAACGATTGGGAACTGAGGAAACTAATTGTTGAAGCTTTGAAAGTGGAATTTTTCCCATTCTTGTTTTATGTAGAGCTTCAGTCGTTCAACAGTCCGTGGTCTCCGCTGTTGTATTTTACGCTCCATAATGCGCCACACATTTTTGATGGGAGACAGGTCTGGACTGCAGGCGGGCCAGGGAAGTACCCGCACTCTTTTTTTACGAAGCCACGCTGTTGTAACACGTGCTGAATGTGGCTTGGCATTGTCTTGCTGAAATAAGCAGGGGCGTCCATGAAAAAGACGGCGCTTAGATGGCAGCATATGTTGTTCCAAAAGGTGTATGTACCTTTCAGCATTAATGGTGCCTTCACAGATGTGTAAGTTACCCATGCCTTAGGCACTAATACACCCCCATACCATCACAGATGCTGGCTTTTGAACTTTGCATCTATAACAGTCTGGATGGTTCGCTTCCCCTTTGGTCCGGATGACACGATGTCGAATATTTCCAAAAACAATTTGAAATGTGGACTCGTCAGACCACAGAGCACTTTTCCACTTTGCATGAGTCCATCTTAGATGATCTCGGGGCCCATAGAAGCCGGCGGCGTTTCTGGATGTTGTTGATAAATGGCTTTCGCTTTGCATAGTAGAGCTTTAACTTGCACTTACAGATGTAGCGACCAACTGTATTTAGTGACAGTGGTTTTCTGAAGTGTTCCTGAGCCCATGTGGTGATATCCTTTAGAAATTGATGTCGGTTTTTGATACAGTGCCGTCTGAGGGATCGAAAGTCACGGTCATTCAATGTTTGTTTCCGGCCATGCCGCTTACGTGGAGTGATTTCTTCAGATTCTCTGAACCTTTTGATGATATTATGGACCATAGATGGTGAAATCCCTAAATTTCTTGCAATTGCACTTTGAGAAACGTTGTTCTTAAACTGTTTGACTATTTGCTCACGCAGTTGTGGACAAAGGGGTGTACCTCGCACCATCTTTTCTTGTGAAAGACTGAGCATTTTTTGGGAAGCTGTTTTTATACCCAATCATGTCACCCACCTGTTCCCAATTAGCCTGCACACCTGTGGGATGTTCCAAATAAGTGTTTGATGAGCATTCCTCAACTTTATCAGTATTTATTGCCACCTTTCCCAACTTCTTTGTCACGTGTTGCTGGCATCAAATTCTAAACTTAATGATTATTTGCAAAAAAAAAAAATGTTTATCAGTTTGAACATCAAATATGTTGTCTTTGTAGCATATTCAACTGAATATGGGTTGAAAATGATTTGCAAATCATTGCATTCCGTTTATATTTACATCTAACACAATTTCCCAACTCATATGGAAACGGGGTTTGTAATTTAGAAGCTGCTATTGTCATGATCCGTGGTCCGGATCATGTTTTGTTTAGTTAGGTTCTGTTAGTTTTGGACTTCTTTAGTTCCCGTCTGCGCTTCCTTGTTTGTTTTGTCACCATAGCGACTCAGTTTCACCTGCCTCATTTGTTTGGATCACACCTGTCGCTAATCATTGTGTTCACCTGTCTCTGATTAGTGCTCGCCTGCTCACCTGCTTCCCGAGTACTAATCAGAGGCATTATTTAAGTTTGCCTTTGCCAGTCAGTCGGCCTGGCGTCCTTGTTTGCTTCATGCTCTCGTCACCTAAGTTTTGCTAGTTTCATGCCACAGTTCCCTGACTATTCCTTGTCTTTAGTCTATGCCAGGGGTCGGCAACCCAAAATGTTGAAAGAGCCATATTGGACCAAAAATACAAAAACAAATCTGTCTGGAGCCGCAAAAAATTAAAAGCCATATTACATACAGATAGTGTGTCATGAGATATAAATTGAATTAAGAGGACTTAAAGGAAACTAAATGACCTCAAATATAGCTACAAATGAGGCATAATGATGCAATATGTACATATAGCTAGCCTAAATAGCATGTTAGCATCGATTAGCTTGCAGTCATGCAGTGACCAAATATGTCTGAACAGCACTCCACACAAGTCAATAACATCAACGAAACTCACCTTTGTGCATTCATGCACAACGTTAAAAGTTTGGTGGACAAAATGAGACAGAAAAATAAGTGGCATAAAACACGTCCCCGAAAGTCGGAGAAAGTTGTACATGTAAACAAACTACAGTGAGTTCAGGGACCGCCAAAATTAGTAGGACAAAACGGCGCTCACCAAATACTCGAATCAGTGAAGCATGTTTAATATAAACAGTGTGCTTTATAACAATTAGGGAGGTTTGTGTCATGTTTGTCCTCCTACAGAAACCATATTAAAACAAAAAATATATTTTTTTCCCCCTCATCTTTTTCCATTTTTCATACATTTTTGAAAAAGCTTGAGAGAGCCACCAGGGCGGCGCTAAAGAGCCGCATGCGGCTCTAGAGCCGCGGGTTGCCGACCCCTGGTCTATGCTAAGTGTTAGCCCTAGCATCCAGTGCGATCGGCACTTTTTCCTACGTCTTGTTTTTTCTGTTTTTTTGTACCCTTTTGAGTTTTTGAGAATTAAATCATGTTTTTTCCTGCACGCTTTGTTTGTTTGCATCCTGGGAGAACAAACCTCGCAGTAAGCTGCGTAAACCCACGCGTGACAGCTAAAACACTTTGTGGATGGACATTAGTTGCTAGCTGGTTACTAGCTAGCAACGTTTTAAAGCATTGCTTGAATACGTGTGTTGGTATTGACTCACGACATGCGCCTCGGTCTGCCATCCAGCACATAAAAAAAGTACAGGTGTTCTTAAAATGCAGTAAAGTACCTTTTTAAAAAAAATTATGGGCCTGCTGCAATGCAAGCAGCCCATATTGTTATTGCTCATACTTCAACTTGTATTATTATAGGTTCCGCACGTTTCTCTTAAGATTAATACGAGACGTATCGGCCAACGAACACCCACATATGTTATACCGTCGGAAAGGTCTCACTCGTGCCTACGTCGATACATTAAAGGGGAACATTATCACAATTTCAGAAAGGTTAAAACCATTAAAAATCAGTTCCCAGTGGCTTATTTTATTTTTTGAAGTTATTTTCAAAATTTTACCCATCACGCAATATCCCTAAAAAAAAGCTTCAAAGTGCCTGATTTTAACCATCGTTATATACACCCGTCCATTTTCCTGTGACGTCACACAGTGATGCCAATACAAACCATCAGCAAGGTATAGCGACATTAGCTCGGATTCAGACTTGGATTTCAGCGGCTTAACACTGTCTGGTAAGATAATTACTAACAACTATGAACTAGGTTTACAGCATATGAAATACATTTGGCAACAACATGCACTTTGAGAGTGCAGACAGCCCATTTCAGGCGCGCTAAGAACATATATTTTTCCACGATTTCAGCACTCAGGTTAACCATACCTAAATAGACACAAAATACTGCATTACACAAGACTACCCGAATGTACTCGAATGATTGAAAAAAATAAATGTTTTTAAGCTAAATTATTGGTAAACACAGTTTATGTATAATAATTTACGTAAAACCGCGAGTAATGAATAAAGTTTTCATCAATTAATATATTTTGTAGACATACCCTCATGTCAGCAGGCCAGGGAAGCTAGGGTCGATATTCTTCTCTTGATCATCTTCGGCGGCATAAGGGACGGTGTGAGCCAAGACATCCAGGGGGTTTAGCTCGCTCGTCTGCGGGAACAAACTGCCGCCATTGCTTGCCGTGCTACCGAGGTTCTATGTCCCTGAATTGCTCACACACTCCGGCAGATTCAATGGGGGTCTGGCGGCAGATTTCTTTGACTTTATCATTGGAAATGCATCTGCTTTGAGTGTCGCAGGATATCCACACATTCTTGCCATCTCTGTCGTAGCATAGCTTTCGTCAGTAAAGTGTGCGGAACAAACGACTGACCATTTTGTCGGCTTTCCCCACACCCTCGCATTTTGAACAAATTTTGTCCAATTTCTTGCCACTTTCGCATCTTTGGGCCACTGGTGCAACTTGAATCCGTCCCTGTTCGTGTTGTTACACCCTCCGACAACACACCGACGAAAGTCCCGATGTGACGTCACAACGTGACGTCATCGCTCCGAGAGCGAATAATAGAAAGGCGTTTAATTCGCCAAAATTCACCCATTTAGAGTTGGGAAATCGGTTAAAAAAATATATGGTCTTTTATCTGCAACATCAAGGTATATATTGACGCTTACATAGGTCTGGTGATAATGTTCCCCTTTAAGTTGGCAACATTTCTTGCTACCATGGTGATGCTATTCACAAATAAATAAATAAATTGGCCAATTTAATGGGTACATACCCTTTTAAAATGAAACAAACGCCAACAAGACAAGATTACCTCCTCTTGTAGCTCAGCCATACTTTCACGTAGCTCGGTGCTTAACATCTCATTTTGTTCACACACTTGTCACCTTTCGACACAAGCTAACTGATAGCATGCTAACATTAGCTTGCTTGCATGATATTTTATTTAACTGGATTTGCTTCTGTTTACCCCAGAGTCAAATAACTTGGTACCGAAGTACATGTCAAACTACTTCCTTAACGTAAATGACCGCCATAACCACAACACCAGGGGGAGCTCCACTAACCACGTTAAACCCAGATTCCGATCTAACAAAGGTCTTAACTCATTCTCTTTCTATGCCACATCAATGTGGGATGCACTCCCAACAGGTGTAAAAGAAAGGGCATCTCTATCCTCCTTCAAAACCGCACTAAAAGAACAACTCCAGGCAACTTCAACCCTAAACTAACACCCTCCCTTCCACATCCCACCTCCCCGGATTATAAATAATCAAATGTAGATACTTTTTCTTATGCTTTCTGATCTATCTATGTCCACTACTTGCTGTACATATCCTACCAAGTCAGTCCTACACTGTTCCAATGTCCATTTCTCTGATGATGCAATTGTTGATGACTGAAGTGTTGATATTAACCAAACCTAACCCCCCCTCCATATCCCACACCCCGGATTGTAAATAATGTAAATAATTCAATGTATATACTCTGATGATTATCTTGTGTGATGACCGTATTATGCTGATAGTATATATCTGTATTATGAATCAATTTAATTGGACCCCGGCTTAAACAAGTTGAAAAACTTATTGGGGTGTTACCATTTAGTGGTCAATTGTACGGAATATGTACTGCACTGTGCAATCTACTTTTGGAAATTGTGGACATCGTGTCCTCCGGACCAAAGAGGTAAAGATACATCCGGATTGTTCTAGGCACAAAGTTGAAAAGCCAGCATCTGTGATGGTATGGGGGTGTATTAGTGCCCAAGACATGGGTAACTTACACATCTGTGAAGGCGCCATTAATGCTGAAAGGTACATACAGGTTTTGGAGCAGCATATGTTGCCATCCAAGCAACGTTATCGTGGACGCCCCTGCTTATTTTAGCAAAGACAATGCCAAGCCACGTGTTACAACAGCGTGGCTTCATAGTAAAAGAGTGCGGGTACTAGACTGGCCTGCCTGTAGTCCAGACCTGTCTCCCATTGAAAATGTGTGGCGCAATATGAAGCCTAAAATACCACAACTGAGACCCCGGACTGTTGAACAACTTAAGCTGTACATCAAGCAAGAATGGGAAAGAATTCCACCTGAAAAGCTTCAAAAATTGGTTTCCTCAGTTCCCAAATGTTTACTGAGTGTTGTTAAATGGTAAATGGTAAATGGGTCGTACTTGTATAGCGCTTTTCTACCTTTTTTTTAAGGAACTCAAAGCGCTTTGACACTATTTTCCACATTCACCCATTCACACACACACATTCACACATTCACACACTGATGGCGGGAGCTGCCATGCACGGCGCTAACCAGTCCCATCAGGAGCAAGGGTGAAGTGTCTTGCTCAAGGACACAACGGACGTGACTAGGATGGTAGAAGGTGGGGATTGAACCAGTAACCCTCAGATTGCTGGCACGGCCACTCTCCCAACTTCGCCACGCCGTCCCCAAAAGTTAAAAGGAAAGGCCATGTAACACAGTGGTAAAAATGCACCTGTGCCAACATTTTTGCAAGGTGTTGCTGCCATTAAATTCTAAGTTTATGATTTTTTGCAGAAAGAAAATAAGTTTCTTAGCTTGAACATTAAATATCTTGTCTTTGCAGTCTATTCAATTGAATATAAGTTGAAAAGAATTTGCAAATCTTTGTATTCTGTTTTTATTTACAAAAAACACAACGCGCCAACTTCACTGGTTTTGGGTTTTGTACATAACCTGATAGTTTTGATTGAACTGCTTAAAACACTGTATTTAAGTCATGCAAACAGCCTTCTGTCCTCTAATGGTTGTGCATCAGCCACCTCCTGTTTGCGCTTATTCAAAATGTAAAGCGCTTGTGAAACTAAACGTGTTTGTTTCAACTGACAAAGCCACAAAACACCTCATGCACTTCTTATCAAATTCTGCTAGGGCTTTTTTCCATCACAGGAAATGCTACTATTTGTACGTGTGTATGAAAGAGAGACAGACAGTATTTATAGTCAGCAAGCATGAAGTGTGTGTGGGTGTTTATCGGGTTTGTGGGCCCCTTAGTTAAAAAAACAAGGGTCCCGAATTGTAACATGGACCTGAACCATGATAATGTATCTTGACTGACTAAATACAAACTAGTAAACAAGTGTTTGTATGTTTTGCAAACTGAAACAAACATTAAGTGTGCGGGACCCAATTTATTTTATTCACTTTCTTACGACTATTTCATTACATTGCCAGCCAGAAGAAAATGAAAGTGAATAAAATGTCAACCCTGCAACAAACATTTGATTGCTACAGGTGAAATGTAATTTAGAAAAAGTTGCAATGTTGACTAATAAAACAAAGCTGTTTTTTTTTCATTTAAAACTGTCACTGCTCAAAACATAGTAATGAATCAAAATCAATGTTTGTATAAATTATTGACCTATCCAAGGCTCCGATTACTTCACATCAAATATTCCACTTTGAAAAATATTTTTTGTGGAAGATTTTGCATATTTTGTGTGTTCGCCATAAAACAAAAAAAAACAGTTTTCTTTGACAAAAATGTCAGAAAACAAACAAACCAAAAAACAAAATAAAAAAACCAACAACTTAGAATTGAGGGATATATCTGAAGCTGATGTAGACTCTAGAGATTTAAGCGTTAAATAAATCATGTATGTATGCCCTGGCACACCATTATCTGTTACGGCATGTGCACAGTCAGCTGTTCCTTTGTCAACACGCACCGCAGGACACGCCATTACACACTCTGCTTCTGCTGCCAAGCGCCAGCACAGCTGCGTGCAATCTTCAATCGACACACCTGCTGCTGATGACACCACTCACCATAAAAGCCAGCGTGTCCAGAGAACCAACGCTGGAACGTAGTCTCTGCTTGCAGTAAGCTTTCGTCTCTGGCTCCTCACCATTGTTAGCTCGCTCCAAGTGACCTTTTGACCTTGTGCTCATTTGTCCTTGACGCTCCTCTTGTTTTCCCCAGAATTCCCTCTGTCACCTTCAGTGTTGGGTTAGTTACTGAAAACCGGTAACTAGTTACAGTTACTAGTTACTTTATTTCAAAAGTAACTCAGTTACTAACTCAGTTACCAAAAAGTAATGCGTTACTGTGAAAAGTAACTATTTAGTTACTTATTTTTTTCTCCTTTTTTTTAAGGCTCCCATTAATGCCCTTTTAGCCTTCATTTCAGTACTGTTATTGCACTGGAGAATAATACAATGTGTTGATCAACTTGACATGCATTTGCATCACTGAACTCTGCTAAGCAATGTGCTCTACATACAGCACACAAAGACAAAGATATGTTTCAAAGGGCCAATTTATTTCAGGCCACAACAAATTGACAAAACTATTTGAAATAGCTGCAACATAACATACATAAGTAACAAACCGCATAATAACAACATAGCTGTAAAGCTGGCTTCACCCAAGGAAGGCACACATGACATACACAAAGCCTAATCAGGCATTTTTTTCTCTCAAGGAATTGTGAAATAAAATCATGTATTCAGGAGATCAACACTGTAGTGAAGCCCAGAAGACTCTACACATTTCCCCAGTTTTAGTTTAGAGATAAGGTAAGATTGGCCTGGCCCACTAGCATCCCTCTTTATGTTTGTGAACTTTATAGTCTATACATTTAGAGTGATGTGATAATCAAACACTCTAGAAGTCTAGAATGAAATAGTATATAAGAGAATTGACAGTGTGTACCTTCAATGATGAGCAGAGGCAGAGTTTGGAGTGTTTTCTTTAGCTCGCTTTCCATGTTTATGTACTCACTGTCCAGGTACTTGGAACATGTTTTCCGTGCCATTTGTTGTTTGACGCCGGTATCATGCTAATTAGCTGCCAGAAAACGGGTGACTCCACTGTAGAAATAGCCTGCATGTCTTCTAGCACATACGCTGCAATGGCTCTATCAATGTTGTCCTGTCTAGCATTGCCTCCGTTAAAATCCTTAGGTGGAGGTGAAGTGGCATCGGAGTCTGTGTCTCTCTTTACTAGCTTCGTCAAAGCATGTTGCTTATGTGGCGTGGCAAAGTTGGGAGAGTGGCCGTGCCAGCAATCCGAGGATTACTGGTTCAATTCCCACCTTCTACCATCCTAGTCACGTCCGTTGTGTCCTTGAGCAAGACACTTCACCCTTGCTCCTGATGGGTCCTGGTTAGTGCCTTGCATGGCAGCTCCCTCCATCAGTGTGTGAATGTGTGTGTGAATGGGTGAATGTGGAAATAGTGTCAAAGCGCTTTGAGTTCTGAAAAAGGTAGAAAAGCTATACAAGTATAACCCATTTACCATTTATGTAGCTGTTTCAGCAGATTTGAATTGCTGTTTTGGGCAGTATTCCCGGGTGCGGTCACTGCTGCTACTCACTGCTCCCCTCACCTCCCAGGGGGTGATCAAGGGTGATGGGTCAAATGCAGAGAATAATTTCACCACACCTAGTGTGTGTGTGACAATCATTGGCACTTTAACTTTAAGTAGATGGGATCTTTGATCCAAGACACAACTTACATTTAACTAAAATGTTATTTTCTTTGTGCTCGACAAAAGAAAAGTAGTGACAATGTATCCATGTTAAGAAACTCGACTTCTGGCTTCGCCATGATGTCTTTTTAGTTGTTATGAGAGTAGCGTATGTGTGTATGTGTGTGTGGCCCTTTAAGATATGACAGCATGTGAGGTGAGTGACGTCAGTGGGTGAGTGGGCGAGAGAAGTGAGGGAGCGCAACAGTGAGTGAGTGCAGGTGCTCTAGCTTGGTGGATGGCTGCGTGCAAGACACCAATAAAGTCACAAAATTGCAACAAACCGCCGGCCTCGTCATTCACCCTCGAGTCCGGAGCTGTAAAGACCCACTGCCGGGTAAAGTGAAGGGTGTTAGCCCCGAGGTACATAGGCCCTGGAGGAACGTCTCCCCTGCGCTCCGCTCCTCGGTCGAGGAAAGCACGCCTTTTCTTTTCCTTGTGAGACAGAAGGACGACACTTCTTCTGTTTCTAGCCGATACTATATTAAAAAATAACGTAAAATAACGCAGTAACGCATCATGTAGTAACGGTAACTGAGTTACTGAATATAAAAAATAACGCGTTAGATTACTAGTTACCGCCGAAACTAACGGCGTTACAGTAACGCGTTACTTAGCAACGCGTTAGTCCCAACACTGGTCACCTTGGAGGTGAGCTGTGTGCCTCACTCCTCTGGACCCCTCTGGATTCTGATTGCCTCCCTCGATCCTCGACCCCCACTTTGGACTCGGACCTCTTGACGCCCCTCTCTGCCCCACGGACCCCCGCTTGCATCACGGATTCTCCTATCTGCCTCGCCCTACTGAACTGGTCGCATTCGCACTCAACACGCACTCACAACAACCACTGGTAAATATTCATTGTAACATTTCACTTAGTCCTGCAAACATACATAGTAGCATACACACTCCACCGCATAATCAAGCTCAAATAAAACTGTTGAGTTTTATTCCCGTTGTTGTGTCGTCTCTTTCCCCGTCGAACATAACATTATCATCATTTCATCATTTCATTATACAACTACAGCACCAGAAATGTGCTGCTGAAGCTAGTCCGTTTTTTTAAATTTTTCGTAAGGGTGCCCCCCTTACGACATTTTAGCAAAAATGTATTTCCACAAAATATGCATTTTCTTCCAATTTTAGGTTGTGTCGGGACTCCTGATGACATTTTGAGACATTGTATACAACTACAGCACCAGAAATGTGCTGCTGAAGCAAGTCCGTTTTTTTGAATTTTTCGTAAGGGTCCCCCCTTACGACATTTTAGCAAAAAAAAATTTCCGTAAAACCTTTTTTTTTCTTCCATTTTCAGGTTGTGTCGGGACTCCTGATGACGTTTTGAGACATTTTATAAACTACAGCACCAGAAATGTGCTGCTGAAACTAGTCCGTTTTTTTATATTTTTCGTAAGGGTCCCCCCTTACGACATTATAGCAAACATTTTTTTTCTGTAAAATATGCTTAACTTTTTACACTTTTATACTGAAATAAATACACCTACAACTTATTAAATAAAAACATTGGTTAGGGATGTCCGATAATATCGGCCTGCCGATATTATTGGCCGATAAATGCTTTAAAATGTAATATCGGAAATTATCGGTATCGGTTTTTTATTATCGGTATCGTTTTTTTTTTAAATTTTTTATTTGTTTATTTTTTTTTTAATTAAATAAACATAAAAAACACAAGATACACTTACAATTAGTGCACCAACCCAAAAAAACTCCCCCCCATTTACACTCATTCACACAAAAAGGTTGTTTCTTTCTGTTATTAATATTCTGGTTCCTACATTATATATCAATATATATCAATACAGTCTGCAAGGGATACAGTCCGTAAGCACACATGATTGTGCGTGCTGCTGGTTCACTAAGAGTACTAACCTTTAACAGTTAATTTGACTCATTTTCATTAATTACTAGTTTCTATGTAACTGTTTTTATATTGTTTTACTTTCTTTTTTATTCAAGAAAATGTTTTTAATTTATTCATCTTATTTTATAAAATTTTTTTTTTAAAAGTACGATATCTTCACCATACCTGGTTGTCCAAATTTGGCATAATAATGTGTTAATTCCACGACTGCATATATCGGTTGATATCGGTATCGGTAATGAAAGCTATGGACAATATCGGAATATCGGATATCGGCAAAAAGCCATTATCGGACATCCCTAAACATGGGAGCTGTAAAGTTTAGATCCATGAAGGAAAGAAGAAAGTGAATTAATGTTTTAACTGAATACATTTAGATATAAATAAAAACATGTGTTTTGTGTTGTATTATTTTTTTTATGAATTAAGTAGCGTTTATGACAACCTTTTTACAAAACAGAATATAGAATGTGAGATTTAACAGGACAATGCATACATTTATCATTTGTTTTCACAACGCTTACAAAAAAATGGGACCCCAAAAATTTACTGTGGGACCCCATTTTCATGACTTGATGGAGTCTTGATGCCAGGCGGCAACACTGTAAACGGCAAACATTTATCCATGAAAATATAGAGAAGCAGCTGGAAAGAGATACCGGCGAAGTCCAGTTTTCTAGTTAAATGCATTACATTATTATTACATTACTTTATAAAACTACTGTAATTGTTAGTAATGCATTACAAAATGTATTATCTAAAAGTTGTCTTATTTTTTTGAAAGGCATGTCAGATGTTAAAATGATGCCGTCTCGGGGGGCCAAGCACTGATTAAATTGGTATTAATTAATTTAATCGGTAGAAGTTTTTTGAGTTAATAGCTCTGCCACAGAACCGATACATCTTGTAAATTGAGGTACTATTCTACCAAGGCTGGTCAGAAAATCATAGAAAACCACAGTTCTAATCTGAGTTGAGTTGAGTTTGAGTTTATTTGGAACATGCATACATGATACATCACAATTTCCAGTTTCTCTTTTCAACATGTTCGAAAAGGAGTAGGAAGAAGCAGAGTTTATTTAATCCTACCCCTTTCCTTTTACATAACAGTTGCTAAAACTTTTGTTCTCAATTTATTCACAATATACTCCATAATTAATCACAATAAAAATAAATAAATAAATAATAATTGGTGAAGTAAGTTATATTTCATATGATGAGATGAGTAAGATTATTTTGAGAATGAAAGAATGGATGGATTAAATACATTCCGAATGTTTATCATGGTTCTTCTTCTTTGTACTTTGTAAACACTTTAAGTTTGAAGAGTTTCTTGAAGAGGATCGTAGTAGTACATTGTTTGATTGCTTTGCTTAATCCATTCCATAATTTAATCCCACATACTGATATACTGAAGGTCTTAAGTGTTGTACGTGCATACAAATGTTTTAAATTACATTTTTCTCTAAGATTATATTTCTCCTCTTTTTTTCAGAAGAATTGTTGTATATTCTTGGGTAGCAGGTTATAGTTTGCTTTGTGTATAATTTTAGCTGTTTGCAAATTCACTATGTCGTGGAATTCCAGTATTTTTGATTCAATAAATAAAAGGTTTGTATGTTCTCTATATCCAACAATCTGGTCTTGTATGTTGTAGAATGGAAACAAAATGTACATACAGACTGGAAAGTTTGGGTGGACATATTTCCACTGAGGTAGAGGTGACACAGATGGCGGCCAATGAGATCGCTGTGAAATAGTCCCCTCCCATTTGGTATGATGTGGTTCAAGTCAATAATCTTAAGATGCTGTCTAGATGGTCTGATGTTCACTTGGTCAAACGAGAGGAGAAAATGTGGATCGTGCTTCATCTGCTGCTCCTGCTCCAAAGTGGAGGCAAGTCCATGCTCAGTTCCAATGGAGACATATTCATACTGTACATGACTCTTATTAATATTTCTTCTTTTTTCTCTTCAGCATGTACAGGTGCTTACAACTTTTCCACTCAGACTGTTGGACCCGGACAAAGTGTCTCTCTGACATGTCCCCGCGGGAGCAATAGGAATACTAACTACCTATTTTGGATCCGACTTGTTTCTGGAACCTTTCCTGAAATTTTAGCTTCAGCGGCATCCTACAATTTAGGCTTTATTGAACATGGAAAGAATGGACATCGCATCACAGCCAAAAAAGAATTGGAAACATTTGTTCTGCAAATTAGCCAAGTAGAGAAAACCGATATGGCGATCTACTACTGTGTCAAACTGCATGGATACAACATGACGTTTTTGAATGGGACATTCCTTCAGGTCAACGGTAAATATGACAAAAAAATAATTAGAAAACAGTTTAAATCTACAATTTAACAATTTATATACCGTCTGTTTATAGATACTGATGTTAACTTCACAACTTGTCCGATAAGTCCGACAAGAAATGTAACCTCTGCATTAACACATCACAGTATTTTTTACCGTCAAGATTTCAACAGAAGTGAATGTCGATCTGTGGAATCAAAGTCACAGAGTGCTGAAAGACTTCAATTTGTCTTGCACTCTTCCCAGAACCAGAACCCTCCGTGTCTGTTGTCTCTGAAGTCCAACCAGGACCGCCTGTGGAGTTGCAGTGCTCAGTCCTCTCCCACTCTTGGAATGAAACCTGTCAGGATGGACACAAAGTGTCTTGGTTCCGAACTGGACCAGAAAGTGTCCATCCCAGCTTTGTTTACGCTCATGACGAATGCAAGAAGATCAAAGATAATTCCACACAGAAATGTGTCCACACTTTCTCAAAGAACGTCAACTCCTCTGATGCTGGAACTTACTTGTGTGCTGTGATCACATGTGGGAGGATTTTCGTGGGAAATCCAATAAAAGTCAACATCACACAAGGTAAATATTAATTCATTAGTATTGACGGATTCATCATAAGTGTTTGTTGCTAAAAACGTTTTTTTTATCATAACCATCCAGATGGCAGCAACTGTGATTCAAACAAGTATGTTATCTTTGTCTTGAGTGCTGCTTTGGCCTTAAGTTTCATCATGTCAGCCTTCCTCATCAACAAGATCAGGACAAAACAATGTCTTTGCTGTAAAGGTAAAAACAAAAAAGCTCAACATGATCAATCATTAGTTTGCTCTTTTATGTTTCGTCTTCAATTTTTCAGCTGGTCCACAAACACTCGATGAAACGTTCAGTCGCGTCAAGCAGGTAAAAGGAAGTTTGTAGAAAAGTTCTGTGCATCTTTGCTTGGTTTTCAGCTTCTTCTCATGTCTCACATGACTTGTTTCCTCAGAGAGACGAGGACTCTTTGGTTTATTCCATGCCGACCATTGTCACTAAGAAAAATGACAGAGCGAGGCAGACAAATACGAGGGCAGCAGAGGATTTTAGCACGTACGCTGACGTGCGTCATCATGACTCAATCCTCACCACACAAAATTAATAATATAATGTTAATAATATACATTCTTACACTTTTTTACCTGTAAGAAAATGATAACAGGGACACAGAGATAAGGTAGGAACAAATAAGCACTGCTTCTTCCTGCTCCTTTTGAAAATGTTGATTTTATGTTAGTGTGAAAGTGATTAACTTGTTAAACATAAATGAAACTTTTCCCAAAACTGCAAAGAGGCTTCGGAAATTATTGTAAAAGTTGTACCTACCTCTATAGGGCTCTCAGTGGAATACTTGGAAATCTAAATGATCAATTTGTCAGGCTTGTCCCCGACAGTTTGGTTAAGTTTTAGTTTTTCCCCTGTGTTTCTTTTATTTCCTGTCAGCACTCTTATTTTGGTTCAGTTTCCTGTTTGTCTCTCTGAGTGCTGTGTCCCCTCAGCTGTGGCTGATTGGCACCTGGCCACACCTGGTGTCAATCAGCCAGCTGCTATTTGAACCTGCTTTGCACTCCAGTCAGTGCTGGAGTATTGTCGCTAGTACTTGTCGTCGTTGAACCTGTATCCTGTAGCTGTTTGCAGCGTGCTGTCTTTTTGTTCCTAGTTCCTGTTTGCTGGTTCCTGTTTCCCGTTTTCCAGTTTGGTTGTTCCTGGTTTCTGGTTTGTGTTTTAACCTTCTTATTTTCGACATTAAATCATGTTTTCCTGCACCAATCCTGCCTTCTCTGCATCTTGGGGTTCGTCAACAACTTGTGACACAATCAAGGTCATTTCCATGTATCCATTTTTTACCGCTTGTCCCTTATGGGGTCGCGGGGGGGTACTGGAGCCTATCCCAGCTGCATCACAGGGCCATCACAGATAGACAGACAACATTCACACTCACATTCACACACTAGGGCCAATTTAGTGTTGCCAATCAACCTATCCCCAGGTGCATGTCTTTGGAGGTGGGAGGAAGCCAGAGTACCCGGACGGAACCCACCCAGTCTCGGAGAGAACATGCAAACTCCACACAGAAAGATCCCGAGCCCAGGATCGAACCCAGGACCTTTGTATTGTGAGGCACACCTGTTCCACCGTGCTGCCCCTCAAGGTAATTTTTTCACAAAAACATATTTGTTGACATGCTTTTTATGGTCATGTGTTGGAACCAAAATCAGGATTACTTTTGATTTATTGTGATTTCAGAGTAACTTTAAGCAAGTAACAGCAAATGTATTGTGGTGGAATAAGTAAGATACTTTTCTGCTAATTTAAAAATGTCGACTATGTTCATATCCTTGGGTGGTGGAGTAGGGAGGAATCCCCTATCAGTAGGAGATTCCGTCCCTCCGCTAGCCTGTGGTACACCCTTGGGCAAAGTGGAGAACCCATTTAGCCTCCCTAACAGGGTTTACGTGAAGTCCCGGCAGGCAGATGATGGATGAAAATGCCGAGCAGCCAGAGTATTTGGAACTGGTCGACTTTTCGATGTGCCAGGCAGAAGATATTGTGGTGTGGTACAATGGCTGGGACAACATGCTTAGAATAGGCATTGCCCTTAAAGAAATCAATTGCAAACTACTATAAGTAACTCTTGCAAAGAAAATCATAGTATCAAAGTTTTCAAAATTGTCGAGCAACAGCGTAAAGGGGGTCACTAACCAGCTTAAGGATACCTCGCTCGGTAGGGATAGTCACGTGCGGAAGGTGTCACCAGACCGCCATACTGCTCCTGTTCGCGTACGTATATGTAAGGAAATAATCAATTGCCACATGGAATGTGAAGACTATGTGCCAGAAAGGGAAACTAGATAATGTCAAACAAGAAATGAGCAGAATGAAGATCAATATTTTTGGACTATCAGAAGTACGATGGAAAGGTGCGGGTGAAATAACGTCAGAAAACCACACAATTTTATACTTTGGAAGTGAGAAACACAGAAGAGGAGTTGGAGTCATTTAGGATTCCGAATGTTCGAAGGCATTGAAAGGATTCTGGGCAGTTACAGACAGAGTACTTGTTGTTAAACTTAGAGGAACATCCTTTGACATTGGTCTCATACAGGCTTATGCACCAACAGCAGACCAAAGTGAGGCAGAGATTGAGAACTTCCTTGAAAGAGGTGTTGTAAATCAGAATCAGAATCAGAATAGTTTTATTGCCATTGTTTGAGAACGGGGTCACAAACTAGGATTTTTTTTTTGGTGCAATCGTGCAACATAAAACACATATAACCAGTGTTGGGTTAGTTACTGAAAACCAGTAACTAGTTACAGTTACTAGTTACTTTATTTCAAAAGTAACTCAGTTACTAACTCAGTTACTTACACCAAAAAGTAATGCGTTACTGTGAAAAGTAACTATTTAGTTACTTATTTTTTTCTCCTTTTTTTAAAGGCTCCCATTAGTGCCCTTTTAGCCTTCGTTTCAGTACTGTTATTGCACTGGAGAATAATACAATGTGTTGATCAACTTGACATGCATTTGCATCACTGAACTCTGCTAAGCAATGTGGTCTACATACAACACACAAAGACAAAGATATGTTTCAAAGGGCCAATTTATTTCAGGCCACAACAAATTGACAAAACTATTTTAAATAGCTGCAACATAACATACATAAGTAACAAACCGCATACTAACAACATAGCTGTAAAGCTGGCTTCACCCAAGGAAGGCACACATGACATACACAAAGCCTAATCAGGCATTTTTTTTCTCTCAAGGAATTGTGAAATAAAATCATGTATTCAGGAGATCAACACTGTAGTGAAGCCCAGAAGACTCTACACATTTCCCCAGTTTTAGTTTAGAGAAAATGAAAGATTGGCCTGGCCCACTAGCATCCCTCTTTATGTTTGTGAACTTTATAGTCTATACATTTAGAGTGATGTGATAATCAAACACTCTAGAAGTCTAGAATTAAATAGTATATAAGAGAATTGACAGTGTGTACCTTCAATGATGAGCAGAGGCAGAGTTTGGAGTGTTTTCTTTAGCTCGCTTTCCATGTTTATGTACTCACTGTCCAGGTACTTGGAACATGTTTTCTGTGCCATTTGTTGTTTGATGCCGGTATCATGCTATTTAGCTGCCAGAAAACGGGTGACTCCACTGTAGAAATAGCCTGCATGTCTTCTAGCACATACGCTGCAATGGCTCTATCAATGTTGTCCTGGCTAGCAGTCCCTCCGTTAAAATCCTTAGGTGGAGGTGAAGTGGCATCAGAGTCTGTGTTTCTCTTTACTAGCTTCGTCAAAGCATGTTGCTTATGTGGCGTGGCGAAGTTGGGAGAGTGGCCGTGCCAGCAATCTGAGGGTTACTGGTTCAATCCCCACCTTCTACCGTCCTAGTCACGTCCGTGGTGTCCTTGAGCAAGACACTTCAACCTTGCTTTGAATTGCTGTTTTGGGCAGTATTCCCGGGTGCGGTCACTGTTGCTACTCACTGCTCCCCTCACCTCCCAGGGGGTGATCAAGGGTGATGGGTCAAATGCAGAGAATAATTTCACCACTCCTAGTGTGTGTGTGACAATCATTGTCACTTTAACTTTAAGTAGATGGGATCTTTGATCCAAGACACAACTTACATTTAACTAAAATGTTATTTTCTTTGTGCTCGACAAAAGAAAAGTAGTGACAATGTCTCCATGTAACTCGACTTCTGGCTTTGCCATGATGTCTTTTTAGTTGTTATGAGAGTAGCGTGTGTGTGTGTGTGTGTGGCCCTTTAAGAAATGACAGCATGTGAGGTGAGTGACGTCAGTGAGTGAGTGGGCGAGAGAGGTGAGGGAGCGCAACAGTGGATGCGTGCAGGTGC
The DNA here is from genome assembly GCF_033978685.3 of Nerophis lumbriciformis. Classification (NCBI taxonomy): domain Eukaryota; kingdom Metazoa; phylum Chordata; class Actinopteri; order Syngnathiformes; family Syngnathidae; genus Nerophis; species Nerophis lumbriciformis. Next base: position 23,158,833 of record NC_084563.2, on the reverse strand, counting down.
TCTAGCTTGGTGGATGGCTGCGTGCAAGACACCAATAAAGTCACAAAATTGCAACAAACCGCCGGCCTCGTCATTCACCCTCGAGTCCGGAGCTGTAAAGACCCACTGCCGGGTAAAGTGAAGGGTGTTAGCCCCGAGGTACATAGGCCCTGGAGGAACGTCTCCCCTGCGCTCCGCTCCTCGGTCGAGGAAAGCAAGCCTTTTCTTTTCCTTGTGAGACAGAAGGACGACACTTCTTCTGTTTCTAGCCGATACTACATTAAAAAATAACGTAAAATAACGCAGTAACGCATCATGTAGTAACGGTAACTGAGTTACTGGATATAAAAAAATAACGCGTTAGATTACTAGTTACCGCCGAAACTAACGCCGTTACAGTAACGCGTTACTTAGTAACGCGTTAGTCCCAACACTGCATATAACACAGATTTGGTAATAAAAAGAGCTGTAACTGAGCTATCAGATCTTGTTATTGTTCATGTGCCTGATGGCCGAGGGGAACAAAACTGTTCAGGTGGCGGGAGGTGTAGGTCTGGATGGACCGTAGTCTCCTGCCTGAGGGGAGAGGGGAGAATAGTTTGTATTCAGGGTGAGAAGAGTCAGCTGTGATCCGAACCACACGCCTCCTGGTCCTGGAGGAGAACAGGTCCTGGAGGGATGGGAGCTTGCAGCAAATCACCTTCACATCAGCACGTACGATGCGCTGCAGTCTATGCTTTTCCTGGACTGTGGCGCCGGGGTGAGGATGGACTCAATGATGGCTGAGTAAAACTGCACCAGCATCTCGGTCGGCACCTTAAGTGCACCTCAATCAACAACTGAGAACATTAGAGGCAACTGAAATGTGGTTCTTCAGAAAAATACTCTGCATATCATGGACTGAAAAGACAAGTAATGAAGAGGTATTGGCAAGGGCAAAAACAAGAAGATCTCCAATTGCAACGATGCGAACAAGGCATATTAGAAAAGACAGCTTAGAAACAGTGATGTCAACAGGAAAACTAGTAGGAAAGAAAGCTCCAGGTCGACAACGAACAACATATATCAACAGCCTAAGAAATGTTATCGGAAATATGAATAGTATAGAACTCATACATAGAAAGGACGACAGGCCTGATACCCCATAATGTTCATATCCAACATACATGTGTATGCTCATTATAATGGAATCCTTATCGCTGCAAACAGTACATAAAAAGTACTGAACATTTTCTAGTGTTCCTGCTGTGTGGAGTCATTGCAACCATCGTCTATGACGTTGACGCACACTTGGGCGGAATGAAAAACACCTTCTTATCTGACCCATTTTTGTTGTTCAAAGGTGAACCACAACAAGGCTTTCCCTTCAAAAGTGTTTGTTTGAGAAACCCCGAATCATTTGCTGATGCCAACTGAAGTGGCATAAAACACTGAAAGTGATTGTTCCTATAACCCCTTTGTTTCAAATGTTTGTTCCACTTGTGGCGCGGGCATCTTGTCTGACTCACACTTTCAGAATATGATCTGTGCAGAGATTTAAACTCCATTAGGAACTCATTAAACTTGCTCATATTTATTTTCACTTCTTTTAAAGCCTCTGCATCCACCATCAAATTGCGCACAATGTTCATTCGCCTTGTTATGTGTGACATTTTGCCTATTCTGGCGGCGCGCACACGAGAAGCCTCCTGCGCAATTGTCGTCATTTCCTCTCCTTCGGCTGAATTATTAGCTGACATTTTCCTCTTTTAATCAACAAAAATCCTTCACTTGGTGCATCAAAAAACGTTTACACTTCCAAGCGAATATAAAAGGTTTGAAAAACAGTCTTTATCCTTTTTGGGAATTAAATGTCCGTTCACCGGCCGTCGGGCGCGCGCGCGCAAGCCCGTCTCCACATGTTTGTAATACAACCTTTAAAAATCATTACGCGGTGATTGCGGTCCCAAAAATAAACTTTTCTTGCATGATAATGTCCAGAAAAACTCACTTTATATTACTATAGAGTCCTTTTAACGAATGAGTTTGATGGTTTATCACAAACCTTAATGAAAGCAGTCCTTTGTTCTCCTGCACCATGCATGCACTTTGGCCTTGCTTCCTGTTTGGTGCGCAATCCTGTCGGCTGTACTTCCACAGCTCGTCTTTGACAACTTGAAGTGGCCTAAAACACTGAAAGTGATTGTTCCTATAACCCCTTTGTTTCAAATGTTTGTTCTACTTGTGGCGCGGGCATCTTGTCTGACTCACACCATATACACAGCCTTCCTTGTCACGAATTCTTCCTTTTCCCGCTATCCATCCACTAATTCAAACTGATCCAGCAGCGCAATTGAAGATTGTTTTATTTCCAAAAATCAAGGAACAGAATACTCGGGAAACAAAATGAATGAGCCGAGGTCTACAGACAGGTGAGGTCAAAGACGGTATGCTGGTGCCCGACTGCCAAACGCGCGCCCAGCACGCTCCTGCCCCTTATAGGCTTGCGTGGGAACTTTTCACCACCTGCAAAGGGTGCACACTGACATACACACATCAATCACTCAAAAATAATAAAATAAACATAGATTCAAGTATGGCTCTCTATTTGGCTCCTACACCAACTATTAAGCGTGTGTGTGGGAAACAAAGAAAGAGTAACCAGACATGGAGTATACTCAAACAACAATGTGAATGTGATGTCATTCGTCAACGCAGCAAATCTGTCAGCACAGCAGCATTACAGTGCGAATTTTTGGAGATGCAGGGACTCCTTAGCATCAGGGATAATTCATTTTTCTTTATTGGCAAGAAAGATGGCACCCTTTGACTCACCTCGGCAGGGTGTGTCAGAGTCTTTACTAAACTTGACCTGCCAATCAGAGCCGACAGTCAACACCTCTTTGGGGCATTTATACAGTGGAACCTCGATTTAGGAACGCCTATACTTGCCACTTTTTTGGTCTGCAAACATTTAGATCGAGCCAAATATGCCTCTGTGTGCGAACAATGTCTCAGCATATGAACGCTGCATTCATTTAGTCATTCATTCGTTCATTTTGTGTGCCGTTGGAAGCTGGACTTTCGCTTTCTAGTGGCAAAACTATTGTAACTACCGTTTTTCCCGCAGCGTACATTTGATCTCCTAAGAGAAGCTCCACCCAACCCCTTGTAAATAATGTCTTTGACATTGTGGAATACCCAAAGACATGCACCAGCATCAAGGGTTGGAATTGGGGGTTTAATCACCAATCACCCAGGGGGTGGAACAAGGGGATGGGTCAAATGCAGTGTGTGCACCTAGTGTGTGTAACTATCAGTGGTACTTTACCTTTAACTTCAACTTTAAATCTGTCATGATCCGTGGCCGGATCATGTTTTGTTTAGTTATGTTCTGTTATTTTTGGACTCCCTTAGTTCCTGTTTTGTGCACCTCTGGGTTTGTTTTGGTTTCTATGGGGATTAATTGGGTTCACCTGCCTCTGGTTAGTGGTCGGCACGCTCACCTGCAGTCGACAACTAATCAGAGAGCTATTTATTCACCTTTCTCGCCACGCTTAGTCTGGCTTCATTGTTTGCTGCAAGCAACAGTTACGTTGATTACTTCTTTGTTTCTTGTTTTTAGTTCATGTGCTAAGCTTCGCCATAGCTCCCATGAAAACAACACCTGCACAGTGCCAAGGCAAAGACAAGTGCCCGTGCCGCCCTAATACGGCGGGTAGCCGGCACCACATGGGGAGCTACGACGAAGACACTGCACATGTCCACGCTGGCCCGGGTGTTCTCAGCCGCTGAGTACTGTGCCCCGGTTTGGTGCCGTAGCGCCCATGTAAAGAAGTTGGATGTCGCCCTCAACAGCCCCCTGCGGACCGTCTCCGGGTGCTTGCGAGGGACCCCAGTAAACCAACTGCCCGTCCTCGCTGGCATCGCCCCGGCAAACATCAGACGAGAAGCAGCCAAACTGGCCCTCTCCCGAAAGGCACAGTTCAGCGAATCCCATCTCCTTCATAAGATCATCACAGAAACACCACGACGCGTGCGCCTAAAGTCAAGGCGCTCCTTTGCCATGCAAGCCCACGAGCTGCTCAGCACAACATCAGCTGATACTTCCAAGGGCATCTGGGTCAAGACGGGATGGAGAGAACAGTGGAAGTTAGCAGAACCATCTAGGCTGCACCACTACATCGACGACCCCACAGATGTCTCCGGCCAGGAACTGCCCCGGAAGCAGTGGACAAACCTCAACCGCTTGAGGACGGGCGTCGGACGCTACGGAGCAGCGATGAGGAGGTGGGGACTTGCGGAAGGTGCCTCCTGCGAGTGTGGGGACCCAGTCCAGACAGTAGAGCATATAGTAACTAGTTGCCCCAAACACCGGCCACAGAATGGCGAACAAGGTCTGATTGACCTGGACGATGACACGTTGACCTGGCTCGCCTCAACAGAGCTGAAAATCTAAAGACACACGACAGAAGAAGAAGAAGCGCCCATGCTATCGGAACGCTTTTCGGTATTCTTGTTTTGCATGATTTATGAACAATAAATCATTCCAACCTTCACGCTTTCGTCCGGAGTTTTTCGTCTGCATTCCTGGGAGAACGACCCCGCAGTAAAATGCAACCCTCACGTGACAAAATCAGTCCGATTTCTCAAATAGTTCAGCTCTAAATAAGCCTCCTACAACCCATGGAAACACCTGAATCCGATCATGTTCGGTTTTTGAAAAGTCGGACTAAAACCCGGATTATGCCATTGGAAACCAGATCTCTCGAGGGGTTGTGTGGTATACAACCCGGAAGCAGATACTAGTCAATAGAAACAATGAAGAGGAGACTGTTCATTTGCTTCACAAATTAATAGAACAGCATCCATGGTAAAAAAAACAAAAAAAACCCCCAGAGATGTATTTAAGAAGGTAGCTAAAGAAATATAAAATGGCGACTTAATTCAGACTCCCGAACAAAATACGAATGAGATGAAAGATAATGAAGTAGGTACATGGTAGGCGTTGTGTCCTTAGGAAAAACGTTAAACTTTATGTACCATTGATAGTCGCACACACACTAGGTGTGGTATTACCCTCTGCATTTGACCCATCCCCTTGTTCCACCCCCTGGTAGGTGAGGGGAGCAGTGAGCAGCAGCGCTGTCCGCACTCTGGAATCATTTAGGTAATTTACCCCCACTTCCAACCCTTGATGCTGAGTGCCAAGCAGGTATGCAATGGGTCCCATTTTTATAGTCTTTGGTATGACTCGGCCGGGGTTTGAACTCAGAACCTTCCAGTCTCAGGGCGGACACACTTTCTAGTGGTTTCCGCCGAATTACCGAACGGGTTGTTATGAAACAGGCTGTGGCTCGTTCTTTCTTATGTCACTTCCTGTGTGGGGCGTGGTCTTTCTGGCGTCACTTCCTTTCCGAACTCAGTTTGTAAACGATCGATGAGTCCATACAAAGCAAAGAGCCGGAGATTCAAGAATTAGACAGCGCACTTATTCGTGTAAAAAAATGTCAGAGGAGGGGGGGCCTTAAACGATGGTTTAGTGTGGCTGAAACGGGGCTTAGGCTAAATAATTATTTGTTTAAGGAGTTATCCTGCTTAGTGTAGACATAGCCTGAGAGAGTTTGCATATACACTTGGACTTTACACACAAGTGTGAAAATACAAAAAAACTAACTATTTTACAAATCAGACTAATTTAGTGCATTGTCTCAGATCGGGGACCCCAATTCATATCCCATGTGTGAAAGGAATTTAGAAAGTAGCTGGAAAATGTGAGAGAGCCAACCAGGACTTAAAGTCCGGCCTTAGATGCGTTACTTAAATCACCCCTACCACCTAGGCATGGCAGTTGTCTTTCGAGGTCATTGCGTTTGGCTCTCATCTAGACACATCTCCCTTAAGAATGACACCGGCACAGGTTCTCGGTCCCCTTTCCTATCAAAAAGATAGTTGATCCCTCTGCAGTTAAGCTCAAGTTACCTACGATTTGACCCTGTTTTTCATTAATTCAATTAATACATTTTTCCGGTCTTCTGCCCTCTCCTTCCAAGCCCCCACCTCCCGCCTGACTAATTGATGACCATCCGGTCTTTACTGTCAGCCATATCGTTGGTGTTCGTAGTAGACGGTAACTAGTGTATTGGGAAGGCTACGGCCCGGAAGAGCTTTGTTGGATTCCTCACTCTTTCATCCTGAAAACTATTCCGAATGAAGGGCCAACCTTTACAAGGGGCATTAAGATAGTTAGTGGAGGCTTGCTTGGTATCATTTATTATGTTGCCAGTGAAAAAAATAAAATAACATCGAGCACAGATGCAATATAAATTAGTGTTTTAGTGATGTGCACAAATCTGCAGAAATTGTTTTCTTTGCCACATAAATACTGCATGGTTAAAAAAAAGTAGTAAACCACTGTGAGAGGATGATACAAAGAGACTGGAAAGTTTGGGTGGACATATTTCCACTGAGGTAGGGGCGGCACAGATGAGCCAATGAGATAGCAGCTATATAGTTCCCTCCCATTTGGTATGATGTTGTTCAAGTCTAAGATTGACTGAGATGGTCTGATGTTCACTTGGTCAAACGAGAGGGGAAAATGTGGATCGTGCTTCATCTGCTGCTCCTGCTCCAAAGTGGAGGCAAGTCCATGCTCAGTTCCAATGGAGACATGTTCATACTGTACATGACTCTTATTAATATGTCTTCTTTTTCTCTTTTTTTCCTTCCGCATCTAAAGGTGCTTACAACTTTTCCTCTCTGACTGTTGGACCTGGACAAAATGTCTCTCTGACATGTTCCGTCGGGACAGTTAAGAACATCCAACATGCATTTTGGATCCGATTTGTTTCTGGAAACTCACCTGAAGTTTTGAAGTCGACATCAATTTACAATTCAGGCTCTGCTGAACCTTTAACATCAAATACTGGACATCGCATCACAGCCAAGAAGGAACAAGGAACATTTGTTTTGCAAATAATTCAAGTCGAGAAAAGTGATATGGCGATCTACTACTGTTTACGTGTACGATTAGATCAACTCGTGCTTATAAATGGAACATTACTTCAGGTCACAGGTAAATATGAAAAATAATTAGAAAACATTTTGAATAATACATTCTCCACACATTGTGACATACCTTCTGTTTATAGATAGCAATGTTAACTTGACCACTTGTTCAATAATTCAGCCTGCAAATGAACAAATAATATTTTATTGTGATGAACATGTTTTTACATGCACTACAAGAAATGTAACCTCTGCATTAACACATCAGTATTTTTTACCTTCAAGATTTCAACAGAAGTGAATGTGGATCTGTGGAATCAAAGTCACAGAGTGCTGAAAGACTTCAATTTGTCTTGCACTCTTCCCAGAACCAGAACCCTCCGTGTCTGTTGTCTCTGAAGTCCAACCAGGACCGCCTGTGAAGTTGCAGTGCTCAGTTTTCTCCCACTCTGGGAATGAAATCTGTCAGGATGGACACAAAGTGTCCTGGTTCAGAACTGGACCAGAAAGTGTCCATCCCAGCTTTGTTTACGCTGATGGCGAATGCAAGAAGATCAAAGATAATTCCACACAGAAATGTGTCCACACTTTCTCAAAGAACGTCAACTTCTCTGATGCTGGAACTTACTTGTGTGCTGTGGTCACATGTGGGAGGATTTTCATGGCAAATCCAATAAAAGTCAACATTAAGGGTGAGAATTTATTCAACTGTATTGACATGTTCATCATGTTTGTTCGTTGCTATAAATATTGACAGTTTTTTTTTTTTATCACAACCGTTCAGATTTTAGCAGCTGCAATTCATACAAGTATGTTATCTTTGTCTTGAGTGCTGCTTTGGCCTTAAGTTTCATCATGTCAGCCTTCCTCATCAACAAGATCAGGACAAAAAACTGTTTTTGCTGCAAAGGTAAGAAAAAAAGCGCATTATCAATCATTAGGTGGTTCTTTTAAGCTTTTTCTTCAATTTTTCAGCTGGTCCACAAACACTCGATGAAACGTTCAGTCGCCCCCAGCAGGTATAAGGAAGTTTGTAGAAACGTTTTATGCATCTTTGCTTTGTTTTCAGCTTCTTCTCATGTCTCACATGACTTGTTTCCTCAGAGAGACGAGAACTCTTTGGTTTATTCCATGCCGACCATCATCTCCAGGAAAACTGTCAGATCGAGGCAGACCAATACGAGGGCAGCAGAGGAATTCAGCACGTACACTGACGTGTGTCTTCATGACTCAATCCTCACCACACAAAATGAAAATGTGCTCTGATATACATTCTGTTACTATTTTTATTACATTTTCATTATTTATACTTTTCCCCTGTGATAAAATGACAACTGAGACAAGAAGAAGAGGTAGGAACATGTTGATTTTATGTCAGTGAAAATGTGATTTTCTTTGAGGAAGTTTTGTCAAACCTGTTTATAGACTTGGAACACATTTATGGAAGTCAACCCTTGATTTATTGTTTAATAAAGATGCAAGTTGTAAGCCTATCGAAGGAAACTATTGAAATCCTAGTTGTACTTTTGTGCTGATTTGGAAATGTCCACTATGTTCATGTATGCCGATTAAAATGTAATGCTTATCACTGCAAACAGTAAATAAAAGGTACTAAACATTTTTTAGTCGACCTATTACTGCCGTGTGGAGTCACAGTGCAACAATTGTATTATAAGCGCTAGAGGGCGCTAGTGTGCGCTAAAGCTCAGAAGTCTGCAAGCAGTAAATCCCGCGTAAAAACATATGAAACATACAATGTCGGCACAAACTGTCACGACCTGTTTGTTTTCTTGTGTTTTGGGTTGAGTCAGTCTTGGCGCTCTCTCCTCCCTATTGTCTCCACTTCCTGTGTACTTCCTTCCCCTGCCTCGTCACAGTCAGTGTGGAGCGCTGATTGACACACCTATAGGTAGGTAGGTAGGCAGGTAGGTAGGTCTTTATTGTCATTGCGCAAAGTACAACAAAACTTTGTTTTCAGCACAAACCTGTTCAAGATTAGACAAACAAACAGTGTACATGGTTAGAGAACAGGAACGCTGATGGGTCATCACAAGGCGCCCCGTAAAAGACGGGCAAAAGGTAAACGCTGGGGGAGGATGAGTAAAAAAATACAATCTAGTCTTGGCTCCTACATACATCTCGAGACTTGCAACAGAGGGGAGGGAGTGGGGACTATGGTGGCAGGCTGCAGCTCTTCAGGCGCTGCCCAGCTGTCCATCACCCCTAAGGGATTCGCGTCAAGGGCGTTGGATGGGGCGTGGGGTATGTGAGTGTGGCGTAAATCTTTTGTGGATGCATGTGTATGTGTGTGTAAGCCTGCCTGTCTCTGTTCCGCGGCCTTGGTGTTCTTGCCAGTCAGTCCAAAGTCAACAACAACAGGTGTGTGTCCATGAGAGACAAGACGGGAGTTTGTTGTGTCTTCGCCCTGTAGCAAATGACATAACCGTAAAACTAGTTAGTTTCTTAGATAATAGTAGCACTTTGGAAAAGCTTAGATGCTAATGTAGACTATCATTAAAGGTATTACCCATCGAAACAAGAACAAAGAACAAACTGATCGTTTATAGCCCAAGAGATCAGAGAGTGACAGCCGTAAAACACCATTTTTTTTCAAGGGCGAGCAAAAAATGAATTACATAAACCTAGTAATTGTGAAAAACTTAGAACATCTCAAAACAAATGTGTTCTGTTAAACCACTAATGGTAACATAAGCCAGCCAATGGTGCTCTTGCTTCCTTTTTCGGTTTGAAAAATGTAACCATGAGCAAGTTGCAGACGCCCCCCTGAAGTTGAAGCAGACTTGGGCAAGAAGAAAAACTCCTTATCTGACACCTTTTTTGTTTTTTAAAGGTTAACCACAACAAGGCTTCCTTTGAGACAAGACAAATCATTTGCACATGTTGCATGTGTGTGTGTGTGAGAGAGACAGAAAAGAGCAACCAGACTTGGTGTATACTAAAACACACATGCGGTTGTGATGCGAAACGGACACTGACTTTAATGGAAATGGAAAGAGTCCTCCGCTTTGGCGGAGACGTTCCACTTTGCATAAGTCCATCTTAGATGAGCTCGGGCCCAGCGAAGCCGGCGGCGTTTCTGGGTGTTGTTGATAAATGGCCTTGGCTTTGCATTGTAGAGTTTTAACTTGCACTTACAGATGTAGCGACCAACTGAAGTTACTGACAGTGGTTTTCTGAAGTGTTCCTGAGCCCATGTGGTGATATCCTTTACACACTGATGTTGCTTTTTGATGCAGTACCGCCTGAGGGATCGAAGGTCACGGGCATTCGATGTTGGTTTTCGGCCTTGCTGCTTACGTGCAGTAAATTCTCCAGATTCTATGAACCTTTTGATGATATTACGGACCTTAGATGGTGAAATCACTAAATTCCTTGCAATAGCTCGTTGAGAAATGTTGTTCTTAAACTGTTGAACAATTTGCTCACGCATCTGTTCACAAAGTGGTGACCCTCGCCCCATCTTTGTTTGTGAATGACTGAGCATTTCATGGAAGCTGCTTTCATACCCAATCATGGCACCCACCTGTTCCCAACTAGCCTGTTCACCTGTGGGACGTTCCAAATAAGTGTTTGATGAGCATTCCTCAACTTTCTCAGTCTTTTTTTGCCACTTGTGCCAGCTTTTTTGAAACATGTTGCAGACATCAAATGAGCTAACATTTGCAAAAAATAACAAAGTTTGCCAGTTCCAATGTTAAGTATCTTGTCTTTGCAGTCCATTCAATTGAATATAAGTTGAAAAGGATTTGCAAATCAAAACATTCATTTACCATTTACACAATGTGCCAACTTCACTGGTTTTGGGTTTTGTAGAATTTTTTGTTAGAATAACATATAGTGAATGACTGTGAGCATTCACACCATGTAATCCTTCACCAAAATTCATAATTTTCCTGGATTTTCACTCTTTTTTTCCTTTTGACTACTCCCCCCATGTCTTTCAGATAATTTCAACCATTAAATAATTTGACGTCACGTACTCTTTCTTCTCTGCAGCTTCATTCACACGATGGTCAAGCAGCTTGAGTGTAACATTAAAACAAGTGAGAGTGAGTGTCGAGTTTGAGTAGAACATGTCTTGGGTGTTCCAGTCGTGCAGACATAGAGATAAGAAAAAGCTTTCATAGAGTCCTGAAATAAGTTTTTCATAGAGGTAATAAAGTAAGGGGAAAAACAAAAGCACGTCGGAGGCTTGCAAAAATATCACTTTTATCTCGTGGAATACAATCATACTATGCCTGTGTCTGCAGTGATCACTTTGTGAAATGTTTGTTTGGACATTTAAAAGTTAAAAAAGTTAAAGTACCAATGATTGTCACACACACACTAGGTGTGGTGTAATGATTCTCTGCATTTGACCCATCACCCTTGATCACCCCCTGGGAGGTGAGGGGAGCAGTGGGCAGCAGAGGTGGCCGCGCCCGGCAATAATTTTTGGTGATTTGATTTGTTTGAGAAACTTTCTGTGATGCAATCAATTTATCAATGCATCCATTTTCTTCCGCTTATCAGAGGTCGGGTCGCGGGGGCAGCAGCCTAAGCAGGGAAGCCCAGACTTCCCTCTCCCCAGTCACTTCGTACAGCTCATCCCGGGGGATCCCGAAATGTTCCAAGGCCAGCCAAGTGAAAAACTTTTCCCAATGTGTCCTGGGTCTTCCCCATGGCTTTCTACCAGGGAGGCGTCCGGGTGGCATCCTGACCAGATGCCCGAACCACCTCATCTGGCTCCTCTCAATGTGGAGGAGCAGCGGCTTTACTTTGAGCTCCTTCTGGATGTCAGAGCTTCTCACCCTAACTCTAAGAAAGAGCCCCGGCACCCGGTGGAGGAAACTAATTTCGAATGCTTGCACCCATAATCTTGTCGTTTCGGTCATAACCCAAAGCTCATGACCATATGTGAGGATGGGAACGTAGATTGATCGGTTAATTCAGAGCTTTGCCTTCCGGCTCAACGTCTTCTTTACCACAACGGATCAAAACAGTGTCTTCATTACTGAAGACGCCGCAACAATCCACCATGTCGATATCACGATCCACTCGTGAACAAGACTCAAGGTACTTGAACTCCTCCACTTGGCGAAAGATCTCTTCCCCAACCTGGATATGGCACTCCACCCTTTTCCGGGAGAGAACCATGGACTCGGACTCGGAGATGCAGATTCTCGTCCCAGTCGCTTCATTCACACTGCGAACCGATCCAGTGAGAGCTGAAGATCCTGGCCGGAAGAAGCCATCAGGACCACATCATCTGGAAAAAGCAGAGACCTAATCAATGCCCTGACTGTGCCTAGAAATTCTGTCAATTTCGTTTATTCTCTACTATATTTGTAGTGTTTGAGTGCAGAACTAAGCGTAAAGAAAATACAAGAGATTGCATTAGTTGGTGTTATTTCGTGGTTGCTATGCTTAAATATAACTACGAAGATCCCTGATTGTGCAAATAAACTAACATCATGTTAAGTCCTAGAAATAAATATTGTGATTGTTGGTCCAATCCACCGTATTTTCATTGTCCATTTTTATAAAAGAAACTAAAAAGTGTAGTTGTTTCAAAATACACTTAATAGTCAAAAGTGTTTGGCCACCTGCCTTGACTCACATATGAACTTGAAGTGCCATCCCATTCCCAACCCATAGGGTTCAATATGATATCGGTCCACCTTTTGCAGCTATTACAGCTTCAACTCTTCTGGGAAGGCTGTCCACAAGGTTACGGAGTGTGTTTATAGGAATTTTCGACCATTCTTCCAAAAGCGCATTGGTGAGGTCACACACTGATGATAGTCGAGAAGGCCTGGCTCTCAGTCTCCGTTCTAATTCACCCCAAAGGTGTTCTATCAGGTTCAGGTCAGGCCAGTCAAGTTAATCCACATCAGACTCTGTCATCCATGTCTTTATGGACCTTGCTTTGTGCACTGGTGCACAGTCATGTCCGAAGAGGAAACAGTTCCCACAAAGTTGGGAGCGTGCAATTGTCCAAAATGTTTTGGTATCCTGGAGCATTCAAAGTTCCTTTCACTAGAACTAAGGGGCCAAGCCCAACTCCTGAAAAACAACCCCACACCAAAATTCCTCCTCCGCCAACTTTCACACTCGGCACAATGCGGTCCGAAATGTACCGTTCTCCTGGCAAGCTCCAAACCCAGACTGGTCCATCAGATTGCCAGATGGATAAGCGTGATTTATCCCTCCAGAGAACACGTCCCACTGCTCTAGAGTCCAGTGGCGACGTGCTTTACACCACTGCATTGGACGCTTTGCATTGGACTTGGTGATGTATGGCTTAGATGCCGCTGCTTGGCCATGGAAACCCATTCCATGAAACTCTCTGCGTACTGTACGTGGGCTAATTGGAAGGTCACATGAAGTTTGGAGCTCTGTAGCAACTGACTGTGCAGAAAGTCTTTGCACTATGCGCTTCAGCATCCGCTGACCCCTCTCTGTCAGTTTACGTGGCCTACCACTTGGTGGCTGAGTTGCTGTTGTTCCCAGACTCTACCATGTTCTTATAATAAAGCTGACAGTTGACTTTGGAATATATAGGAGCGAAGAAATGTCACGACTGGATTTGTTGAACCTATGACAGTTCACTGAGAGCGGCCCATTCTTTGACAAATGTTTTTAGGAAGTCTCCATGCCTAAGTGCTTGATTTTATACACCTGTGGCCGGGCCAAGTGATTATGACATCTGATTTTCATCATTTGGATGAGTAGCCAAATACTTTTGGCAATACACAGCCAATATTTATCGGGATATGAGTTTTTGTCCCTATGGCCCGGCCCTTATTTTCGACAGGTAAAAATACCAGCTTCATAGTAAACAAACTCACGATTCCACTGCTCGATGCGGTGCTCATTCGTGTCATTATGTTTCGACGTCTCGGGGACGTGCTGTAATGAAATAAATAAAACAGAACCTGGTGGTGGTAGTGAAAACTCCATTGTCAGCCGCACTCCGAGCATTTGTTCTGCCCACATGGTGTCTGCGCTTCCAAGGAGATCACGGTTTTTTCTCGACTAAGCATGAAAAGGAGAATGCTATATCTGCATCATTTCATTCTTCTCAAAATACTTTCCACTGTGTCAATTATGTTTAATGTTTGTGCTAATACCACAGCTAAATACACTAAAAGTTTCACCATGATTGACTCATTTTAGTTGATGTTCTGACGAGAAAAATGTTGGTGACAATTCATCTATTGACTATTGATGAGAATGTTTGGTTTACTTGTTCAAATCAGCACTTTTAATGAAATGTCACTTTGGCACTACCGACTACAGAGACGCCTTTTTTTTTTTTTTTTTGAATTTCAGGAATTTATTTTGGTGCTATTTATGTATCTACAAAAATGCTATTGTGCACTTTTTACTAAGAAATGGCTTCTGTCTGACCACTCTACCATACAGGCCTGATTGGAGGTTTGCTGCAGAGATGGTTGTCCTTCTGGAAGGTTCTGCTCTCTCCACAGAGGAATGCTTTAGCTCTGATGGAGTGACCATTTCAGTTTAGATGGTAAGCCATCTCTAAGAATACAGTCCAAACTTCATCCATTTACGAATGGTGGAGGCCAGGGGTAAAGGAGACGGATTCTAGGGCCCCATGATGGAGGGGGGCCCAGAGAGGCCCCTAATGATGATGAAATTATAATACAGAAAAAATAATGACACTGTGTTGGGGGCCCTGTAAAGATTATTTTCATGGGGCCCAAAATCCCTAGCGGCGCCCCTGGTGGAGGCCGTTGAGCTCATTAGGACCTTCAATGCGGCATATATATATTTTTTGTACTCTTCCCCAGATTTGTTCTTCGAGACATCAGCACCTCCAAGTCCGAGTTCATGGTTCTCGCCCGGAAAAGGGTGGAGTGCCATCTCCGGGTTGGGGAGGAGACCCTGCCCCAAGTGGAGGAGTTCAAGTACCTAGGAGTCTTGTTCACGAGTGGGGGAATAGTGGATCGTGAGATCGACAGGCGGATCGGTGCGGCATCTTCAGTAATGCGGACGCTGTATCGATCCGTTGTGGTGAAGAAGGAGCTGAGCCGGAAGGCAAAGCTCTCAGTTTACCGGTCGATCTACGTTCCCATCCTCACCTATGGTCATGAGCTTTGGGTTATGACCGAAAGGACAAGATCATGGGTACAAGCGGCCGAAATGAGTTTCCTCCGCCGGGTGGCGGGGCTCTCCCTTAGAGATAGGGTGAGAAGCTCTGTCATCCGGGGGGAGCTCAAAGTAAAGCCGCTGCTCCTCCACATCGAGAGGAGCCAGATGAGGTGGTTCGGGCATCTGGTCAGGATGCCACCCGAACGCCTCCCTAGGGAGGTGTTTAGGGCACGTCCAACCGGTAGGAGGCCACGGGGAAGACCCAGGACACGTTGGGAAGACTATGTCTCCCGGTTGGCCTGGGAACGCCTCGGGATCCCCCGGGAAGAGCTGGACGAAGTGGCTGGGGAGAGGAAAGTCTGGGCTTCCCTGCTTAGGCTGCTGCCCCCGTAACCCGACCTCGGATATGCGGAAGTATATGGATGGATGGATGGACAATCCTGTGTCGGAGGTCTACAAACAATTAATTCGACTTCATGCTTGGTTTGTGCTCTGCCATATATTGTCAAGTGTGAGACCTTCTATATAGACAGGTGTGTGCCTGTCCAAATCATGTCCAACTAACTGAATTTATCACAGGTGGGCTCCAATTAAGCTGCAGGAACATCTCAATGATGATCAATTAAAACAGGATGCACCTGAGGTCACTTTTGAGCTTCAAGGCAAAGACTGTGAATACTTAGGTATCGTATTTTCCGGACCATTGGGTCTGCTGATGAATGGTCTATGTTTGATCTTTTTTTTTAAGGCGCACCGGATTATAGGGCGCATTAAAGGAGTCATATTATTATTATTTTTTTCTAAATGTAAAAGACTTCCTTGTGGTCTACATAACATGTAATGGTGGTTCTTTGGTCAAAATGTTGCATAGATGATGTTTTACAGATCATCTTCAAGCCGCTTTTTGACAGTCGCTTCAGAATGCGCCGTTTTGTGGGCGGTCTTATTTACGTGTCTCACCTTCGACAGCGTCTTCTCCCCGTCATCTTTGTTGTCGCGGTGTAGCGTGCAAGGACGGGGGTGGAAGAAGTGTCAAAAGATGGCGCTAACTGTTTTAATGACATTCAGACTTTACTTCAATCAATAACGGAAACAACAACACCGAAAATGTGTCCCGTTAAAAACTGTCCTACCGGAAATCTCTAATAACTAAAGTTCCTTGGGTGAATAATGTAAACTCATTACACCGGTATGTTTTAGCGCTTTCATGGCGAGTTTACTGACAGATATAAGTAAGAACTTTACACTACTTTATATTAAAAATGGCAACAGCGGAGGATGAATGTCCCATAACAAGAAGATAGAAAAAAAGAAGAAGCTTATCGACTACGTTGTCGCACAGACTACAAAGGCGGACGCGAGCAATTTTTCAGGATTTTTGCAGATCCCAATTACACATCAGCAGGTACCAGAAGGTAAGAAAAGTTGCTTTTGCATAATATTGTGAAACAAAATGCCAGATATGTCTTGCCTTATACACACACCATAATAATACTCGTATGTTAAAGTACATCAAACGATGCAGCCTACACTTATCTCTTATGTTTGACTGCCATCTACTAGTCACACTTATCATTACACCATGTACCAAATAAAATTGCTTCGAGGTGGGTAAGCTCAAGCAAACTTATTCCGTACACTAGGCGCACCGGGTTATAAGGCGCACTGACGAGTTTTGAGGGAAAATAAGGATTTTAAGTGCGCCTTATAGTCCGGAAAATACGGTACAATTGTTGTCTTTCTTCTTTTTTTCTTTTTTTAAATTTGCACAACCTTTTTCACATTCTCATGATTTATTGTGATTTCAAAGTAACCTGAAGCAAGTAACAGCAAATTTAATGTGGTAAAAGATGCAAGTAGTAAGTCTATAAAAACTACTGAAAAACGCCAAAATAAATATCCACCATGTTCCTTTCTAACGTCACTAATTAACCTACAAGTTTATGCTGATGACAATGCAACCCTTCTTACTGCAAACTGTAAATAAAAAGTACTGAACATGTTTTAGTATTCTTCCTGTGTGCAGTCGTTGCAGCAATCGTGTATGAAGTTGTCGCACACTTGGACAGGAAGAACAACTCCGTCTGAGTTCACACTTTTTTATTTTAAAGGTTAACCACAACAAGTTTCAACTTCAACAGTGTTTGTTTGAGAGAGTAGCTCATTTATTTATGCAAGTCAACTTTTAAGGAAGAGTTACATCGTGAGACTGATCTACTAGAAGTGTGCGTGTATTAAAACAGGTGAAAAGGTGATAACACACACAAAGCTGATCTACTAAACTGCAGCGTACAGGATTGTGTCTCTTAAATGAGCATTTGACATGTTAGTCTTCATGAATATGCAGAATATTTGCTGATTATCACAACGCCCACAATACTGGAAGGAGGAGATGCAAATGGAATAATTTACAACACACGGTGTGATTTATCAAGACTCAAACTGTTCTGTTTTGCGTTTTTACTTTGCACGTTTAAAATGTGAGTGCAAATGGGCGTGAGAAAGGAGGCAATCAAGCTGCAAAGATAAACAATAGAGAGAGACTCCTCCGTCTTTTGTGTGTGTGACAACATATCCATCCTTTTTCTACCGCTTGTCCCTCTCGGGCATTCACACACCAGGGCCAATTTAGTGTTGCCAATCAACCTATCCCCAGGTGCATGTCTTTGGAGGCGGGAAGAAGCCGTACTGTCAAAAATAGAAATATTAGACACTGTCTATTCAAGCAACATACTATTATAATTTTAAAGCTGCTGGATGACTTAATGGGCTGATTAAAACATATTTAAATGATTTGTTTGATATTTTTTGTTGTATTAATTGTCATGTCTGTGTGATCATGTTTTGTTTTAGTCATGTTCGGTTTTGTTTTTGGACTTCTAGTGCACTTTTGTTTTGTTTTGTCACCATAGCAACCATTAGTTTTCACCTGTCACGTCACGCACCTGTTTCACGTTTTGAGTCACGCACCTGCTTTCACTAATTATGTCTATAGTATTTAAGTTCATTGTTTTCAGTTTGTCGTTCTGGCGACATCTCACATTTATGCTCTGTACATTCCTGACACTTGTTTTCATGTCCATCCTTCATGCTGCTATTTTTGTCCAAGCCAAGTAAGTTTTTGTTTATTAATGCTATAGTCTTTTGGTTTCATAGTTTGTTCCCCGCCACTGTGCGTGCTTTTCGTTTGTACTTTTTTTAAATATATTAAATAAATCATGTACTTACATTCCCGTCTTGCCCGAGCCAACTTTCCGTTGCCTTCTAGAAAAACTAAACCCCAGGACCAAGTCATGACATTATTAATATATCTCTTGTATGGAAAATGTCTTGCAACATTCATTTGCATGCATTATTACATGCAATTTTGGATCATTCCAGATGCATCATCACAACAGCCAACCAAAATATTCTGGGAGTAAATGGAAATGCAATATTTTTTCCATTTGACATGGAAGGACAATAAAAAACATTTTTTTGGTGGCTATTGAAAATGAAATAAATTCAATCTAGTTTTAGCAAAATCCAGCACAGAGACTAAAGAATAATAATATATTGATATGCATAATATCTGCAGGGACAAAAAAAGTTTCCTTTGCTACAAAAATACTGCATAGTTATTAAAAGTAGTAAACAAATAGAACCACTGTGAGAAAAAGATACAAAGAGACGTTTGGGTGGACATATTTCCACTGAGGTAGGGGCGGCACTGATGAGCCACTGAGATTGCAGCAAAATAGTTCCTTCCCATTTGGTATGATGTGGTTCAAGTCCATAATATTAAGATGCTGTCTAAATGGTTTGATGTTCACTTGGTCTAACGAGAGGAGAAAATGGAGATCGTGCTTCATCTGCTGCTCCTGCTCCAAAGTGGAGGCAAGTCCATGCTCAGTTCCAATGGAGACATGTTCATACTGTACATGACTCTTATTAGTATGTCTTCTTTTTCTCTTTTTTTTCTTCCGCATGTACAGGTGCTTACAACTTTTCCTATCAGACTGTTGGACCTGGACAAAATGTCTCTCTGACATGTTCCGTCGGGACAGCTAAGAACATCCAACATGCATTTTGGATCCGATTTGTTTCTGGAAACTCACCTGAAGTTTTGAAGTCGACATCAATTTACAATTCAGGTTCTGCTGAACCTTTAACATCAAATACTGGACATCGCATCACAGCCAAAAAGGAACAAGGAACATTTGTTTTGCAAATAAGTCAAGTCGAGAAAAGTGATATGGCGATCTACTACTGTTTACGTGTACGATTAGAGCAACTCGTGCTTATAAATGGAACATTACTTCAGGTCACAGGTAAATATGAAAAATAATTAGAAAACATTTTGAATAATACATTCTCCACACATTGTGACATACCTTCTGTTTATAGATAGCAATGTTAACTTGACCACTTGTTCAATAATTCAGCCTGCAAATGTCCAAATGAACAAATAATATTTTATTGTGATGAACATGTTTTTACATGCACTACAAGAAATGTAACCTCTGCATTAACACATCAGTATTTTTTACCTTCAAGATTTCAACAGAAGTGAATGTGGATCTGTGGAATCAAAGTCACAGAGTGCTGAAAGACTTCAATTTGTCTTGCACTCTTCCCAGAACCAGAACCCTCCGTGTCTGTTGTCTCTGAAGTCCAACCAGGACCGCCTGTGAAGTTGCAGTGCTCAGTCCTCTCCCACTCTGGGAATGAAACCTGTCAGGATGGACACAAAGTGTCCTGGTTCAGAACTGGACCAGAAAGTGTCCATCCCAGCTTTGTTTACACTCATGATGAATGCAAGAAGATCAAAGATAATTCCACACAGAAATGTGTCCACACTTTCTCAAAGAACGTCAACTCCTCTGATGCTGGAACTTACTTGTGTGCTGTGGTCACATGTGGGAGGATTTTCATGGCAAATCCAATAAAAGTCAACATTAAACGTGAGAATTGATTCATCTGCATTGACATATTCATCATTAATGTTTGTTGCTATAAATACTAACAGTTAGTTTTTTTAATCACAACCGTTCAGATTCCAGCAGCTGTGATTCAAACAATTATGTTATCTTTGTCTTGAGTGCTTCTTTGGTCTTAAACTTCATCATGTCAGCCTTCGTTATCACCAATATCAGGACAAAAATCAGTTTTTGCTGCAAAGGTAAGAAAAAAGCACATTATCAATCATCATTAGGTTGTTGCTTTCTTATTTGTCTTCAATTTTTCAGCTGGTCCACAAACACTCGATGCAACGTTCAGTCACGTCCAGCAGGTAAAAGGAAGTTTGTAGAAACTTTTTGTGCATCTTTGTTTGGTTTTCAGCTTCTTCTCATGTCTCACATGACTTGTTTCCTTAGAGAGACGAGGACTCTTTGGTTTATTCCATGCCATCGTCTCCAGGAAAACTGACAAGGCGAGGCAGACAAATACGAGGGCAGCAGAAGAATTCAGCACGTACACTGACGTGTGTCATCATGACTCAATCCTCACCACACAACATTAAAATGTGTTCTGATACACATTCTGTTAATAATACACATTCTCATACTTTTTTCCCTGTAAGAACATGAAAATGGAGACACAGAGATGAGGTAGGAATAAATAAGCTCTGCTTCTTCCTGCTCCTTTTCGGACTTGTTGATTTTATGTGAGTGTAAATGTGATGTTCTTCAATTTAACTTGTTTAAATAAATATTCCCAATACTGCAAAAAGGCTTTGGAAATTATCTTAAAAGTTTTATTGTCCTTTTTAGGGCACTCATTGAAATACTTGGAAATCTAAATTATCAAGGCAATGTTTTTTTTTTTCATCTTTATAAAAACATTATTGTTGCCAGGCTTTTTCTTTGTCATATGTTGGAACCACGACCAAGAGGACCTTTTGATTTATTGTGATTTTCAAGTAACCTGAAGCAAGTAACAGCAAATGTAATGTGGTGAAAGATGTGAGTAGTAGGTCTAGCCATGAAAACTAATGAAAAACTTTGTACTTTTGTGCTGACTGCCAAGATAAATATCCAACATGTTTATTTCTAACATCACTATCCAACATTCATGTGTATGCTGATGATAATGCAACACTTCTTACTGCAAACTGTAAATAAAAAGTATTGGACATGTTTCAGTATTCCTGCTGTATGGAGTCGTTGCAACAATCGTGTATGAAGTTGAAACACACTTGGACAGGAAGAAAAAGTCCCTCTTAGTTCACACTTCTTTTTATTTTAAAGATCAACCTCAACAAGTTGGTTTGAGAGACTTTTAAGTGTGTGTGACTGAGAAAGAGTTACGGGGTGAGACACAAAGGGACTCTACTGAAGGTGTAGCTTAACTACATTTTCCAGTAATTTAGCAGTAGCTTAGCTACTTTTTTAACGAGTAGCTTTTCCTGAAGCTTCTCTGCTTTTAGACCCATGTAGCTAGGTAGTGGTGTATATTTGTTGGTCGTCTGATGAGTGATGAGCCAAGAAGACGCCAACAAAGAATCCTCAAACAAAAAGCTTTATTTGTTTCATCGAGCCTCAGACTGGAACTGCAGCTTCCAGGAGAAAGAGTATGGGCCTGATTACTCTTCTGATGTCCTATCGGACCACTGTCCTTAAATATCTTTTGCACAATGACCCCCACTCTTTGTAACTCTAGCTTTGAAGCTGGCCAGTCTGGACAAAGCCCAGTTTGTTGTTTGGCCAGTCAATCTTTCCCTGACATTATTCCTCTGATCAGTTTGAGTCGGGTGACCTCCGACCCCTATCCTCTACTCCTACCTGTGGGGGCCTCCCGCCAGATGTTGCTAATGTATTTACACTTCCTCTAAATCTGCATTCCTTTAAGATTCCAAATGTCATGGGGGCAAGAGCCACCACTCTCAAGAGAGCTTGTGATAGACATCTGCCCCCGAATCTAACTAAGGGCATATTTCCTTAGTAGAATAATCCTCTAAAGGATGCTGTGACCAAATACAAACACATGCTAGTTAACAATTATATAAGAAAATGGTACACGGTATAATTTACCACAGTAGCTTACATCAAAGCTACAAGCTACAAATAGAGAAAAAGGACTGCGAATCCAGGCCAAAAAAATGACGGAGAAAATATAATGACCTGGATGAAGATACAGATAACATACAGAGAACATCCATGATGTTTGGTTGATGTTCGTATGATGAGTCCCATTTGGCTAAAGTTAGGGTGAAACATTACGGACTGGCCAATCAGAGGCAAGATAAGGCGGGTCATCGAAACCAGTAAGCAAAATCATAACAGACACGCACTCATGTCACATGACGACGAAGCAGTCGGAGACAGAGGGACGCTTCAAGCTGACGACTCAAAAAAAAAAGAGTCAGGTGACCTCCGACCCATATCCTCTACTCCTACCTGTGGGGGCTTCCTGCCAGATGTTGCTCATGTCTTTACACTTCCTCCAAACCTGCATTTCTTTAAGATTCCAATTGCCTTACACTGCTCTCTAGAGAGCTTGTGATGGACATCTGCACCCGAAGCTAACTAAGGGCATATTTCCTTAGTAGAATAATCCTAAGGATTCTGTGACCAAATACAAACACATGCTAGTTCACAATCATCCAGTCCATTTGTACACTCTCAGTCACATTAACAATAATATTATACATGTGGGCCCATAGATATAAATGTTGTTAAATGTAGCTTTGATGTAGCAAGCTACTTTTGCCGTGTAGCTTGTAGTGTAGCTTACTACAACTCTCTAGTGATAGCTTCCCCTGGAGCTTAGCTACATTTAATCGAGAGTAACTTGTAGCTAAGCTTACTACATTTTCCAAGTAGTTTCACTGGTCCTTGGCCATATTTAGACAAATGTATGCGTGTCTCACTCTGTAACTCTTTCTCTGTCACACACACTTAAAAGTCTCTCAAACAAACACTGTTGAAGTTCAAACTTGTTGTGGTTAACCTATAAAATAAAAAAAAAAGTGTGAACTAAGAATAACTTTTTCTTCCTGTCCAAGTGTGCTTCAACTTCATGCACGATTGTTGCAAAGACTTTTAGCAAGTAATACTGAAACATGTCCAATACTTTTTATTTACAGTTTGCAGTAAGAAGTGTTGCATTATCATCAGCATACACATGAATGTTGGATAGTGATGTTAGAAATAAACATGGTGGATATTTATCTTGACAGTCAGCACAAAAGTACAAAGTTTTTCATTAGTTTTCATGGCTAGACCTACTACTCACATCTTTCACCACATTACATTTGCTGTTACTTGCTTCAGGTTACTTTGAAATCTTTAAGTATTGGGAATAGTTCAGTTAATTCAGACGTTAACTGAACATCACATTTACACTCACATATAATCAACATGACCGAAAAGGAGCCGGAAGAAGAGGAACGTATTTATTCTCACGTCTTGTTTGTGTCTCCATTATAATTTTATTACAGGAAAAAAGTGTAATAGTAATATAATGTGTATAAGAACACATTTTAATTTTGTTTCGTGAGAACTGAGTCACAAAGATAGACATCGGCGTACGTGCTGAATTCCTCTGCTGCCTTCGTATTTGTCTGCCTCGCTTTGCAAGTTTTCCTGGAGACAATGGTCGGCATGGAATAAACCAAAGAGTCCTCGTCTCTCTGAGGAAACAAGTCATGTGTGACATGAGAAGAAGCTGAAAACCAAGCAAAGATGCACAGAACGTTTCTACAAACTTCCTTTTACCTGCTGGGGGCGACTGAACGTTTCATCGAGTGTTTGTGAACCATCTGAAAAATTGAAGAAAAAGCATAAAAGAACAACCCAATGATGATTGATAATGCGCTTTTTTTCTTACCTTTGCAGCAAAAACATTGTTTTGTCCTGATTTTGTTGATGAGGAAGGCTGACATGATGAAACTTAAGGCCAAAGCAGCACTCAAGACAAAGATAACATAATTGTTTGAATCACAGTTGCAACCATCTGGATGGTTATGATAAAAAAAACAGTCAATATTTTTGGCAACAAATACTTATGTTAAATTCATCAAAACTAATGATTTAATGTTTACCTTGGGTGTTGTTGACTTTTATTGAATGCATGAAAATCCTCCCACATGTGACCACAGCACACAAGTAAGTTCCAGCATCAGAGGAGTTGACGTTCTTTGAGAAAGTGTGGACACATTTCTGTGTGGAATTATCTTTGGTCTTCTTGCATTCGTCATCAGCGTAAACAAAGCTGGGATGGACACTTTCTGGTCCAGTTCTGAACCAGGACACTTTGTGTCCATCCTGACAGGTTTCATTCCCAGAGTGGGAGAGGACTGAGCACTGCACCTTCACAGGCGGTCCTGGTTGGACTTCAGAGACAACAGACACGGAGTGTTCTGGTTCTGGGAAGAGTGCAAGACAAATTGAAGTCTTTCAGCACTCTGTGACTTTGATTCCACAGATCGACATTCACTTCTGTTGAAATCTTTAAGTTAAAAAATACTGATGTGTTAATGCAGAGGTTACATTTCTTGTAGTGCATGTAAAAACATGTTCATCACAATAAAATATTTATTAATTTGGACATTTGCAAGCCGGATTATTGGAAGAGTAGTCAAGTTAACATTGTTATCTATAAACAGATGTTATGTAACAATTAAAATATGTAAAATTGTTCATTTAAACTGTTTTCTAATTATTTGTTGTCATATTTACCTGTGACCTGAAGGAATGTTCCTTTCAAAAACATCATGGTATTCATATATTGTTGTACATTTAAACAATAGTAGATCGCCGAATCACTTTTCTCTACTTGACTAATTTGCAGAACAAATTTTCCTTGCTCTCTTTTGGCTGTGATGCGACGTCCAGTATTTGATGTTCCATGTTCAGCAGAGCTGTAAGATGCCATTGCAGCTAAAATGTCAGGAAAGGTTCCAGAAACAAATCGGATCCAAAATAAGATACTCTGAGTTCCAATATCCTTGTAGGAACATGTCAGAGAGACACTTTGTCCAGGTCCAACAGTCTGAGTGGAAAAGTTGTAAGCACCTGTACATGCTGAAGAGAAAAAGAAGACATATTAATACGAGTCATGTACAGTATGAACATGTCTCCATTGGAACTGAGCATGGACTTGCCTCCACTTTGGAGCAGGAGCAGCAGATGAAGCACGATCCACATTTTCTCCTCTCGTTGGACCAAGTGAACATCAGACCATCTAGACAGCATCTTAAGATTATTGACATGAATCACATCATACCAAATGGGAGGGAACTATTTTGCTGCAATCTCATTGGCTCATCAGTGCCGCCCCTACCTCAGTGGAAATATGTCCACCCAAACGTCTCTTTCTATCTTTTTCTCACAGTGGTTCTATTTGTTTACTACTTTTAATAACTATGCAGTATTTTTGTAGCAAAGGAAACTTTTTTTGTCCCTGCAGATTTTATGAATATCAATATATTATTATTCTCTAGAATCTGTGCTGGATTTTGCTAAAACTAGATAGAATTTATTTCATTTTCAAAGGCAACCAAACAATTTTTTTTGATTGTTTTTCCATGTCGAATGGCAATAATATTGCATTTCCATTTAGTCCCAGAATATTTTGTTTGGCTGTTGTGATGGTGCATCTGGAATGATCCAAAATTGCATGTAATAATGCATGAAATTTAATGTTGCAAGACATTTTTCATACAAGATATATATGATTAATACAACAAAATAAATATCAAACAAATCATTTAGTTGTGTTCTAATCAGCCCATTAAGTCATCCAGCAGCTTTAAAATTATAATAGGATGTTGCTTGAATCGGCGATGTAGAAGCATTTTAGTCCTGTCTTAAAACTATTTTGCATAATCTAGCCTTTAAATAGACCTCATTTTTAGACCAGTTGATCTGCCGTTTCTTTTCTTTTCAGCTCTGCTTCCTCTCTCTTGTGGAGGAGGGGGGAGGGGGGGGGGGGGCACAGGTCCGGTGGCCTTGGATGAAGTGCTGGCTGTCCAGATTCGGGACCCGGGGTGGACCGCTCGCCTGTGCATCGGTTGGGGACATCTCTGCGCTGCTGCCCCGTCTCCGCTCGGGATGGTCTCCTGCAGGCCCCACTATGGACTGGACTCTCACTGTTATGTTAGATCCACTATGGACTGGACTCTCACTATTATGTTAGATCCACTATGGACTGGACTCTCACTATTATGTTAGATCCACTATGGACTGGACTTTCACAATATTATCCTAGACCCATGCGACGCGCATTGCACCGGTCTCCCCTAGAGAGGGGGGGTCACCCACATCTGCGGTTCTATCCAAGGTTTCTCATTGTCATCCCACTGGGTTGAGTTTTTCCTTGCCCTGATGTGGGCTCTGAACCAAGGATGTCGTTGGGGCTTGTGCAGCCCTTTGTGTGACGAGTGGGTCGCATCGTGACGCGGGGTTGTTCTCCCAGGAATGCAGACGGGGCTTCGGACACAGCGTGAAGGTAGGAAATTATTTATTAAAGAACTAAATCATATGCGTGATTTGCATAAATAAAAGAGCTACTCCCTCACACAAACACTGTTGAAGTTGAAACTTGTTGTGGTTAACCTTTAAAATAAAAAAAGTGTGGACTCAGAAGGAGTTTTTCTTCCTGTCCAAGTGTGCGACAACTTCATACACGATTGCTGCAACGACTGCACACAGGAAGAATACTAAAAAATGTTCAGTACTTTTTATTTACAGTTTGCAGTAAGAAGTGTTGCATTATCATCAGCATAAACTTGTAGGTTAATTAGTGACGTTAGAAAAGAACATGGTGGATATTTATTTTGGCAGTCAGCACAAAAATACAATGTTTTTCATTAGTTTTCATTGATAGGCTTCCTACTTGCATCTTTTACCACATTACATTTGCTGTTACTTGCTTCAGGATACTTTATAAATCATGAGAAGGTGAAACATTTTTTTAAAAAGTTGTGCAAAAAAAAAAAAAAAAGAAAAAAAGACATCAATTGCACATAAATATTCACAGCTTTTGCCATGAAGCTCAAAAGTGACCTCAGGTGCATCCTGTTTTAACTGATCTGATCATCCTTGAGATGTTCCTGCAGCTTAATTGGAGCCCACCTGTGATAAATTCAGTTGGTTGGACATGATTAGTAAATGCACACACCTGTCTGTATAGAAGGTCTCATGTTTGTCAATACATGGCAGTGCACAAACCAAGCATGAAGTCGAATGAATTGTTTGTAGACCTCCGACACAGGATTGTCTCGAGGCACAAATCTGGAGAAGTGTACAAAAAATATAATTTCTGCATTGAAGGTCCCAATGAGCACAATGGCCTCCACCATTTGTAAACAGAAGAAGTTTGGAACCACCAGGACTCTATTCTCAGAGCTGGCTTAACTGAGTGATCAAAAGAAGAAGGGCTTTAGTCAGGGAGGTGACCAAGAACCCCCATGGTCACTTCTATCGGACCTACATAATCTTTCTGTGGAGAGATGAGAACCTTCCAGAAGGACAACCATCTCTGCAGCAAACCACCAATAAGGCCAAACGAAAGCCATTTCTTTTCAAGACGTTTGCCAAAATGCACCTGAAACAATCGCAGACCATCAGAAACTAAATTCTCTGGTCTGATGAGACAAAAATTGAACTCTTTGGCGTGAATATCAGGCATCATGTTTGGAGGAAACCAGGTGCCGCTCATCACCAGGCATGTACCATCCCGACAGTGAAGCATGGTGGTGGCAGAATCATGATATGGGGATGTTTTTCAGCGGCAGAAACTGGGAGACTAATCAAGATAGAAGGAAAGATGAATTTACAGAGACATCTTGAATGAAAATGTGCTCCAGAGCGCTCTTGAAATCAGATTGAAGCGACGGTTCATCGTTCAGCAGGACAACGACGCTGAGCACTTTGCCAAAATATCAAAAGAATGGCTTCAGAACAACTCTGTAAACGTCCTTCGGCGGCCCAGCCAGAACCCAGACTTGAATCTGATTGAACATCTCTGGAGGGATCTGAAAATGGCTGCACATCATCTACCAACTAAACATTCGTTAGGGTGATTCTTCCGAAGTAAATAATAAAAAGATATATACTAGGAATACAGTCTTTCATTAAGCAAACAAAAGTGAGGTCTTAAAAAGGCTAAACCACTTCAAAAATAACAAATCAATAAGGCAGAGATTGAACGGTGTGAATGGTGCAGCGTTGAGAAGACATCTAACTTAACTAAATGAAGGACGTATAAGTTGTGAAAGAAGTTCCCTTATACAACCCTCCGGAAGGATCTCTACCTTAGCCAGAGGAGAGTTACACCTCTGGGGGAAGAAGCACTTAAATACCCGTTTTGTGTTAAAATGCAATTATGGGAAACATTCTAAATACTTATTTTTTTCAGTTTAAAATGACAAATGCTCATAATTCAAACATACGTATATAATTGTTTTGCAAAACCTATCCCAATGGAAGGGTCAGCCTCTAAAAAGAGTTTTGGATATAAGTGAGATTTACTGGTTACCAAAAACTTTTTTGTTAATGTCAATGTAAATGAAATAAAGTAACTCATGTTTTAGCAAAATCCAGTACAGATGCTTCTTAACTTATTAGTTTATTGATGTGCTCAAATCTGCAAAGACAAAACTTTAATTGCTTGCATAGTTAAGTAAAATGGTTAATGGTCCGTATTTATATAGCTTTTTACAAAATGTGGAATGATACCAAACACGGTTTAAATAATGCATTTTAAAGGGCTTTATAAATAAAGTTGCTATGGTATGGTATCACATTCACCATTCCCACCCGAGTAAACACAAATAACCACTGTGAGAAGATGAAACAAAGAGACCGGAAAGTTTGGGTGGACATATTTCCACTGAGGTAGAGGCGGCACTGATGAGCCAATGAGATAGCAGCAAAATAGTTCCCTCCCATTTGGTATGATGTGGTTCAAGTCAATAATCTTAAGATGCTGTCTAGATGGTCTGATGTTCACTTGGTCCAACGAGAGGAGAAAATGTGGATCGTGCTTCATCTGCTGCTCCTGCTCCAAAGTGGAGGCAAGTCCATGCTCAGTTCCAATGGAGACATGTTCATACTGTACATGACTCTTATTAATATGTCTTCTTTTTTTCTCTTTTTTCTTCAGCATGTACAGGTGCTTACAACTTTTCCACTCAGACTGTTGGACCTGGACAAAATGTCTCTCTTTCGTGTTCCTACGAGGATACTGGACATATAAATTAATTATTTTGGATCCGATTGGTTTCTGCAAACTTTCCTGAAGTTTTAGCTAAAACGGCACTTCACAGTTCAGACTCTGTTGAATATGGAACATCAAATACTGGACATCGCATCACAGCCAAAAAGGAACAAGGAAAATTTGTCCTGCAAATTAGTCAAGTAAAGAAAAGTGATACGGCGATCTATTACTGTTTAAAAGCAAAATTACGTCAACTCATGTTTTTAAATGGAACATTCCTTCAATTTGAATAAAACATTATCCATACTTTGTGACATACCTTCTGTTTATAGATAACAATTTTAACATGACCAATTATGCAGCCTTCAAATGTCCAAATGAACAAATAATATTTTATTGTGATGAACATGTTTTTACATGCACTACAAGAAATGTAACCTCTGCATTAACACATCACAGTATTTTTTACCTTGCTATACCGCCTTGGGGCGGTATAGCTCGGTTGGTAGAGCGGCCGTGCCAGCAACTTGAGGGTTGCAGGTTCGATCACCGCTTCCGCCATCCTAGTCACTGCCGTTGTGTCCTTGGGCAAGACACTTTACCCACCTGCTCCCAGTGCCACCCACACTGGTTTAACTGTAACTTAGATATTGGGTTTCACTATGTAAAGCGCTTTGAGTCACTTGAGAAAAAGCGCTATATAAATGTAATTCACTTCACTTCACTTCACCTTCAAGATTTCAACAGAAGTGAATGTTGATCTGTGGAATCAAAGTCACAGAGTGCTGAAAGACTTCAATTTGTCTTGCACTCGTCCCAGAACCAGAACCCTCCGTGTCTGTTGTCTCTGAAGTCCAACCAGGACCGCCTGTGAAGTTGCAGTGCTCAGTCCTCTCCCACTCTGGGAATGAAACCTGTCAGGATGGACACAAAGTGTCCTGGTTCAGAACTGGACCAGAAAGTGTCCATCCCAGCTTTGTTTATGCTCATGAGGAATGCAATAAGATCAAAGATAATTCCACACAGAAATGTGTCCCCACTTTCTCAAAGAACGTCAACTCCTCTGATGCTGGAACTTACTTGTGTGCTGTGGTCACATGTGGGAGGATTTTCATGGGAAATCCAATAAAAGTCAACATTGAAGGTAAGAATTTATTCAACTGTATCGACAAATTAATCATTAGTGTTTGTTACTAAAAATATTGAATTTTTTTTAATCACAACCATTCAGATTCCAGCAGCAAGTATGTTATCTTTGTCTTGAGTGCTGCTTTGGCCTTAAGTTTAATCATGTCAGCCTTCCTCATCAACAAGATCAGGACAAAAAACTGTTTTTGCTGCAAAGGTAAGAAAAATCAATCATCATCAGGTTGTTCTTTTTTGTTCTTTCTTCAATTTTTCAGCTGGTCCACAAACACTCGATGAAACGTTCAGTCGCGTCCAGCAGGTAAAAGGAAGTTTGTAGAAAAGTTCTGTGCATCTTTGTTTGGTTTTCAGCTTCTTCTCATGTCTCACATGACTTGTTTCCTCAGAGAGACGAGGACTCTTTGGTTTATTCTATGCCGACCATCGTCTCCAGGAAAACTGGCAGAGCGAGGCAGACAAATACGAGGGCAGCAGAGGAATTCAGCACGTACGCTGACGTGCGTCTTCAAAACTAAATCCTCACAACACAAAATTAAAATGTGGTTCTAATACACATTCTGTTACTTTTACACATTGTTTGTCAATCTTTTTAGAAAACTCTGGGTATGCGCAGGGTCTTAAAGGCCGTCTTTACACTGCACACTAAATCTGATTTTTTTTTTGCCCTCAAGTAACTCACAGTGGATTTTAAACGCTCCAAAGTGCTTCAAATCTGATATTTTGACATCAGATTTAGGCCACAACAGTCCAAATCCCATTGGAATCTGATCATTTCAAATGTGACTTCAGTCCAAACGGCAATGCGACCTGAATGCGACCCATTTGTGACTTTTTCGAGCAGCCTGCCAACGGATTTGGATATGTCATCTCAACATCCGGTTTCCCTATCCACAAAGTCACAAAGTCTCTTAAGACATTCTTGTGGTTTTCCTACACTGAGGTTTCTGCATTTTGGAGTTCGGTTCCCAAATTCAAGTGTCCTGCCCTGACGCTTGCAGGATTTGATTTTACCCAACATGTCAGGACCTCACCCACTCCCTCACTCCAGAGATCCTCATCTCCAGTCTATTAACTACACTCAGCAGTCTGCTCATCTGCTCATTGCCTCACAACCAATCAGACTCTGCCATTCCACACTCCACACTCACCTGTGACTCATTACCAAACATCTACCTGTATATGTATACCATCCTCAGCCCGGCTGCCTCAGGCAGTATTGTTTGACTTTGAAAGACTTTAGCCTGACCACACGGTCCTGTCCGTTTGTAGCAGTTAGCTTTAGTCTTTGTTTGTTGCTGAACTATTTGTTGCCTTTGACTACATTTTTGCCTACTCTCTTGTACCTTTGCTTGAACTACAGTAAAAACTTTGAAACCTACGCCTGCATCCAAGAATGTCATTACACAACAGCATTCAAAGTTTGACTTTTCGGGGCGTAATGTGTTACGGCTCAAGCACCTGCCGCCACACATTCAGCTGTGTGCTCTTCTGAGCGTGTCCTGCGTTCCAGTGCCAGAACGTAGCTACTTGTACCTGTACAGTAAGCCTTACACGTCTCTAGTTTTCCTCGCCTATGTGCTTCCTCACTCTCTGTGTTTCCCCTCCTCTGTGCTCATCGTGTCTTGTCCTGTGTCGTCATCCTGCAGCTCCGCGTCATTCCCTAGTTTCGAGCTGTGTGTCTCTTCTCCCCGGATTCCCTCTGGACTTCCTACTGCCTCCCCGGATTTCGACCTCTCGCCTGCCCCCTGGACAACGACGCCTCGGTCCATCCCCTGACCACTGGCAGGGGATGGAGGCAGGCTCGGAGGTCTGGTAACACTCAACATATAAACGCTTCACATAGTCACACCAAACGGATTTGGATTAATTACACACATAATTCTTTTGTATTAAGAATGATGTGTGCCGTCTCCTTCTCCGCTGTACCGTTACATAATGTGTCTTTGTGAAACAGATGTTCATAAAGATGCGCCAATATTATCTTGTCATGTGACACGTCATGAGTTAGTTAACTGATTTGGCTTTTATTTTGGGCCAAAACTTATTCCACAGGGACACCCTTTTGGCTGAAAGGCCTTTTGAATGATTGTTAAAATAATGGGTGGATGTTTACTGGTTTTCAAAATTAAATTATTTCATTTTGTTACCAAAGAAAATAAAATTATCTTGTTTTTTTGTTTTTTTTTTAGCAAAATCTAGCATAAATATAACGTAGATTTTTGGTTTATCAGCGCACAAAAATCTGCAAAGACAAATAAGGTTTTTCTTTGCCACAGAAAGACTGCATAGTTAACAAGCCTGCACTACCACAAGCTAATGCCACACAATGTTGTCTGTACTGTACAATTCAAATTTGAATGACAATAAAGGAAGTCTAAGTCTAAACGTAGTGAACCGAAAAAAACACACTTTAAAAATATAGCACAAACAGACTGGAAAGTTTTGGCTGACATTCTTCCACTGAGGTAGAGGTGACACAGATGGCGGCCAATGAGGTCGCTGTGAAATAGTTCCCTCCCATTTGGTATGATGTGGTTCATGTCAATAATCTTAAGATGCTGTCTAGATGGTCTGATGTTCACTTGGTCAAACGAGAGGAGAAAATGTGGATCGTGCTTCATCTGCTGCTCCTGCTCCAAAGTGGAGGCAAGTCCATGCTCAGTTCCAATGGACACATGTTCATACTGTACATGACTCTTATTAATATGTCTTCTTTTTCTCTTCTTCTCTTCAGCATGTACAGGTGCTTACACCTTTTCCACACAGACTGTTGGACTTGGACAAAATGCCTCTTTAACATGTGTCCTGGAGAAAAATTCAGAGTATGAATATTTATTTTGGCTCCGACTTGTTTCCGGAACCTTTCCTGAAGCTTTAGTCGCACTGTCATATGTAGATTTAAATTCTGATAAACATGGAACATTAAAGACTGGACCCCGCATCACAGCCAAAAAAGAACGAGAAACTTTTGATCTACATATGAATCAAGTGGAGAAAAGTGATACGGCGATCTACTATTGTTGAAGAATACATTTAGGTAACTGGATGTTTTTGAATGGGATATTTCTTCAAGTTACAGGTAAATATAATAGAGACAATACAACAATTGTTCATACTTTAAGTGTTACATACCGTCTGATAACGATGGTAACTTGACTGGTCACAGAGTGCTGAACATATTCAAATTGTCTTGCACTCTTCCCAGAACCAGAACCCTTTGTGTCTGTTGTCTCTGAAGTCCAACCTGGACCACCCGTGAAGTTCCATTGCTCAGTCCTCTCCCACTCTGGGAATGAAACCTGTCAGGATGGACCCAAAGTGTCCTGGTTCAGAACTGGACCAGGCAGCGTCCATCCCAGCTTTGTTTTCACTCATGACGAATGCAAGAAGATCAAGGATAATTCCACGCAGAATTGCTTCCACACTTTCTCAAAGACCCTCAGCTCCTCTGATGCTGGACTTTACATGTGTGCTCTGGTCACATGTGGGAGGATTTTCATGGGAAATCCAATAAAAGTCAACATTAAACGGGAGAATCTATTAATCTGTATTGACTTATTCATCATTAATGTTTAATGCTATGAATACTGACAGTTTGTTTTTTTAATCACAACCGTTCAGATTCCAGCAACTATGATTCAAACAAGTATGTTATCTTTGTTTTGAGTGCTTCTTTGGTCTTAAACTTCATCATGTCAGCTTTCCTCATCACCAAGATCAGGACAAACATCAGTTTTTGCTGCAAATGTAAGAAAAAAGCGCATTATCAATCATCATTAGGTTGTTGCTTTCTTATTTGTCTTGAATTTTTCAGCTGGTCCACAAACACTCGATGAAACGTTCAGTCACATCCAGCAGGTAAAAAGAAGTTTGTAGAAACTTTTTGTGCATCTTTGCTTGGTTTTCAGCTTCTTCTTATGTCTCACATGACTTGTTTCTTTAGAGAGACGAGGACTCTTTGGTTTATTCCATGCCATCGTCTCCAGGATATCTGACAAGGCGAGGCAGACAACTACGAGGGCATCATAAGAATTCAGCACGTACACTGACGTGTGTCATCATGACTCAATCTTCACCACACAACATTAAAATGTGTTCTGATACACATTCTGTTAATAATACACATTCTCATACTTTTTTCCCTGTAAGAACATGAACATGGAGACACAGAGATAAGGTAGGAATAAATAAGCTCTGGTTCTTCCTGCTCCTTTTCAGACATGTTGATTTTATGTGAGTGTAAATGTGATGTTCTTCAATGTAACTTGTTTAAATAAATATTCCCAATACTGCAAAAATGCTTTGGAATTTATCTTAAACGTTTTATTGTCCTTTTTAGGGCACTCATTGAAATACTTGCAATGTTTTTTTTATTCATCTTTATAAAAACATTATTGTTGCCAAGCTTTTTCTTTGTCATATGTTGGAACTTCGACCAAGAGGACCTTTTGATTTATTGTGATTTTCAAGTAACCTGAAGCAAGTAACAGCAAATGTAATGTGGTGAAAGATGTGAGTAGTAGGTCTAGCCATGAAAACTAATGAACAACTTTGTACTTTTGTGCTGACTGTCAAGATAAATATCAACCATGTTTAATTCTAACATCACTATCCATTATTCATGTGTATGCTGATGATAATGCAACACTTCTTACTGCAAACTGTAAATAAAAAGTATTGGACATGTTTCAGTATTCCTGCTGTATGGAGTCGTTGCAACAATCGTGTATGAAGTTGAACACACACTTGGACAGGAAGAAAAAGTCCCTCTTAGTTCACACTTCTTTTTATTTTAAAGATCAACCTCAACAAGTTGGTTTGAGAGACTTTTAAGTGTGTGTGACAGAGAAAGAGTTACGGAGTGAGACACAAAGGGCCTGATCTACTGAAGGTGTAGCTTAACTACATTTTCCAGTAATTTAGCAGTAGCTTAGCTACTTTTTTAACGAGTAGCTTTTCCTGAAGCTTCTCTGCTTTTAGACCCATGTAGCTAGGTAGTGGTGTATATTTGTTGGTCGTCTGATGAGTGATGAGCCAATAAGACGCCAACAAAGAATCCTCAAACAAAAAGCTTTATTTGTTTCATCGAGCCTCAGACTGGAACTGCAGCTTCCAGGAGAAAGAGTATGGGCCTGATTACTCTTCTGATGTCCTATCGGACCACTGTCCTTAAATATCTTTTGCACAATGACCCCCACTCTTTGTAACTCTAGCTTTGAAGCTGGCCAGTCTGGACAAAGCCCAGTTTGTTGTTTGGCCAGTCAATCTTTCCCTGACATTATTCCTCTGATCAGTTTGAGTCGGGTGACCTCCGACCCCTATCCTCTACTCCTACCTGTGGGGGCCTCCCGCCAGATGTTGCTAATGTATTTACACTTCCTCTAAACCTGCATTCCTTTAAGATTCCAAATGTCTTGGGGGCAAGAGCCACCACTCTCAAGAGAGCTTGTGATAGACATCTGCACCCGAATCTAACTAAGGGCATATTTCCTTAGTAGAATAATCCTCTAAAGGATGCCGTGACCAAATACAAACACATGCTAGTTCACAATTATATAAGAAAATGGTACACGGTATAATTTACCACAGTAGCTTACATCAAAGCTACAAGCTACAAATAGAGAAAAAGGACTGCGAATCCAGGCCAAAAAAATGACGGAGAAAATATAATGACCTGGATGAAGATACAGATAACATACAGAGAACATCCATGATGTTTGGTTGGTGTTCGTATGATGAGTCCCATTTGGCTAAAGTTAGGGTGAAACATTACGGACTGGCCAATCAGAGGCAAGATAAGGCGGGTCATCGAAACCAGGAAGCAAAATCATAACAGACACGCACTCATGTCACTTGACGACGAAGCAGTCGGAGACAGAGGGACGCTTCAAGCTGACGACTCAAAAAAAAAGAGTCAGGTGACCTCCGACCCATATCCTCTACTCCTACCTGTGGGGGCTTCCTGCCAGATGTTGCTCATGTCTTTACACTTCCTCCAAACCTGCATTTCTCTAGGATTCCAATTGCCTTACACTGCTCTCTAGAGAGCTTGTGATGGACATCTGCACCCGAAGCTAACTAAGGGCATATTTCCTTAGTAGAATAATCCTAAGGATTCTGTGACCAAATACAAACACATTCTAGTTCACAATCATCCAGTCCATTTGTACACTCTCAGTCACATTAACTATAATATTATACATGTGGGCCCATAGATATAAATGTTGTTAAATGTAGCTTTGATGTAACGAGCTGCTTTTGCCGTGTAGCTTGTAGTGTAGCTTACTACAACTCTCTAGTGATAGCTTCCCCTGGAGCTTAGCAACATTTAATCGAGATTAACTTGTAGCTAAGCTTACTAAATTTTCCAAGTAGCTTGCTCTTCACTGGTCCTTGGCCATATTTAGACAAATGTATGCGTGTCTCACTCTGTAACTCTTTCTCTGTCACACACACTTAAAAGTCTCTCAAACAAACACTGTTGAAGTTAAAACTTGTTGTGGTTAACCTTTAAAAAAAAAAAAAAAAGTGTGAACTAAGAATAACTTTTTCTTCCTGTCCAAGTGTGCTTCAACTTCATGCACGATTGTTGCAACAACTTTCAGCAAGTAATACTGAAACATGTCCAATACTTTTTATTTACAGTTTGGAATAAGAAGTGTTGCATTATCATCAGCATACACATGAATGTTGGATAGTGACGTTAGAAATAAACATGGTGGATATTTAACTTGGCAGTCAGCACAAAAGTACAAAGTTTTTCATTAGTTTTCATGGCTAGATCTACTACTCACATCTTTCACCACATTACATTTGCTGTTACTTGCTTCAGGTTACTTTGAAATCTTTAAGTATTGGGAATAGTTCAGTTAATTTAGACATTAACTGAACATCACATTTAAACTCAAATATAATCAACATGACCGAAAAGGAGCCGGAAGAAGAAGAACGTATTTATTCCCACGTCTTGTTTGTGTCTCCATTATCATTTTATTACAGGAAAAATGTATAAGAGTAATATAATTTTAATTTTGTTTCGTGAGAACTGAGTCACAAAGATAGACATCGGCGTACGTGCTGAATTCCTCTGCTGCCTTGGTATTTGTCTGCCTCGCTTTGCCAGTTTTCCTGGAGACAATGGTCGGCATGGAATAAACCAAAGAGTCCTCGTCTCTCTGAGGAAACAAGTCATGTGAGACATGAGAAGAAGCTGAAAACCAAGCAAAGATGCACAGAACGTTTCTACAAACTTCCTTTTACCTGCTGGACGTGACTGAACGTTCCATCGAGTGTTTGTGGACCAGCTGAAAAATTGAAGAAAAAGCATAAAAGAACAACCCAATGATGATTGATAATGCGCGTTGTTTCTTACCTTTGCAGCAAAAACATTGTTTTGTCCTGATTTTGTTGATGAGGAAGGCTGACATGATGAAACTTAAGGCTAAAGCAGCACTCAAGCTAAATATAACATAATTGTTTGAATCACAGTTGCAACCATCTGGATGGTTATGATAAAAAAACAGTCAATATTTTTGGCAACAAATACTTATGTTAAATTCATCAATACTAATGATTTAATATTTACCTTGGATGTTGTTGACTTTTATTGGATTTGCCATGAAAATCCTCCCACATGTGACCACAGCACACAAGTAAGTTCCAGCATCAGAGGAGTTGACGTTCTTTGAGAAAGTGTGGACACATTTCTGTGTGGAATTATCTTTGATCTTCTTGCATTCGTCATCAGCGTAAACAAAGCTGGGATGGACACTTTCTGGTCCAGTTCTGAACCAGGACACTTTGTGTCCATCCTGACAGATTTCATTCCCAGAGTGGGAGAGGACTGAGCACTGCAACTTCACAGGCGGTCCTGGTTGGACTTCAGAGACAACAGACACGGAGGGTTCTGGTTCTGGGAAGAGTGCAAGACAAATTGAAGTCTTTCAGCACTCTGTGACTTTGATTCCACAGATCGACATTCACTTCTGTTGAAATCTTGAAGGTAAAAAATACTGATGTGTTAATGCAGAGGTTACATTTCTTGTAGTGCATGTAAAAACATGTTCATCACAATAAAATATTTGTTAATTTGGATATTTGTAAGCCGAATTATTGGAAGAGTAGTCAAGTTAACATTGTTATCTATAAACAGATGTTATGTAACAATTAAAATATGTAAAATTGTTCATTTAAACTGTTTTCTAATTATTTGTTGTCATATTTACCTGTGACCTGAAGGAATGTTCCTTTCAAAAACATCATGGTATTCATATATTGTTGTACATTTAAACAATAGTAGATCGCCGAATCACTTTTCTCTACTTGACTAATTTGCAGAACAAATTTTCCTTGCTCTTTTTTGGCTGTGATGCGACGTCCAGTATTCGATGTTTCATGTTCAGCAGAGCTGTAAGATGCCATTGCAGCTAAAATGTCAGGAAAGGTTCCAGAAACAAATCGGATCCAAAATAAGACGTTCTGAGTTCGAATATCCTCGTAGGAACATGTCAGAGAGACACTTTGTCCAGGTCCAACAGTCTGAGTGGAAAAGTTGTAAGCACCTGTACATGCTGAAAAGGAAAAAGAAGACATATTAATAAGAGTCATGTACAGTATGAACATGTCTCCATTGGAACTGAGCATGGACTTGCCTCCACTTTGGAGCAGGAGCAGCAGATGAAGCACGATCCACATTTTCTCTTCTCGTTGGACCAAGTGAACATCAGACCATCTAGACAGCATCTTAAGATTATTGACATGAATCACATCATACCAAATGGGAGGGAACTATTTTGCTGCTATCTCATTGGCTCATCAGTGCCGCCCCTACCTCAGTGGAAATATATCCAACCAAACGTCTCTTTGTATCTTTTTCTCACAGTGGTTCTATTTGTTTACTACTTTTAATAACTATGCAGTATTTTTGTAGCAAAGGAAACTTTTTTGTCCCTGCAGATGTTATGAATATTAATATATCATTATTCTATAGTCTCTGTGCTAGATTTTGCTAAAATTAGATTGAATTTATTTCATTTTCAATGGCAACCAAAAAACATGTTTTTAGTGTCCTTCCATGCCGAATGGAAATAATATTGCATTTCCATTCACTTCCAGAATATTTTGGTTGGCTGTTGTGATAGTGCGTCTGGAATGATTCAAAATTGCATGTAATAATGCATGAAAACGAATGGTGCAAGACATTTTCCATATAAGATATATTTTACTAATACAACAAAAAAATATCAAACAAATAATTTAAATACGTTTTAATCAGCCTATTAAGTCATCCAGCAGCTTTTAAATTATAATAGGATGTTGCTTGAATAGGCAATGTCTAATATTTTTATTTTTGACAGTACGGCTTCCTCCCGCCTCCAAAGACATGCACCTGGGGATAGGTTGACTGGCAACACTAAATTGGCCCTGGTGTGTGAATTTCCGAGAGGGACAAGCGGTAGAAAATGGATGGATATGTTGACACAAGCGCAAAAGACGGAGGATTTTATCTTTATTTGTTTGTCTTTGCAGCACGATTGCCTCCTTTCTCACGCCCATTTGCACTCACATTTTAAACGTGCAAAGTAAAAACGCAAAACAGAACAGTTTGAGTCTTGATAAATCACACCGCGT
Source organism: Nerophis lumbriciformis (assembly GCF_033978685.3). Lineage (NCBI taxonomy): Eukaryota > Metazoa > Chordata > Actinopteri > Syngnathiformes > Syngnathidae > Nerophis > Nerophis lumbriciformis. The sequence continues at coordinate 23,118,828 of NC_084563.2, read as the reverse complement.
GTTGTAAATGATTCCATTTGCATCTCCTCCTTCCAGTATTGTGGGCGTTGTGATCATCAGCAAATATTCTGCATATTCATGAAGACAAACACGTCAAATGGTCATTTAAGAGACACAATCCTGTACGCTGCAGTTTAGTAGATCAGCTTTGTGTGTGTTATCACCTTTTCACCTGTTTTAATACACGCACACTTCTAGTAGATCAGTCTCACCATGTAACTCTTCCTTAAAAGTTGACTTGCATAAATAAATGAGCTACTCTCTCAAACAAACACTGTTGAAGTTGAAACTTGTGGTTAACCTTAAAAATAAAAAAAGTGTGGACTCAGAAGGAGTTTTTCTTCCTGTCCAAGTGTGCGACAACTTCATACACGATTGCTGCAACGACTGCACACAGGAAGAATACTAAAAAATGTCAGTACTTTTTATTTACAGTTTGCAGTAAGAAGTGTTGCATTATCATCAGCATAAACTTGTAGGTTAATTAGTGACGTTAGAAATGAACATGATGGATATTTATTTTGGCAGTCAGCACAAAAGTGCAATGTTTTTCATTAGTTCTTCATAGATTTACTACTTGCATCTTTTACCACATTACATTTGCTGTTACTTGCTTCAGGTTACTTTATAAATCATGAGAATGTGAAACATTTTTTTAAAAAGTTGTGCAAAAAAAACAAAAAAAAACACATCAATTGTACATAAATATTCACAGCCTTTGCCATGAAGCTCAAAAGTGACCTCAGGTGCATCCTGGTTTAACTGATCATCCTTGAGATGTTCCTGCAGCTTAATTGGAGCCCACCTGTGATAAATTCAGTTGGTTGGACATGATTTGTAAATGCACACACCTGTCTGTATAGAAGGTCTCATGTTTGTCAATACATGGCAGTGCACAAACCAAGCATGAAGTCAAATGAATTGTTGGAAGACCTCCGACACAGGATTGTCTCGAGGCACAAATCTGGAGAAGTGTACAAAAAATATAATTTCTGCATTGAAGGTCCCAATGAGCACAATGGCCTCCACCATTTGTAAACAGAAGAAGTTTGGAACCACCAGGACTCTATTCTCAGAGCTGGCTTAACTGAGCGATCAAAAGAAGAAGGGCTTTAGTCAGGGAGGTGACCAAGAACCCCCATGGTCACTTCTATCAGACCTACAGAATCTTTCTGTGGAGTGATGAGAACCTTCCAGAAGGACAACCATCTCTGCAGCAAACCACCAATAAGGCCAAACGGAAGCCATTTCTTTTCAAGACGTTAGCCAAAATGCACCTGAAACAATCGCAGACAATCAGAAACTAAATTCTCCGGTCTGATGAGACAAAAATTGAACTCTTTGGCGTGAATATTAGGCATCATGTTTGGAGGAAACCAGGCGCCGCTCATCACCAGGCATGTACCATCCCGACAGTGAAGCATGGTGGTGGCAGAATCATGATATGGGGATGTTTTTCAGCGGCAGAAACTGGGAGACTAATCAAGATAGAGGGAAAGATGAATTTACAGAGACATCATGGATGAAAATGTGCTCCAGAGTGCTCTTGAAATCAGATTGGAGCGGCGGTTCATCGTTCAGCAGGACAACGACGCTGAGCAATTTGCCAACATATCAAAAGAATGGTTTCAGAACAACTCTGTAAACGTCCTTCGGCGGCCCAGCCAGAACCCAGACTTGAATCTGATTGAACATCTCTGGAGGGATCTGAAAATGGCTGTACATCATCTACCAACTAAACATTCAGTATAGACACAAACACATACTACCATTTTACTATATTTTCTGTGCTTAAGTAAAAAAAACAGCTTAATTGGATCAATTACAGTAAAATATTTCATACCATGTCTTTGCAGTGGAACTTTTGACGGCTAAAAACTAAAAGGTCTTACAATTTTAATAATTTTTGGTCCGTCTTCAACTAAGGATTTTCATAGACAAATCTGATTTGTTAGATTTTGCCCATAGTCAGTGATTAGTCGAATCTATGATATTGTGTTTTTTTAAGGGAGACATAAACAGATTGCGATTAAAGTACCGCATATTGACTGGTCAATAGGTTTCAGTAACGTCACATGAATGTAGATCTAGGCGATAGGGTGATTCTTCCGAAGTAAATAATAAAATTAAATATACAAGGAATATAGTCTTTCATTAAGCAAACAAAAGTGAGGTCTTAAAAAGGCTAAACCACTTCAAAAATAACAAATCAATAAGGCAGAGATTGAACGGTGTGAATGGTGCAGCGTTGAGAAGACATCTAACTTAACTAAATGAAGGACGTATAAGTTGTGAAAAAAGTTCCCTTATACAACCCTCCGGAAGGATCTCTATCTTAGCCAGGGGAGAAGTACACCTCTGGGTGAGGAAGCACTTAAATGTCTGTTTTGTGTTAAAATGCAATAATGGGAAAAATTCTAAATACTTATTTTTTCAGTTTAAAATGACAAATGCACATAATTCAAACATACGTATATAATTTTTTTGCAAAACCTATCCCAATGGAAGGGTCATCCTCTAAAATTAGTTTTGGATATAAGTGAGATTTACTGTTTTTTTGTTGATGTCAATGAAAATGAAATAAAGTAACTCATGTTTTATCAAAATCCAGTAAAGATGCTTCTTAGTTCATTAGTTTATTGATGTGCTCAAATCTGCAAAGACAAAACAATAATTGCTTGCATAGTTATTACAAGTAAAATGGTTAATGGTCCGTATTTATATAGCTTTTTACAAAATCTGGAATGATACCAAACACGGTTTACATAATGCATTTTAAAGGGCTTTATGAATAAAGTTGGTATGGTTTGGTATCACATTCACCATTCCCACCCGAGTAAACACAAATAACCACTGTGAGAAGATGAAACAAAGAGACCGGAAAGTTTGGGTGGACATATTTCCACTGAGGTAGAGGCGGCACTGATGAGCCACTGAGATAGCAGCAAAATAGTTCCCTCCCATTTGGTATGATGTGGTTCCTGTTAATAACGTTAAGATGCTGTCTAGATGGTCTGATGTTCACTTGGCCAAACGAGAAGAGAAAATGTGGATCGTGCTTCATCTGCTGCTCCTGCTCCAAAGTGGAGGCAAGTCCATGCTCAGTTCCAATGGAGACATGTTCATACTGTACATGACTCTTATTAATATGTCTTCTTTTTCTCTTCAGCATGTACAGGTGCTTACAACTTTTCCACTCAGACTGTTGGACCTGGACAAAGTGTCTCTCTTAGATGTTCATACGAGCATACTGGATTTCTGAAGTACTTACTTTGGATCCGATTGGTTTCTGCAAACTTTCCTAAATTTTTAGCTAAAATAACATCTTTCAATTCAAGCTCTGTTGAACATGGAACATCAAATACTGGACATCGCATCACAGCCACAAAAGAACAAGGAACATTTGTTCTGCAAATTAGTCAAGTAAAGAAAAGTGATATGGCGATCTACTACTGTTTTTCTGTGAATCATGCAAACTTAAATCAACTCTCGTTTTTGAAAGGAACATTCCTTCAGGTCACAGGTAAATATGACAATAATTAGAAAACAGTTTAAATCAACAATTTTACACATTTTAATTGTTACATAACATCTGTTTATAGATAATAATGTTAACTTGACTACTCTTCCAATAATTCAAGCTTCAAATTTCCAAATGAACAAATATTTTATTGTGATGAACATGTTTTTACATGCACTACAAGAAATGTAACCTCTGCATTAACACATCAGTATTTTTTACCTTCAAGATTTCAACAGAAGTGAATGTGGATCTGTGGAATCAAAGTCACAGAGTGCTGAAAGACTTTATTTTGTCTTGCACTCTTCCCAGAACCAGAACCCTCCGTGTCTGTTGTCTCTGAAGTCCAACCAGGACCGCCTGTGAAGTTGCAGTGCTCAGTCGTTTCCCACTCTGGGAATGAAACCTGTCAGGATGGACACAAAGTGTCCTGGTTCAGAACTGGACCAGAAAGTGTCCATCCCAGCTTTGTTTACGCTCATAAGGAATGCAAGAAGATCAAAGATAAGTCCACACAGAAATGTGTCCACACTTTCTCAAAGAACGTCAACTCCTCTGATGCTGGAACTTACTTGTGTGCTGTGGTCACATGTGGGAGGATTTTCATGGGAAATCCAATAAAAGTCAACATTAAGGGTGATGATTTATTAATCTGTATTGACTTATTCATCATTAATGTTTGTTGCTATGAATACTGACAGTTTGTTTCTTTAATCACAACCATTCAGATTTCAGCAACTGTGATTCAAACAAGTATGTTATCTTTGTTTTGAGTGCTTCTTTGGTCTTAAACTTCATCATGTCAGTCTTCGTCATCAACAAGATCAGGACAAACATCAGTTTTTGCTGCAAAAGTAAGAAAAAAGCGCATTTATTTATTTATTTATTTCTTATTTGTCTTCAATTTTTCAGCTGGTCCACAAACACTCGATGAAACGTTCAGTCACATCCAGCAGGTAAAAAGAAGTTTGTAGAAACTTTTTGTGCATCTTTGCTTGGTTTTCAGCTTCTTCTTATGTCTCACATGACTTGTTTCCTTAGAGAGACGAGGACTCTTTGGTTTATTCCATGCCATCGTCTCCAGGAAAACTGACAAGGCGAGGCAGACAAATACGAGGGCAGCAGAAGAATTCAGCACGTACACTGACGTGTGTCATCATGACTCAATCCTCACCACACAACATTAAAATGTGTTCTGATACACATTCTGTTAATAATACACATTCTCATACTTTTTTCCCTGTAAGAACATGAAAATGGAGATACAGAGATGAGGTAGGAATAAATAAGCTCTGGTTCTTCCTGCTCCTTTTCGGACATGTTGATTTTATGTGAGTGTAATTGTGATGTTCTTCAATGTAACTTGTTTAAATAAATATTCCCAATACTGCAAAAATGCTTTGGAATTTATCTTAAACGTTTTATTGTCCTTTTTAGGGCACTCATTGAAATACTTGGAAATCTAAATTATCAAGGCAATGTTTTTTTTTATTCATCTTTATAAAAACATTATTGTTGCCAAGCTTTTTCTTTGTCATATTTTGGAACTTCGACCAAGAGGACCTTTTGATTTATTGTGATTTTCAAGTAACCTGAAGCAAGTAACAGCAAATGTAATGTGGTGAAAGATGTGAGTAGTAGGTCTAGCCATGAAAACTAATGACAAACTTTTGTGCTGACTGCCAAGATGAATATCCACCATGTTTATTTCTAACATCACTATCCATTATTCATGTGTATGCTGATGATAATGCAACACTTCTTACTGCAAACTGTAAATAAAAAGTATTGGACATGTTTCAGTATTCCTGCTGTATGGAGTCGTTGCAACAATGAAGTTGAAACTCACTTGGTTAGGAAGAAAAGGTCCCTCTTAGTTCACATTTTTTTGTTTTTAAAGATCAACCTCAACAAGTTGGTTTGAGAGACTTTTAAGGGTGTGTGACAGAGAAAGAGTTACGGAGTGAGACACAAAGGGCCTGATCTACTGAAGGTGTGCATGTTAAGCTATGTAGTTTAACTACAATTTCCCGTAATTTGATGGTAGCTTTGCTACTTTTTGGAACAAGTAGCTTTTATTGTAGCTTAGCTGCTTTTAGACCCATGTAGCTGGGTAGTGGTGTATCTTTGTTGGTCGTCTGATGAGTGATGAGCCAAGAAGACGCCAACAAGAAATCGTCGAACAAAAAGCTTTATTTGTTTCATCGAGCCTCAGACTGAAACTGCAGCTTCCAGGAGAAAGAGTATGGGGCTGATTACTCTTCTGATGTCCTCTCGGACCACTGTCCTTAAATACCTTTTGCACAATGACCCCCACTCTTTGTAACTCTAGCCTTGAAACCGGCCAGTCTGGACAAAGCCCAGTTTGTTGTTTGGCCAGTCAATCTTTCCCTGACATTATTCCTCTGATCAGTTTGAGTCGGGTGACCTCCAACCCCTATCCTCTACTCCTACCTGTGGGGGCTTCCCGCCAGATGTTGCTAATGTATTTACACTTCCTCCAAACCTTCATTCCTTTAAGATTCCAATTGTCATGGGGGCAAGAGCCACCACTCTCAAGAGAGCATGTGATAGACATCTGCACCCGAATCTAACTCAGGGCATATTTCCTTTGTAGAATAATCCTGTAAAGGATGCTGTGACCAAATACAAACACATGATAGTTCAAAATCATATAAGAAAATGGTACATGGTATAATGTACCACAGTAGCTCACATCAAAGCTACAAGCTACAAAGAGAGAAAAAGGACTGCGAATCCAGGCCAAAAAAATGACTGAGAAAATTTAATGACCTGGATGAAGATACAGATAACATACAGAGAACATCCATAATGAATGGTTGGTGTTCGTATGATGAGTCACAATTGGCTAAGGTTAGGGTGAACCATTACGGACTGGCTAATTAGAAGCAAAATAAGGCGGGTCATCGAAACCAGGGAGCAAAATCACAACAGACACGCACTAATGTCACTTGACGACGAAGGAGTCAGAAACAGGGGACGCTTCAAGCTGACCACTCAAAAGATAGAAAGAAACTTATTTGAAAATGGCAGAGGAATCTTCTCTGCAGAATAGATTTTTCTCCAGTGATGAAGATGAGGTGCAGGAAACCCACAATAATGCCTGTCCCTGGCAGTGATGAACTTGGCGGTAGCTAAGCTACTTTTTTAACGAGTAGATTTTCCAGTAGTTTAGCTGCTTTTAGACCCATGTAGCTAGGTAGTGGTGTATCTTTGTTGGTCGTGTGATGGGTGATGAGCCAAGAAGACGCCAACGAGGAATCGTCAAATAAAAAGCTTTATTTGTTTCATCGAGCCTCAGACTGGAACCACAGCTTCCAGGAGAAAGAGTATGGGCCTGATTACTCTTCTGATGTCTTCTCGGATCACTGTCCTTAAATACCTTTTACACGAAAATCCCCAGTAGTCGTAACTCTAGCCTTGAAGCCGGCCAGTCTGGACGAAGCTCAGTTTGTAGTTTGGCCAGTCAATCTTTCCCTGACATTATTCCTCTGATCAGTTTGAGTCGGGTTACCTCCGACACATATCCTATACTCCTACCTGTGGGGGCTTCCTGCCAGATGTTGCTCATGTCTTTACACTTCCTCCAAACCTGCATTCCTTTAGGATTCCAAGAGCTTGTGATGGACATCTGCTTACGAAGCTAACTAAGGACATATTTCCTTAGTAGAATAATCCTAAGGATTCTTTGACCAAATACAAACACATGCTAGTTCACAATCATCCAGTCCATTTGTACACTCTCAGTCCCATTAACAATAATATTATACATGTGGGCCCATAGATATAAATGTTGTTAAATGTAGCTTTGATGTAGCAAGCTACTTTTGCCGTGTAGCTTGTAGTGTAGCTTACTACAACTCTCTAGTGATAGCTTCCCCTGGAGCGTAGCTACATTTAATCGAGAGTAACTTGTAGCTAAGCTTACTTCATTTTCCAAGTGGCTTCACTGGTCCTTGGCAGTATTTAGACAAATGTATGCGTGTCTCACTCTGTAACTCTTTCTCTGTCACACACACTTAAAAGTCTCTCAAACAAACACTGTTGAAGTTAAAACTTGTTGTGGTTAACCTTTAAAATAAAAAAAAAAGTGTGAACTAAGAATAACTTTTTCTTCCTGTCCAAGTGTGCTTCAACTTCATGCACGATTGTTGCAACGACTTTCAGCAAGTAATACTGAAACATGTCCAATACTTTTTATTTACAGTTTGGAATAAGAAGTGTTGCATTATCATCAGCATACACATGAATGTTGGATAGTGACGTTAGAAATAAACGTGGTGGATATTTAACTTGGCAGTCAGCACAAAAGTACAACGTTTTTCATTAGTTTTCATGGCTAGACCTACTACTCACATCTTTCATCACATTACATTTGCTGTTACTTGCTTCAGGTTACTTAATCTTTAAGTATTGGGAATAGTTCAGTTAATTTAGACATTAACTGAACATCACATTTACACTCACATATAATCAACATGACCGAAAAGGAGCCGGAAGAAGAAGAACTTATTTATTCCTACCTCTTCTTTGTGTCTCCATTATCATTTTATTACAGGAAAAAAGTGTAAGAATGTGTAATAGTAATATAATGTGTATCAGAACACATTTTAATTTTGTTTTGTGAGAACTGAGTCACAAAGATAGACATCGGCGTACGTGCTGAATTCCTCTGCTGCCTTCGTATTTGTCTGCCTCGCTTTGCCAGTTTTCCTGGAGACAATGGTCGGCATGGAATAAACCAAAGAGTCCTCGTCTCTCTGAGGAAACAAGTCATGTGAGACATGAGAAGAAGCTGAAAACCAAGCAAAGATGCACAGAACGTTTCTATAAACTTCCTTTTACCCGCTGGACGTGACTGAACGTTCCATCGAGTGTTTGTGGACCAGCTGAAAAAATGAAGAAAAAGCATAAAAGAACAACCCAGTGATGATTGATAATGCGCTTTTTTTCTTACCTTTGCAGCAAAAACATTGTTTTGTCCTGATTTTGTTGATGAGGAAGGCTGACATGATGAAACTTAAGGCCAAAGCTGCACTCAAGACAAAGATAACATAATTGTTTGAATCACAGTTGCAACCATTTGGATGGTTATGATAAAAAAAAAAATCAATATTTTTGGCAACAAATACTTGTTAAATTCATCAATACTAATGATTTAATGTTTACCTTGGGTGTTGTTGACTTTTATTGAATGCATGAAAATCCTCCCACATGTGATCACAGCACACAAGTAAGTTCCAGCATCAGAGGAGTTGACGTTCTTTGAGAAAGTGTGGACACATTTCTGTGTGGAATTATCTTTGATCTTCTTGCATTCGTCATGAGCGTAAACAAAGCTGGGATGGACACTTTCTGGTCCAGTTCTGAACCAGGACACTTTGTGTCCATCCTGACAGGTTTCATTCCCAGAGTGGGAAACGACTGAGCACTGCAACTTCACAGGCGGTCCTGGTTGGACTTCAGAGACAACAGACACGGAGGGTTCTGGTTCTGGGAAGAGTGCAAGACAAATTGAAGACTTTCAGCACTCTGTGACTTTGATTCCACAGATCGACATTCACTTCTGTTGAAATCTTGACGGTAAAAAATACTGATGTGTTAATGCAGAGGTTACATTTCTTGTAGTGCATGTAAAAACATGTTCACCACAATAAAATATTTATTAATTTGGAAATTTGCAAGCCGGATTATTGGAAGAGTAGTCAAGTTAACATTGTTATCTATAACCCGGATGTTATGTAACAATTAAAATATGTAAAATTGTTCATTTAAACTTTTTTCTAATTATTTGTTGTCATATTTACCTGTGACCTGAAGGAATGTTCCTTTCAAAAACATCATGGTATTCATATATTGTTGTACATTTAAACAATAGTAGATCGCCAAATCACTTTTCTCTAGTTTACTAATTTGCAGAACAAATTTTCCTTGCTCTTTTTTGGCTGTGATGCGACGTCCAGTATTTGATGTTCCATGTTCAGCAGAGCTGTAAGATGCCATTGCAGCTAAAAATTCAGGAAAGGTTACAGAAACAAATCGGATCCAAAATAAGATGTTCTGACTTCGAATTTCCTTGTAGGAACATGTCAGAGAGACACTTTGTCCAGGTCCAACAGTCTGAGTGGAAAATGTGTAAGCACCTGTACATGCTGAAGAAAAAAGAGAAAAAGAAGACATATTAATAAGAGTCATGTACAGTATGAACATGTCTCCATTGGAACTGAGCATGGACTTGCCTCCACTTTGGAGCAGGAGCAGCAGATGAAGCACGATCCACATTTTCTCCTCTCGTTTGACCAAGTGAACATCAGACCATCTAGACAGCATCTTAAGATTATTGACATGAATCACATCATACCAAATGGGAGGGAACTATTTTGCTGCAATCTGATTGGCTCATCAGTGCCGCCCCTACCTCAGTGGAAATATGTCCACCCAAACGTCTCTTTGTATCTTTTTCTCACAGTGGTTCTATTTGTTTACTACTTTTAATAACTATGCAGTATTTTTGTAGCAAAGGAAACTTTTTTTGTCCCTGCAGATTTTATGAATATCAATATATTATTATTCTATAGCATCTGTGCTGGATTTTGCTAAAACTAGATAGAATTTATTTCATTTTCAAAGGCAACAAAATATATTTTTTTGATTGTCCTTCCATGCCGAATGGAAATAATATTGCATTTCCATTTACTCCCAGAATATTTTGGTTGGCTGTTGTGATGCTGCATCTGGAATGATCCAAAATTGCATGTAAAAATGCATGAAATTTAATGTTGCAAGACATTTTTCATATAAGATACATATTATTAATACAACTAAAAAATATCAAACAAATAATTTAAATACGTTTTAATCAGCCTATTAAGTCATCCAGCAGCTTTAAAATTTTAATAGGATGTTGCTTGAATAGGCAATGTCTAATATTTCTATTTTTGACAGTGCAGCTTCCTCCCGCCTCCAAAGACATGCACCTGGGGATAGGTTGATTGGCAACACTAAATTGGCCCTGGTGTGTGAATTTCCAAGAGGGACAAGCGGTAGAAAAAGGATATATATCTTGACACAAACGCAAAAGACGGAGGATTGTATCTCTATTATTTGCTTTGCAGCACGATTGCCTCCTTTCTCGCGCCCATTTGCACTCACATTTTAAACGTGCAAAGTAAAAACGCAAAACAGAACAGTTTCAGTCTTGATAAATCACACCGCGTGTTGTAAATGATTCCATTTGCATCTCCTCCTTCTCGTTTTGTGGGAGTTGTGATCATCAGCAAATATTCTGCATATTCATGAAGACAAACACGTCAAATGCTCATTTAAGAGACACAATCCTGTACGCTGCAGTTTAGTAGATCAGCTTTGTGTGTGTTATCACCTTTTCACCTGTTTTAATACACACACACTTCTAGTAGATCAGTCTCACGATGTAACTCTTCCTTTAAAGTTGACATGCATAAATAAATGAGCTCCTCCCTCAAACAAACACTGTTGAAGTTGAACCTTGTTGTGGTTAACCTTTAAAATAAAAAAAAGGGTGAACTCAGACGGAGTTTTTCTTCCTGTCCAAGTGTGCGACAACTTCATACACGATTGCTGCAACGACTGCACACAGGAAGAATACTAAAAAATGTCAGTACTTTTTATTTACAGTTTGCGGTAAGAAGTGTTGCATTATCATCAGCATAAACTTGTAGGTTAATTAGTGACGTTAGAAATGAACATGATGGATATTTATTTTGGCAGTCAGCACAAAAGTGCAATGTTTTTCATTAGTTTTCATTGATAGGCTTCCTACTTGCATCTTTTACCACATTACATTTGCTGTTACTTGCTTCAGGTTACTTTATAAATCATGAGAATGTGAAACATTTTTTTTAAAAGTTGTGCAAAAAAAAAAAAACAACACATCAATTGTACATAAATATTCACAGCCTTTGCCATGAAGCTCAAAAGTGACCTCAGGTGCATCCTGGTTTAACTGATCATCCTTGAGATGTTCCTGCAGCTTAATTGGAGCCCACCTGTGATAAATTCAGTTGGTTGGACATGATTTGTAAATACACACACCTGTCTGTATAGAAGGTCTCATGTTTGTCAATACATGGCAGTGCACAAACCAAGCATGAAGTCAAATGAATTGTTGGAAGACCTCCGACACAGGATTGTCTCGAGGCACAAATCTGGAGAAGTGTACAAAAAATATAATTTCTGCATTGAAGGTCCCAATGAGCACAATGGCCTCCACCATTTGTAAACAGAAGAAGTTTGGAACCACCAGGACTCTATTCTCAGAGCTGGCTTAACTGAGCGATCAAAAGAAGAAGGGCTTTAGTCAGGGAGGTGACCAAGAACCCCCATGGTCACTTCTATCGGACTTACATAATTCTTCTGTGGAGAGATGAGAACCTTCCAGAAGGACAACCATCTCTGCAGCAAACCACCAATAAGGCCAAACGGAAGCCATTTCTTTTCAAGACGTTTGCCAAAATGCACCTGAAACAATCGCAGACAATCAGAAACTAAATTCTCCGGTCTGATGAGACAAAAATTGAACTCTTTGGCGTGAATATCAGGCATCATGTTTGGAGGAAACCAGGCGCCGCTCATCACCAGGCATGTACCATCCCGACAGTGAAGCATGGTGGTGGCAGAATAATGATATGGGGATGTTTTTCAGAGGCAGAAACTGGGAGACTAATCAAGATAGAGGGAAAGATGAATTTACAGAGACATCATGGATGAAAATGTGCTCCAGAGCGCTCTTGAAATCAGATTGGAGCGACGATTCATCGTTCAGCAGGACAACGACGTTCAGCAATTTGCCAAAATATCAAAAGAATGGCTTCAGAACAACTCTGTAAACGTCATTCGGCGGCCCAGCCAGAACCCAGAATTGAATCTGAATGAACATCTCTGGAGGGATCTGAAAATGGCTGCACATCATCTACCAACTAAACATTCAGTACAGACACAAACACATACTACCATTTTACCATATTTTCTGTGCTTAATTAAAAAAAAAGCTTAATTGGATCAATTACAGTAATACATTTCATACCATGTCTTTGCAGTGGAACTCCTGACGGCTAAAAACTAAAAGGTCTTACAATTTTAATAATTTTTGGTCCGTCTTCAACTAAGGATTTTCATAGACAAATCTGATTTGTTAGATTTTGCCCATAGTCAGTGATTAGTCGAATCTATGATATTGTGTTTTTTTTAAGGGAGACATAAACAGATTGCGATTAAAGTACCGCATATTGACTGGTCACTAGGTTTCAGTAACGTCACATTAATGTAGATCTAGGCGTTAGGGTGATTCTTCCGAAGTAAATAATAAAATTAAATATACAAGGAATATAGTCTTTCATTAAGCAAACACAAGTGAGGTCTTAAAAAGGCTAAACCACTTCAAAAACAACAAATCAATAAGGCAGAGATTGAACGGTGTGAATGGTGCAGCGTTGAGAAGACATCTAACTTAACTAAATGAAGTACCAATAAGTTGTGAAAAAAGTTCCCTTATACAACCCTCCGGAAGGATCTCTACCTTAGCCAGAGGAGACTTACCCCTCTGGGGGAGGAAGCACTTAAATGCCCGTTTTGTGTTAAAATGCAATAATGGGAAAAATTCTAAATACTTATTTTTTCAGTTTAAAATGACAAATGCACATAATTCAAACATACGTACATAATTTTTTTGCAAAACCTATCCCAATGGAAGGGTCAGCCTCTAAAATGAGTTTTGATATAAGTGAGATTTACTGTTTTTTTGTTGATGTCAATGAAAATGAAACAAATAAACTAATATTTTAGCAAAATCCAGTACAGATGCTTCTTAATTCATTAGTTTATTGATGTGCTCAAATCTGCAAAGACAAAACAATAATTGCTTGCATAGTTATTACAAGTAAAATGGTTAATGGTCCGTATTTATATAGCTTTTTACTAAATCTGGAATGATACCAAACGCGGTTTACATTATGCATTTTAAAGGGCTTTATGAATAAAGTTGGTATAGTATGGTATCACATTCACCATTCCCACCCGAGTAAACACAAATAACCACTGTGAGAAGATGAAACAAAGAGACCGGAAAGATTGGGTGGACATATTTCCACTGAGGTAGAGGCGGCACTGATGAGCCACTGAGAAGGCAGCAAAATAGTTCCCTCCCATTTGGTATGATGTGGTTCATGTCAATAATATTAAGATGCTGTCTAGATGGTCTGATGTTCACTTGGTCTAACGAGAGGAGAAAATGTGGATCGTGCTTCATCTGCTGCTCCTGCTCCAAAGTGGAGGCAAGTCCATGTTTAGTTCCAATGGAGACATGTTCATACTGTACATGACTCTTATTAATATGTCTTCTTTTTCTCTTTTTTTTCTTCAGCATGTACAGGTGCTTACAACTTTTCCACTCTGACTGTTGGACCTGGAGAAAGTGTCTCTCTGACATGTCCCTACGAGGATATTCCAATTCAGAACATCTTATTTTGGATCCGATTTGTTTCTGGAACCTTTCCTGACATTTTAGCTGCAATGGCATCTTACAGCTCTGCTGTACATGTAACATCAAATACTGGACATCGCATCACAGCCAAAAAAGAACAAGGACAATTTGTTCTGCAAATTAGTCAAGTAGAGAAAAGTGATTCGGCGATCTACTATTGTTTAAATGTACAACAATATATGAATACCATGATGTTTTTCAAAGGAACATTCCTTCAGGTCACAGGTAAATATGACAACAAATAATTAGAAAAAAGTTTAAATGAACAATTTTACATATTTTAATTGTTACATAACATCTGTTTATAGATAACAATGTTAACTTGACAACTCTTCCAATAATTCGGATTACAAATATCCAAATTAATAAATATTTTATTCTGATGAACATGTTTTTACATGCACTACAAGAAATGTAACCTCTGCATTAACACATCACAGTATTGTTTACCTTCAAGATTTCAACAGAAGTGAATGTCGATCTGTGGAATCAAAGTCACAGAGTGCTGAAAGACTTCAATTTGTCTTGCACTCTTCCCAGAACCAGAACCCTCCGTGTCTGTTGTCTCTGAAGTCCAACCAGGACCGCCTGTGAAGTTGCAGTGCTCAGTCCTCTCCCACTCTGGGAATGAAACCTGTCAGGATGGACACAAAGTGTCCTGGTTCAGAACTGGACCAGAAAGTGTCCATCCCAGCTTTGTTTACACTCATGACGAATGCAAGAAGATCAAAGATAATTCCACACAGAAATGTGTCCACACTTTCTCAAAGAACGTCAACTCCTCTGAAGCTGGAACTTACTTGTGTGCTGTGATCACATGTGGGAGCATTTTCATGGGAAATCCAATACAAGTCAACATTGAAGGTAAGAATTTATTCAACTGTATCGGCAAATTCATCGTTAGTGTTTGTTACTAAAAATATTGACATTTTTTTAATCACAACCATTCAGATTCCAGCAGCAAGTATGCTATCTTTGTCTTGAGTGCAGCTTTGGCCTTAAGTTTAATCATGTCAGCCTTCCTTATCAACAAGATCAGGACAAAAAACTGTTTTTGCAGCAAAGGTAAGAAAAATCAATCATCATCAGGTTGTTCTTTTATGCTCTTTCTTCAATTTTTCAGCTGGTCCACAAACACTCGATGAAACGTTCAGTCGCGTCCAGCAGGTAAAAGGAAGTTTGTAGAAACGTTCTGTGTATCTTTGCTTGGTTTTCAGCTCCTTCTCATGTCTCACATGACTTGTTTCCTCAGAGAGACGAGAACTCTTTGGTTTATTCCATGCCGACCATTGTCTCCAGGAAAACTGGCAGAGCGAGGCAGACAAATACGAGGGCAGCAGAGGAATTCAGCACGTACACTGACGTGCGTCTTCAAAACTAAATCCTCACGACACAAAATTAAAATGTGTTCTAATACACATTCTGTTACTTTTACAAATTGTTTGTCAATCTTGTTAGAAAACTCTGGGTATGCGCAGGGTCTTAAAGGCCCTCTTTACACTGCACACTAAATCTGATTTTTTTTTGTCCTCAAGTAACTCACATTGGATTTTAAACGCTCCAAAGTGCTAAAAATCAGATATTTTGACATCAGATTTAGGCCACAACAGTCCAAATCCCATTGGAATCTGATCTTTTCAAATGTGACTTCAGTCCAAACGGCAATGCGACCTGATTGCGACCCATATGTGACTTTTTCGAGCAGCCTGACAACGGATTTGGATATGTCATCTCAACATCCGGTTTCCCTATCCACAAAGTCACAAAGTCTCTTAAGACATTCTTGTGGTTTTCCTACACTGAGGTTTTTGCATTTTGGAGTTCGGTTCCCAAATTCAAGTGCCCTGCCCTGACGCTTGCAGGATTTGATTTTACCCAACATGTCAGGACCATGCCCACTCCCTCACTCCAGAGATCCTCATCTCCAGTCTATTAACTACACTCAGCAGTCCGCTCATCTGCTCATTGCCTCACAACCAATCAGACTCTGCCATTCCACACTCCACACTCACCTGTGACTCATTACCAAACATCTACCTGTATATGTATACCATCCTCAGCCCGGCTGCCTCAGGCAGTATTGTTTGACTTTGAAATACTTTAGCCTGACCACACGGTCCTGTCCGTTTGTAGCAGTTAGCTTTAGTCTTTGTTTGTTGCTGAACTGTTTGTTGCCTTTGACTACATTTTTTCCTACTCTCTTGTACCTTTGCTTGAACTACAGTAAAACCTTTGAAACCTACGCCTGCATCCAAGAATGTCATTACACAACATCATTCAAAGTTTGACTTTTCGGGGCCTAATGTGTTACGGCTCAAGCACCTGCCGCCACACATTCAGCTGTGTGCTCTTCTGAGCGTGTCCTGCGTTCCAGTGCCAGAACGTAGCTACTTGTACCTGTACAGTAAGCCTTACACGTCTCTAGTTTTCCTCGCCTATGTGCTTCCTCGCTCTCTGTGTTTCCCCTCCTCTGTGCTCATCGTGTCTTGTCCTGTGTCGTCATCCTACAGCTCCGCGTCATTCCCTGGTTTCGAGCTGTGTGTCTCGTCTCCCCGGATCCCCTCTGGACTTCCTACTGCCTCCCCGGATCTCGACCTCTCGCCTGCCCCCTGGACAACGACGCCTCGCTCCATTCCCTGACCGCTGGCAGGGGATGGAGGCAGGCTCGGAGGTCCGGTAACACTCAACATATAATCGCTTCACATAGTCACACCACACGGATTTGGATTAATTACACACATCATTCTTTTGTATTAAGAATGATGTTTGCAGTGTCCTTCTCCACTGTACCGTTACATAATGTGTCTTTGTGAAACAGATGTTCATAAAGATGCGGCAATGTTATCTTGTCATGTGACACGTCATGAGTTAGTTAACGGATTTTGCTTTTATTTTGGACCAAAACCTATTCCACAGTGACACCCTTTTGGCTGAAATGCCGTTTGAATGATTGTTAAAATAATGGGTGAATGTTTACTGGTTTTCAAAATTAAATTATTTCATTTTGTTACCAAAGAAAATAAAATGATCTTGTTTTTTTTGTTTTGTTTTTTAGCAAAATCTAGCATAGATATCATGTAGATTTTTGGTTTATCGACGCACAAAAATCTGCAAAGACAAATAAGTTTTTTCTTTGCCACAGAAAGACTGCATAGTTAACAAACCTGCACTACCACAAGCTAATGCCACAAAATGGTGTCTGTACTGTAAAATTCAAATTTGAATGACAATAAAGGAAGTCTAAGTCTAAACGTAGTGTACCAAAAAAAACACACTTTGAAAATATAGCACAAACAGACTGGAATGTTTTGGCTGACATTCTTCCACTGAGGTAGAGGTGACACAGATGGCGGCCAATGAGGTCGATTTGAAATAACTCCCTCCCATTTGGTATGATGTGGTTCATGTCAATAATATTAAGATGCTGTCTAGATGGTCTGATGTTCACTTGGTCCAACGAGAAGAGAAAATGTGGATCGTGCTTCATCTGCTGCTCCTGCTCCAAAGTGGAGGCAAGTCCATGCTCAGTTCCAATGGAGACATGTTCATACTGTACATGACTCTTATTAATATGTCTTCTTTTTCTCTTCTTCTCTTCAGAATGTACAGGTGCTTACACCTTTTCCACACAGACTGTTGGACTTGGACAAAATGCCTCTTTAACATGTGTCCTGGAGAAAAATTCAGAGTATGAATATTTATTTTGGGTCCGACTTGTTTCCGGAAACTTTCCTGAAGCTTTAGTCACACTGTCATATGTAGGTCTCGGTTCTGATAAACATGGAACATTAAAGACTGGACCTCGCATCACAGCCAAAAAAGAACGAGAAACTTTTGATCTACAAATGAATCTACAAATGAATCAAGTGGAGAAAAGTGATACGGCGATCTACTATTGTTTAAAAATACATTTAGGTAACTGGATGTTTTTGAATGGGATATTTCTTCAAGTTACAGGTAAATATATACAACAATTGTTCATACTTTAAGTGTTACATACCGTCTGATAACGATGGTAACTTGACTGGTCACAGAGTACTGAACATTTTCAAATTGTCTTGCACTCTTCCCAGAACCAGAACCCTCCGTGTCTGTTGTCTCTGAAGTCCAACCTAGACTACCCGTGAAGTTCCACTGCTCAGTCCTCTCCCACTCTGGGAATGAAACCTGTCAGGATGGACCCAAAGTGTCCTGGTTCAGAACTGCACCAGGCAGCGTCCATCCAAGCTTTGTTTTCACTCATGACGAATGCAAGAAGATCAAGGATAACTCCACGCAGAATTGCTTCCACACTTTCTCAAAGACCCTCAGCTCCCCCGATGCTGGAATTTACATGTGTGCTGTGATCACATGTGGGAGGATTTTCATGGGAAATCCAATAAAAGTCAACATTAAGGGTGAGAATTTATTAATCTGTATTGACTTATTCATCATTAATGTTTAATGCTATGAATACTGACAGTTTGTTTTTTTAATCACAACCGTCCAGATTCCAGCAACTGTGATTAAAACAAGTATGTTATCTTTGTTTTGAGTGCTTCTTTGGTCTTTAACTTCTTCATGTCAGCTTTCCTCATCACCAAGATCAGGACAAACATCAGTTTTTGCTGCAAAGGTAAGAAAAAAGCGCATTATCAGTCATCATTAGGTTGTTGCTTTCTTATTTGTCTTCAAATTTTCAGCTGGTCCACAAACACTCGATGAAACGTTCAGTCACGTCCAGCAGGTAAAAAGAAGTTTGTAGAAACTTTTTGTGCATCTTTGCTTGGTTTTCAGCTTCTTCTTATGTCTCACATGACTTGTTTCTTTAGAGAGACGAGGACTCTTTGGTTTATTCCATGCCATCGTCTCCAGGAAAACTGACAAGGCGAGGCAGACAAATACGAGGGCAGCAGAGGAATTCAACACGTACACTGACGTGTGTCATCATGACTCAATCCTCACCACACAACATTAAAATGTGTTCAGATACACATTCTGTTAATATTACATATTCTCATACTTTTTTCCCTGTAAGAACATGAAAATGGAGACACAGAGATGAGGTAGGAATAAATAAGCTCTGCTTCTTCCTGCTCCTTTTCGGACTTGTTGATTTTATGTGATTGTAAATGTGATGTTCTTCAATGTAACTTGTTAAAATAAATATTCCCAATACTGCAAAAAGGCTTTGGAAATTATTTTAAAGTTTTATTGTCCTTTTTAAGGCACTGATTGAAATTCTTGGAAATCTAAATGATCAAGGCAATGTTTTTCATCTTTATAAAAACATTATTGTTGCCAGGCTTTTTCTTTGTCATATGTTGGAACCACGACCAAGAGGACCTTGTGATTTATTGTGATTTTCAAGTACCCTGAAGTAAGTAACAGCAAATGTAATGTGGTGTAAGATGTGAGTAGTAGGTCTAGCCATGAAAACTAATGAAAAACTTTGTACTTTTGTGCTGACTGCCAAGATAAATATCCACCATGTTTATTTCTAACATCACTATCCAACATTCATGTGTATGCTGATGATAATGCAACACTTCTTACTGCAAACTGTAAACAAAAAGTATTGGACATGTTTCAGTATTCCTGTTGTATGGAGTCGTTGCAACAATGAAGTTGAAACACACTTGGAAAGGAAGAAAAAGTCCCTCTAAGTGTACACTTTTTTTATTTTAAAGATCAACCTCAACAAGTTGGTTTGAGAGACTTTTAAGTGTGTGTGACAGAGAAAGAGTTACAGACTGAGACACAAAGGGCCTGATCTACTAAAAGTGTGCATGTTAAGCTATGTAGCTTAACTACATTTTCCAGTAATTTGACGGTAGCTTCTCTGCTTTTTTGAACGAGTAGCTTTTCCTGAAGCTTAGCTGCTTTTAGACCCATGTAGCTAGGTAGTGGTGTATCTTTGTTGCTCATGTGATGGGTGATGAGCCAAGAAGACACCAACAAGGAATCGTCGAACAAAAAGCTTTATTTGTTTCATCAAGCCTCAGACTGGAACTGCAGCTTCCAGGAGAAAGAGTATGGGCCTGATTACTCTTCTGATGTCCTCTCGGACCACTGTCCTTAAATACCTTTTGCACAATGACCCCCACTCTTTGTAACTCTAACTTTGAAGCTGGCCAGTGTGGACAAAGCCCAGTTTGTTGTTTGGCCAGTCAATCTTTCCCTGACATTAGTCCTCTGATCAGTTTGAGTCGGGTGACCTCCGACCCCTATCCTCTACTCCTACCTGTGGGGGCTTCCCGCTAAATGTTGCTAATGTATTTACACTTCCTCCAAACCTGCATTCCTTTAAGATTCCAATTGTCATGGGGGCAAGAGCCACCACTCTCAAGAGAGCTTGTGATAGACATCTGCACCCAAATCTAACTAAGGGCATATTTCCTTAGTAGAATAATCCTGTAAAGGATGCTGTGACCAAATACAAACACATGCTAGTTCACAATCATATAAGAAAATGGTACATGGTATAATGTACCACAGTAGCTTACATCAAAGCTACAAGCTACAAAGAGAGAAAAAGGACTGTGAATCTAGGCCAAAAAAATGATGGAGAAAATATAATGACCTGGATGAAGATACAGATAACATACAGAGAACATCCATAATGGATGGTTGTTGTTCGTATGATGAGTCACAATTGGCTAAGGTTAGGATGAAACATTACGGACTGGCTAATTAGAAGCAAAATAAGGCGGGTCATCGAAACCAGGAAGCAAAATCATAACAGCACTCATGTCACTTGACGACGAAGGAGTCAGAGACAGGGGGACGCTTCAAGCTGACCACTCAAAAGATAGAAAGAAACCTACTTGAAAATGGCAGAGGGACATTCTCCTGCAGATTATATTTTTTTCTAATGATATAGATGACGTGCAGGAAACCCAAAATAATGCCTGTCCTTAGCAGTAATGAACTTGGCGGTAGCTTAGCTACTTTTTTAACGAGTAGATTTTCCAGTAGCTTAGCTGCTTATAGACCCATGTAGCTAGGTAGTGGTGTATCTTTGTTGGTCGTGTGATGGGTGATGAGCCAAGAAGACACCAACGAGGAATCGTCGAACAAAAAGCTTTATTTGTTTCATCGAGCCTCAGACTGGAACTGCAGCTTCCAGGAGAAAGAGTATGGGCCTGATTACTCTTTTGATGTCCTCTTGGACCACTGTCCTTAAATACCTTTTGCACAATGACCCCCACTCTTTGTAACTCTAGCCTTGAAGCCAGCCAGTCTGGACAATGCCCAGTTTGTTGTTTGGCCAGTCAATCTTTCCCTGACATTATTCCTCTGATCAGTTTGAGTCGGGTGACCTACGACCCCTATCCTCTACTCCTACCTGTGGGGGCTTCCCGTCAGATGTTGCTAATGTATTTACACTTTTTCCAAACCTGCATTCCTTTAAGATTCCAATTGTCATGGGGGCAAGAGCCACCACTCTCAAGAGAGCTTGTGATAGACATCTGCACCCGAATCTAACTAAGGGCATATTTCCTTAGTAGGATAATCCTCTAAAGGATGCCGTGACCAAATACAAACACATGCTAGTTCACAATCATATAAGAAAATGGTACACGGTATAATTTACCCCAGTAGCTTATATCAAAGCTACAAGCTATAAAGAGAGAACAATGACTGCGAATCCAGGCCAACGAAAAAATATGGAGAAAATACAATATGAGTGAGAGTGAACATCCATGATGTTTGGTTGGTGTTCGTATGATGAGTCCCATTTGCCTAAAGTTAGGGTGAAACATTACGGACTGGCCAATCAGATGCAAGATAAGGCGGGTCATCGAAACCAGGAAGCAAAATCATAACAGACACACACTCATGTCACATGACAACGAAGCAGTCGGAGACAGACGGACGCTTCAAGCTGACGACTCAAAAAAAAAAAGTCAGGTCACCTCCGACCCATATCCTCTACACCTACCTGTGGGGGCTTCCTGCCAGATGTTGCTCATGTCTTTACACTTCCTCCAAACCTGCATTCCTCTAGGATTCCAATTGCCTTACACCGCTCTCTAGAGAGCTTGTCATGGACATCTGCACCCGAAGCTAACTAAGGGCATATTTCCTTAGTAGAATAATCCTAAGGATTCTGTGACCAAATACAAACACATTCTAGTTCACAATCATCCAGTCCATTTGTACACTCTCAGTCACATTAACAATAATATTATACATGTGGGCCCATAGATATAAATGTTGTTAAATGTAGCTTTGATGTAACGAGCTACTTTTGCCGTGTAGCTTGTAGTGTAGCTTACTACAACTCTCTAGTGATAGCTTCCCCTGGAGCTTAGCCACATTTAATCGAGATTAACTTGTAGCTAAGCTTACTAAATTTTCCAAGTAGCTTGCTCTTCACTGGTCCTTGGCCATATTTAGACAAATGTATGCGTGTCTCACTCTGTAACTCTTTCTCTGTCACACACACTTAAAAGTCTCTCAAACAAACACTGTTGAAGTTAAAACTTGTTGTGGTTAACCTTTAAAAAAAAAAAAAAGTGTGAACTAAGAATAACTTTTTCTTCCTGTCCAAGTGTGCTTCAACTTCATGCACGATTGTTGCAACAACTTTCAGCAAGTAATACTGAAACATGTCCAATACTTTTTATTTACAGTTTGGAATAAGAAGTGTTGCATTATCATCAGCATACACATGAATGTTGGATAGTGACGTTAGAAATAAACATGGTGGATATTTAACTTGGCAGTCAGCACAAAAGTACAAAGTTTTTCATTAGTTTTCATGGCTAGATCTACTACTCACATCTTTCACCACATTACATTTGCTGTTACTTGCTTCAGGTTTCTTTGAAATCTTTAAGTATTAGGAATAGTTCAGTTAATTTAGACATTAACTGAACATCACATTTACACTCAAATATAATCAACATGACCGAAAAGGAGCCGGAAGAAGAAGAACGTATTTATTCCCACGTCTTGTTTGTGTCTCCATTATCATTTTATTACAGGAAAAATGTATAAGAGTAATATAATGTGTATAAGAACACATTTTAATTTTGTTTCGTGAGAACTGAGTCACAAAGATAGACATCGGCGTACGTGCTGAATTCCTCTGCTGCCTTGGTATTTGTCTGCCTCGCTTTGCCAGTTTTCCTGGAGACAATGGTCGGCATGGAATAAACCAAAGAGTCCTTGTCTCTCTGAGGAAACAAGTCATGTGAGACATGAGAAGAAGCTGAAAACCAAGCAAAGATGCACAGAACGTTTCTACAAACTTCCTTTTACCTGCTGGACGTGACTGAACGTTTCATCGAGTGTTTGTGGACCTGCTGAAAAATTGAAGAAAAAGCATAAAAGAACAACCCACTGATGATTGATAATGCGCGTTGTTTCTTACCTTTGCAGCAAAAACATTGTTTTGTCCTGATTTTGTTGATGAGGAAGGCTGACATGATGAAACTTAAGGCTAAAGCAGCACTCAAGCTAAATATAACATAATTGTTTGAATCAAGTTGCAACCATCTGGATGGTTATGATAAAAAAACAGTCAATATTTTTGGCAAGAAATACTTATGTTAAATTCATCAATACTAATGATTTAATATTTACCTTGGGTGTTGTTGACTTTTATTGGATTTGCCATGAAAATCCTCCCACATGTGACCACAGCACACAAGTAAGTTCCAGCATCAGAGGAGTTGACGTTCTTTGAGAAAGTGTGGACACATTTCTGTGTGGAATTATCTTTGATCTTCTTGCATTCGTCATGAGCGTGAACAAAGCTGGGATGGACACTTTCTGGTCCAGTTCTGAACCAGGACAATTTGTGTCCATCCTGACAGGTTTCATTCCCAGAGTGGGAGAGGACTGAGCACTGCAACTTCACAGGCGGTCCTGGTTGGACTTCAGAGACAACATACACGGAGGGTTCTGGTTCTGGGAAGAGTGCAAGACAAATTGAAGTCTTTCAGCACTCTGTGACTTTGATTCCACAGATCGACATTCACTTCTGTTGAAATCTTGAAGGTAAAAAATACTGATGTGTTAATGCAGAGGTTACATTTCTTGTAGTGCATGTAAAAACATGTTCATCACAATAAAATATTTGTTAATTTGGATATTTGTAAGCCGAATTATTGGAAGAGTAGTCAAGTTAACATTGTTATCTATAAACAGATGTTATGTAACAATTAAAATATGTAAAATTGTTCATTTAAACTGTTTTCTAATTATTTGTTGTCATATTTACCTGTGACCTGAAGGAATGTTCCTTTCAAAAACATCATGGTATTCGTATAATGTTGTACATTTAAACAATAGTAGATCGCCGAATCACTTTTCTCTACTTGACTAATTTGCAGAACAAATTTTCCTTGCTCTTTTTTGGCTGTGATGCGACGTCCAGTATTTGATGTTCCATGTTCAGCAGAGCTGAAAGATGCCATTGTAGCTAAAGTGTCAGGAAAGGTTCCAGAAACAAATCGGATCCAAAATAAGATGTTCTGACTTCGAATTTCCTCGTAGGAACATGTCAGAGAGACACTTTGTCCAGGTCCAACAGTCTGAGTGGAAAATGTGTAAGCACCTGTACATGCTGAAAAGAAGAAGAGAAAAAAGAAGACATATTAATAAGAGTCATGTACAGTATGAATATGTCTCCATTGGAACTGAGCATGGACTTGCCTCCACTTTGGAGCAGGAGCAGCAGATGAAGCACGATCCACATTTTCTCCTCTCGTTTGACCAAGTGAACATCAGACCATCTAGACAGCATCTTAAGATTATTGACATGAACCACATCATACCAACTGGGAGGGAACTATTTTGCTGCTATCTCATTGGCTCATCAGTGCCGCCCCTACCTCAGTGGAAATATGTCCAACCAAACGTCTCTTTGTATATTTTTCTCACAGTGGTTCTATTTGTTTACTACTTTTAATAACTATGCAGTATTTTTGTAGCAAAGGAAACTTTTTTTGTCCCTGCAGATTTTATGAATATCAATATATTATTATTCTATAGCATCTGTGCTGGATTTTGCTAAAACTAGATAGAATTTATTTCATTTTCAAAGGCAACAAAATATTTTTTTTTGATTGTCCTTCCATGCCAAATGGAAATAATATTGCATTTCCATTTACTCCCAGAATACTTTGGTTCGCTATTGTGATGGTGCATCTGGAATGATCCAAAATTGCATGTAAAAATGCATGAAATTTAATATTGCAAGACATTTTTCATATAAGATACATATTATTAATACAACTAAAAAATATCAAACAAATAATTTAAATACGTTTTAATCAGCCTAATAAGTCATCCAGCAGCTTTAAAATTTTAATAGGATGTTGCTTGAATAGGCAATGTCTAATATTTCTATTTTTGACAGTGCAGCTTCCTCCCGCCTCCAAAGACATGCACCTGGGGATAGGTAGATTGGCAACACTAAATTGGCCCTGGTGTGTGAATTTCCAAGAGGGACAAGCGGTAGAAAAAGGATATATATCTTGACACAAACGCAAAAGACGGAGGATTGTATCTCTATTATTTGCTTTGCAGCACGATTGCCTTTCCTTTCTCTCGCCCATTTGCACTCACATTTTAAACGTACAAAACGCAAAACAGAACAGTTTCAGTCTTGATAAATCACACCGCGTGTTGTAAATGATTCCATTTGCATCTCCTCCTTCCAGTATTGTGGGTGTTGTGATCATCAGCAAATATTCTGAATATTCATGAAGACAAACATGTCAAATGCTCATTTAGTAGATCAGCTTTGTGTGTGTTATCACCTTTTCACCTGTTTTAATACACGCACACTTTGAGTAGATCAGTCTCACGATGTAACTCTTCCTTAAAAGTTGACATGCATAAATAAATGAGCTACTCTCTCAAACAAACACTGTTGAAGTTGGAACTTGTTGTGGTTAACCTTTGAAATAAAGAATAGTGTGAACTCAGACTGAGTTTTTCTTCCTGTCCAAGTGTGCGACAACTTCATGCACGATTGCTGCAACGACTGCACACAGGAAGAATACTAAAAAAAGTTCAGTACTTTTTATTTGCAGTTTACAGTAAGAAGTGTTGCATTATCATCAGCATAAACTTGTAGGTTAATTAGTGACGTTAGAAATGAACATGGTGGATATTTATTTTGGCAGTCAGCAGAAAAGTACAACGTTTTTCTTTAGTTTTCATTGATAGGCTTCCTACTTGCATCTTTTATCACATTACATTTGCTGTTACTTGCTTCAGGTTACTTTATAAATCATGAGAATGTGAAACATTTTTTTAAAAAGTTGTGCAAAAAAAAAAAAAAATGACATCAATTGTACATAAATATTCACAGCCTTTGCCATGAAGCTCAAAAGTGACCTCAGGTGCATCCTGGTTTAACTGATCATCCTTGAGATGTTCCTGCAGCTTAATTGGAGCCCACCTGTGATAAATTCAGTTGGTTGGACATGATTAGTAAATGCACACACCTGTCTGTATAGAAGGTCTCATGTTTGTCAATACATGGCAGTGCACAAACCAAGCATGAAGTCGAATGAATTGTTTGTAGACCTCTGACACAGGATTGTCTCGAGGCACAAATCTGGAGAAGTGTACAAAAAATATAATTTCTGCATTGAAGGTCCCAATGAGCACAATGGCCTCCACCATTTGTAAACAGAAGAAGTTTGGAACCACCAGGACTCTATTCTCAGAGCTGGCTTAACTGAGCGATCAAAAGAAGAAGGGCTTTAGTCAGGGAGGTGACCAAGAACCCCCATGGTCACTTCTATCGGACCTACAGAATCTTTCTGTGGAGTGATGAGAACCTTCCAGAAGGACAACCATCTCTTCAGCAAACCACCAATAAGGCCAAACGGAAGCCATTTCTTTTCAAGACGTTTGCCAAAATGCACGTGAAACAATCGCAGACCATCAGAAACTAAATTCTCTGGTCTGATGAGACAAAAATTGAACTCTTTGGCGTGGATATCAGGCATCATGTTTGGAGGAAACCAGGTGCCGCTCATCACCAGGCATGTACCATCCCGACAGTGAAGCATGGTGGTGGCAGAATCATGATATGGGGATGTTTTTCAGCGGCAGGAACTGGGAGACTAATCAAGATAGAGGGAAAGATACATGTACAGAGACATCTTGGATGAAAATGTGCTCCAGAGCGCTCTTGAAATCAGATTGGAGCGACGGTTCATCGTACAGCAGGACAACGACGCTGAGCACTTTGCCAAAATATCAAAAGAATGGCTTCAGAACAACTCTGTAAACGTCCTTCGGCGGCCCAGCCAGAACCCAGACTTGAATCTGATTGAACATCTCTGGAGGGATCTGAAAATGGCTGCACATCATCTACCAACTAAACATTCAGTACAGACACAAACACATACTACCATTTTACCATATTTTCTGTGTTTAGTAAAAAAATAAAAGCTTAATTGGATCAATTACAGTAAAATATTTCATACCATGTGTTTGCAGTGGAACTTCTGACGGCTAACAACTAAAAGGTCTTACAGGTTTAATCATTTTTGGTCTGTCTTCAACTAAGGATTTTCATAGACGAATCTGATTTGTTAGATCTTGCCCATAGTCAGTGATTAGTCGAATCTATGATATTGTGTTTTTTTAAGGGAGACATAAACAGATTGTGATTAAAGTACCACATACTGACTAGTCACTAGTTTTCAGCAACGTCACAAGGCGTTAGGGTGATTCTTCCGAAGTAAATAATTAAAAATAAATATACAATGAATATAGTCTTTCATTAAAGGGGAACATTATCACCAGACCTATGTAAGCGTCAATATATACCTTGATGCTGCAGAAAAAAGACCATATATTTTTTTATACGATTTCCGAACTCTAAATGGGTGAATTTTGGCAAATTAAGCGCCTTTCTTTTATTCGCTCTCGGAGTGATGACGTCACAACGTGACGTCACATTGGGAAGCAATCCGCCATTTTCTCAAACACATTACAGACACCTAGTCAAATCAGCTCTGGTTTTTTCCGTTTTTTCGACTGTTTTCCGTACCTTGCAGACATCATGCCTCGTCGGTGTGTTGTCGGAGGGTGTAACAACACGAACAGGGACGGATTCAAGTTGCACCAGTGGCCCAAAGATGCGAAAGTGGCAAGAAATTGGACGTTTGTTCCGCACACTTTACCGACGAAAGCTATGCTACGACAGAGATGGCAAGAATGTGTGGATATCCTGCGACACTCAAAGCAGATGCATTTCCAACGATTAAGTCAAAGAAATCTGCCGCCAGACCCCCATTGAATCTGCCGGTGTTAAGTGTATAGACGGGTGGAAGGAGATGGCACAACAGCAGAAGTATAACTCAATAATATTTATTGAGTGATTGATGAATACATAGGATGTGTATGCTACTATGTTTTTGAATGTGAGCTATGTGCTGGGATTAACATGTGAAGATACCTTAAGGGGTGTTGTCAAGTGTGTTGAATGAGGGCGTCCAAATCCAGAGGGAAAAGAGGTAAGGAAGTCCAATGTCCAAACGGGGTCGTGGAAGGAGAGTGCAAGTCCGGTGTCCAAAAGGGGGTCGTGATGCAGGAGAGAGCGTCCAAGGTACAAGCAGAGTGTCGATATCAGGAGGGCAATCCAGGTCCAGGGGGAAAAGGAAGTTGACACTGAGACACGAGACTGGGGAACAAAAGGGAGACGAATATGATCAGACCAGGACACAAAGAAACAAGCTACAAGAGATAATACTGGTGGGAAGTCAGAGACGTGAAGCTTACTGCGAACAGGGCTACGTTCCGACGTCGATTAGTCAGCGGCGAGGCTCTTTATCCTGTTGTCTGTATTCACTGCCAGCTGTGCTGATTGAAGATTGAAGCCGGCTGCGGCGGCG
The DNA here is from genome assembly GCF_033978685.3 of Nerophis lumbriciformis. Lineage (NCBI taxonomy): Eukaryota > Metazoa > Chordata > Actinopteri > Syngnathiformes > Syngnathidae > Nerophis > Nerophis lumbriciformis. Next base: position 23,089,913 of record NC_084563.2, on the reverse strand, counting down.
TGTGGGCGCGGTCTGCGCAGCGTGTGTGGGGGCGTGTCCAGAAGCGCTCACAGTGGAGCCGCTGAGTGCTCCTGCAGAAGAGGGAAAGGCAGACTGCGCATGTGCTGTAACAGTGCCCCCCCCCCTTATGCGAGGCCCCCGACGAGCGCCTAAGAGCTCCTGGATTGGCTCGATAGAATTCCTCCAGTAGTGAAGGATCGGCAAGGTAGGAAGCAGGGATCCAAGACCTATTCTCAGGCCCATAACCCTCCCAATCGACTAAATAAACTAACCCCCTACCTTGTCTGCAGACCCCGAGGATTTATTTAACAGTCCAAACTGGGTCACCGTTGTCCAAAATCCTGGGAGGAGGAGGAGTGGGGTCAGGGGAAGAAAGTGGAGAGCTAGCAATAGGCTTAATTTGGGAAACATGGACCACAGGGTGTCGCTTGACTGAGGGGTGTAAGGATAATTTTACTGCAACCGGGTTTATTATGGCCTCTATAGTATAAGGTCCGAGAAAACGGGGTGCTAGTTTACGGGATGATACCTGTAGATGAAGATCCTTAGCCAGTAAAAGAACTTGTTGACCCGGAAAGTACGAAGGGGCCGGAATGCGTCTTCTATTTGCACTGCGGCACATCCTCTCGGAGGACTTTAGCAGAGAGGCCCGAGCGGCTTTCCAGACTTGACGGCATCTCTTGATGTGTTTGCGGGATGAAGAAACACCTGCTTCAATCTCCTGTTGAGGAAACATAGGTGGCTGGTACCCCAGTGAACACTCAAATGGTGACAACCCGGTAGCTGAGCTCTTCAAAGAATTGTAGGCAAACTCATCCCAGGGCAGAAACTTGCTCCACGAAGAAAGTTGCCTGGTGGATATACAACGCAGCATGGTCTTTCTGCTTGGCCGTTGCTCTGAGGATGATAACCAGAGGTTAGACTGACCGTGGCCCCAATTCCCTTGCAAAAAGTCTGCCACACACGGGATGTGAACTGAGGACCACGGTCTGAGACAATGTCCACAGGAATGCCATGTTGCTTGACTATGTGGGTAGTGAGCAGATCAGCAGTCTCGGAGGAAGATGGAAGTTTTGGTAAAGGAACAAAATGTGCAGCCTTGGAAAATCGGTCAATGATGGTGAGTATAGTGGTGTTACCTTGGGAAGGGGGAAAGCCAGTGATGAAATCCAGAGAGATGTGTGACCAAGGGCGACTGGGGATGGGAAGAGGACACAGCAGTCCTGCCGGCGGTCTGTGGGACGGTTTATTTCGAGCACAAGTACTACATGCGGCGATAATCTCACGGGTATCATTAGCCATGGATGGCCACCAGAACCGCCGGCGGATGAAAGAAAGGGTGCGCTGAAATCCCGGATGGCAGGAGAAGACACTGGAATGCCCCCAGTCCAGAACCCGAGGTCGTAGCTCGCGAGGAACAAAGAGTCTGTTTGGAGGTCCCCCCCCCAGGTCCCAGACTAACCTTCAGGGCGTCTTTGACCAGACCTTCCACTTCCCATGTGATCATGCCGATAATTCTGGAGGAAGGGAGGATGGTTTCCTCCTGGGTGTTATAAGTGGTCTCCTCCGAGAACTGACGGGAGAGGGCGTCAGCCTTGGTGTTTCGAGAGCCAGGTCTGAAAGAAAGTATATAGTCAAAATGACTAAAGAATTGGGACCATCGGGCCTGTCGGTCATTAAGTCTTTTGGCCGACCGGACATGCAGAAGATTACGGTGGTCCGTGAGGACCTAAAACTGATGTTTGGCCCCTTACAGCCAATGTCTCCACTCTCTCAAGGCCTCGTGGACAGCGAGCAACTCCCGATTACCAGCGTCATAATTTCGTTCCGCAGGGGATAAACGTCTCGAAAAGAAAGCACAAGGATGGACCTTGTTGTCCTGCTTGTAGCGTTGGGAGAGGACTGCCCCAATACCGGAATCGGAAGCGTCCACCTCCACGATAAATGGGCAGTCTGGGTCCGGATACACAAAGATGGGTGCAAAAACGAAACTCCTCTTGAGGCACCAAAAAGCCATTCCCGCTTCTCGGTCCCACTGAAAAGGTATGTTGGTTGAAGTCAGTGCATGGAGAGGTGCAGCCAACTTACTGAAGTCTTTTATGAAGCGTCTGTAGAATCCAGCAAATCCCAGGAAACGTCGCAGCTCAGTTCGTGTAGTGGGTTGAGGCCATTCTACCACTGCCTTCACCTTCTTGGGGTCAGCCTTGATATGACCCTTTTCAATGACAAAACCAAGGAAATCAACAGAAGAGGAATGAAACTCACATTTCTCAGCTTTGATGAAGAGACGGTTCTCCAGTAAGCGTTGCAGGACGAGACGGACATGCTGTTGATGTTCCAGTGGGTCTTTGGAGAAGATAAGTATATCATCCAGATAAACGACTACAAAGCGGTCAATCATGTCCCTGAGGATGTCGTTAACGAGGGTCTGGAAAACTGCAGGGGCATTGGTCAGACCAAAGGGCATTACCCTATATTCGAAATGGCCCAGGTGAGTATTAAATGCAGTTTTCCATTCGTCTCTCTCTCTGATGCGTAACAGATGATAAGCGTTGCGCAGATCTAGTTTAGTGAAGATGGTGGCCGGAGTGAGAGGTTCGAAAGATGAATTGAGTAGGGGTAAAGGATATTTATTCTTTATGGTGATGGAGTTGAGTTGCCGGTAATCGATACATGGCCGAAGGGATCCATCCTTCTTCCTGACAAAAAAAAAAAAACAGCGGCCACAGGTGACTTGGATGGTGTATTATACCAGAGGCCAGGGACTCGGAGATGTAGTCCCTCATGGCTTTCTTCTCAGGAAGGGAAAGGTTGTATAGTCGACTGGATGGAAGGACTGTGTTGGGAACAAGATCAATAGCGCAGTCGTATGGTCTGTGGGGTGGAAGAGATAAGGCTTGGTCTTTACTGAAGACTGCGGCCAAGTCATGATAAGTCTCCGGGATACGGGAGAGGTCAATCGGGGGAGAAACCGATCTAAGTCTTTCAGGGGTTACCACAGCAGAACGGAGACAGTTAGCATGACAATGGTTGCTCCAGGCCAGTATTTTGCCAGTCGACCAGGAAATGTGGGGGTCATGAAGACTCAGCCAGGATCGGCCGAGGACAAGGGGCGCTACCGGAGCATCCAGAACCCAGAAGCTGATGGTCTCTGTGTGGTTACCAGAAAGTGTAAGAAATAAAGGTTTAGTGCGATGTTTAATTGGCCCTAAAGGATGACCATCTAAGGCCTGGGCAGGAACAAAAGTCTCTAGTGAAATTAACGGAATACCATTTTCATTGGCATACCTTAAGTCGAGGAAGCTCTCGTCGGCCCCGGAGTACACATAGGCCTCCACCGATAGCGTCCTATCCTCCCAAGTCAAGGTAGCAGGGAACAGGATACTTGGGTCCCTCCTGAAAAAAGGTGTGGGGGTTGTGGTATGGCTCACCAGGGTCCCCTTGACTGGTGAGCCCGATCTTTTGGCCGAAAGGGGCAGTTGCGAATATGATGGTCTGCCATACCACAGTATAGACATAGATGTCGTTGAAACCTTCGTTCACGTTCTTCAAAGGTAAGTTGAGATCTACCAATCTGCATGGGTTCTGGAAAAGGACTTGGACTCGGATTAACTGTGCCTGTCTGTCTCGGGAAGATCCGGTTGGTAGAACGAGGAGGTCTTGCCATAGCCGTGCTGCCGAAGTCACTCTCCCTTTCCGCTTCTCGTTCCGAAAGTCGCTGATCAAACAAGAGAGCTAGTTCAATAAGTTCATGACAAGAAGACGGCCGGTCTCGCATCAATCCATCTTTGATAGTCTCATTAAGCCCTCTCCTGTAGGCACTCAGAAGAGCTTTGTCATCCCAACCACTCTCGGCTGCCAAAGTGCGGAACTCCAGGGTGTAGTTAGTCACAGATCGGGGGCCCTGTCTGAGGGAATGGAGCCTAGAGGCAGCGTCTCTTCCATCCGCAGGATGATCAAAAACAGCCAAAAACTCTTTACGAAAAGTGGCATAATTAGAGTTGAAGCCCAAAGTTTTGTTAAGGGCAGAAGTGGCCCACTTAAGAGCAGGACCCGAAAATAGGGAGAACAAAAAGGCTATCTTGGCCCCATCATTAGCATAGCGAGAGGGTTGGTGTAGAAAAATAAACTCACATTGAGTCAGGAAGCCACGACAAAGATCAAAATCCCCCTCAAAAATTTTAGGACTGGCTATTTTGGGTTCGCGAAGGGAAGACGGTCCCTCGGTGGCAAGTGTCTCGGAGGTGCTTAAACTGGGTGTGGAAGGTGTCTCTTGACCGAGACTGAGTTTGTCTATTCTAGACAGCAGATTAGCAAACGCGACATCAAGTTTGTCCTCCAAGGTGGTAAATCGTGCCTGGTGCTGTCGAAGGACAGACTCGATGGCAGATACGTCTTTAGGAGGGGAGGATCGGACCAAAGTGCCGGGTAGAGCTCTTGTTGCGCCGTCTGGTTCCATATTTGGTCGGAACGTACTGTTAAGTCTATAGACGGGTGGAAGTAGATGGCACAAGAGCAGAAGTATAACTCAATAATATTTATTGAGTGATTGATGAATACATAGGATGTGTATGCTACTATGTGTTTGAATGTGAGCTATGTGCTGGGATTAACATGTGAAGATACCTTAAGGGGTGTTGTCAAGTGTGCTGAATGAGGGCGTCCAAATCCAGAGGGAAAAGAGGTAGGGAAGTCCAATGTCCAAACGGGGTCGTGGAAGGAGAGTGCAAGTCCGGTGTCCAAAAGGGGGTCGTAATGCAGGAGAGAGCATCCAAGGTAGAAGCAGGGTGTCGTTATCAGGAGGGCAATCCAGGTCCAGGGGGGAAAGGAAGTTGACACTGAGACTGGGGAACAAAAGGGAGACAAATATGATCAGACCAGGACACAAGGAAACAAGCTACAGGAGATAATACTGGTGGGAAGTCAGAGACGTGAAGCTTACTGCGAACAGGGCTACGTTCCGACGTCGATTAGTCAGCGGCGAGGCTCTTTATCCTGTTGTCTGTAATCACTGCCAGCTGTGCTGATTGAAGATTGCTGCCGGCTGCGGCGGCGTGTGGGCGAGGTCTGCGCAGCGTGTGTGGGGGCGTGTCCAGAAGCGCTCACAGTGTAGCCGCTGAGTGCTCCTGCAGAAGAGGGAAAGGCAGACTGCGCATGTGCTGTAACAGCCGGAGTGTGTTAGCAATTCAGGGACAAAGGCCCTCGCTAGCACGGCAAGAAATGGCGGCAGCAGACGAGCGAGCTAAACCCCCTGGATGCCTTGGCTCACACCGTCCCTTATGCCACCGAAGATGATCAAGAGAAGAATATCGACCCTAGCTTCCCTGGTCTGTTGACATGAGGGTATGTCTACAGAATATATTAATTGATGAAAATTGGGCTGTCTGCACTCTCAAAGTGCATGTTGTTGCCAAATGTATTTCATATGCTGTAAACCTAGTTCATAGTTGTTAGTTTCCTTTAATGCCAAACAAACACATACCAATCGTTGGTTAGAAGGCGATCGCCGAATTCGTCCTCGCTTTCTCCCGTGTCGCTGGCTGTCGTGTCGTTTTCGTCGGTTTCGCTTGCATACGGTTCAAACCGATATGGCTCAATAGCTTCAGTTTCTTCTTCAATTTCGTTTTCGCTACCTGCCTCCACACTACAACCATCCGTTTCAATACATGCGCAATCTGTTGAATCGCTTAAGCCGCTGAAATCCGAGTCTGAATCCGAGCTAATGTCGCTATAGCTTGCTGTTCTATGCGCCATGTTTGTTTGTGTTGGCTTCACTATGTGACGTCACAGGAAAATGGACGGGTGTATATAACGATGGTTAAAACAGGCACTTTGAAGCTTTTTTTAGAGATATTACGTGATGGGTAAAATTTTGAAAAAAACTTCAAAAAATAAAATAAGCCACTGGGAACTGATTTTTAATGGTTTTAACCCTTTTGAAATTGTGATAATGTTCCCCTTTAAGTAAACAAATGTGAGGTCTTAAAAAGGCTTAACCACTTCAAAAAAAACAAATCAATAAGGCAGAGATTGAACGAAGTGAATGGTGCAGCGTTGAGAAGACATCTAACTTAACTAAATGAAGTACCAATAAGTTGTGAAAAAAGTTCCCTTATACAACCCTCCGGAAGGATCTCTACCTTAGCCAGAAGAGAGTTACACCTCTGGGGGAGGAAGCACTTAAATGCCCGTTTTGTGTTAAAATGCAATAATGGGAAAAATTCTAAATATTAATTTTTTTCAGTTTAAAATGACAAATGCACATAATTCAAACATACTTATATAATTTTTTTGCAAAACCTATCCCAATGGAAGGGTCAGCTTCTAAAATGAGTTTTGGATATAAGTGAGATTTACTGTTATTTTGTTGATGTCAATGAAAATGAAATAAAGTAACTCATGTTTTAGCAAAATCCAGTACAGATGCTTCTTATTTTATTAGTTTATTGATGTGCTCAAATCTGCAAAGACGAAACAATAATTGCTTGCATAGTTATTACAAGTAAAATGGTTAATGGTCCGTATTTATATAGCTTTTTACACAATCTGGAATGATACCAAACGCGGTTTACATTATGCATTTTAAAGAGCTTTATGAATAAAGTTGGTATAGTATGGTATCACATTCACCATTCCCACCCGAGTAAACACAAATAACCACTGTGAGAAGATGAAACAAAGAGACCGGAAAGTTTGGGTGGACATATTTCCACTGAGGTAGGGGCGGCACTGATGAGCCAATGAGATAGCAGCAAAATAGTTCCCTCCCATTTGGTATGATGTGGTTCAAGTCAATAATCTTAAGATGCTGTCTAGATGGTCTGATGTTCACTTGGTCCAACGAGAGGAGAAAATGTGGATCGTGCTTCATCTGCTGCTCCTGCTCCAAAGTGGAGGCAAGTCCATGCTCAGTTCCAATGGAGACATGTTCATACTGTACATGACTCTTATTAATATGTCTTCTTCTTCTCTTTTTTTTTCTTCAGCATGTACAGGTGCTTACAACTTTTCCACTCAGACTGTTGAACCTGGACAAAATGTCTCTCTTACGTGTTCCTACGAGGATACTGGAAATATAAATTACTTATTTTGGATCCGATTGGTTTCTGCAAACTTTCCTGAAGTTTTAGCTAAAACGGCACTTCACAGTTCAGACTCTGTTGAATATGGAACATCAAATACTGGACATCGCATCACAGCCAAAAAGGAACAAGGAAAATTTGTCCTGCAAATTAGTCAAGTAAAGAAAAGTGATACGGCGATCTATTACTGCTTAAAAACAAAATTAGGTCAACTCATGTTTTTAAATGGAACATTCCTTCAGGTCACAGGTAAATATGACAACAAATAATTAGAAGACACTTTGAATAAAACATTATCCATACTTTGTGACATACCTTCTGTTTATAGATAACAATTTTAACATGACCAATTATGCAGCCTTCAAATGTCCAAATGAACAAATAATATTTTAATGTGATGAACATGTTTTTACATGCACTACAAGAAATGTAACCTCTGCATTAACACATCAGTATTTTTTACCTTCAAGATTTCAACAGAAGTTAATGTCGATCTGTGGAATCAACGTCACAGAGTGCTGAAAGACTTCAATTTGTCTTGCACTCTTCCCAGAACCAGAACCCTCCGTGTCTGTTGTCTCTGAAGTCCAACCTGGACCACCCGTGAAGTTCCATTGCTCAGTCCTCTCCCACTCTGGGAATGAAACCTGTCAGGATGGACACAAAGTGTCCTGGTTCAGAACTGGACCAGGCAGCGTCCATCCCAGCTTTGTTTTCACTCATGACGAATGCAAGAAGATCAAGGATAACTCCACGCAGAATTGCTTCCACACTTTCTCAAAGACCCTCAGCTCCTCTGATGCTGGAATTTACATGTGTGCTCTGGTCACATGTGGGAGGATTTTCATGGGAAATCCAATAAAAGTCAACATTAAGGGTGAGAATTTATTAATCTGTATTGACTTATTCATCATTAATGTTTGTTGCTATGAATACTGACAGCTTGTTTTTTTAATCACAACTGTTCAGATTCCAGCAGCTGTGATTCAAACAAGTATGTTATCTTTGTTTTGAGTGCTTCTTTTGTCTTAAACTTCATCATGTCAGCTTTCCTCATCAACAAGATGAGTACAAACATCAGTTTTTGCTGCAAAGGTAAGAAAAAAGCGCATTATCAATCATCATTATGTTGTTGCTTTCTTATTTGTCTTCAATTTTTCAGCTGGTCCACAAACACTCGATGAAACGTTCAGTCACGTCCAGCAGGTAAAAAGAAGTTTGTAGAAAATTTTTGTGAATCTTTGCTTGGTTTTCAGCTTCTTCTCATGTCTCACATGACTTGTTTCCTCAGAGAGACGAGGACTCTTTGGTTTATTCCATGCCATCGTCTCCAGGAAAACTGACAAGGCGAGGCAGACAAATACGAGGGCAGCAGAAGAATTCAGCACGTACACTGACGTGTGTCATCATGACTCAATCCTCACCACACAACATTAAAATGTGTTCTGATACACATTCTGTTAATAATACACATTCTCATACTTTTTTCCCTGTAAGAACATGAAAATGGAGACACAGAGATGAGGTAGGAATAAATAAGCTCTGCTTCTTCCTGCTCCTTTTCGGACTTGTTGATTTTATGTGAGTGTAAATGTGATGTTCTTCAATGTAACTTGTTTAAATAAATATTCCCAATACTGCAAAAAGGCTTTGGAAATTATTTTAAAAGTTTTATTGTCCTTTGTAAGGCACTCATTGAAATTCTTGGAAATCTAAATTATAAAAGCAATGTTTTTTTTTTCATCTTTATGAAAACATTATTGTTGCCAAGCTTTTTCTTTGTCATATGTTGGAACCACGACCAAGAGGACCTTTGATTTATTGTGATTTTCAAGTAACCTGAAGCAAGTAACAGCAAATGTAATGTGGTGAAAGATGTGAGTAGTAGGTCTAGCCATGAAAACTAATGAAAAACTTTGTACTTTTGTGCTGACTGCCAAGATAAATATCCACCATTTTTATTTCTAACATCACTATCCAACATTCATGTGTATGCTGATGATAATGCAACACTTCTTACTGCAAACTGTAAATAAAAAGTATTGGACATGTTTCAGTATTCCTGCTGTAAGGAGTCGTTGCAACAATGAAGTTGAAACACACTTGGACAGGAAGAAAAAGTCCCTCTAAGTGTACACTTTTTTTTATTTTAAAGATCAACCTCAACAAGTTGGTTTGAGAGACTTTTAAGTGTGTGTGACAGAGAAAGAGTTACGGAGTGAGACACAGAGGGCCTGATCAACTGAAGGTGTAGCTTAACTACACTTTCCAGTAACTTGGCAGTAGCTTAGCTACTTTTTTAACGAGTAGCTTTTCCTTTAGCTTCTCTGCTTTTAGACCCATGTAGCTAGGTAGTGGTGTATATTTGTTGCTCATGTGATGGGTGATGAGCCAAGAAGACGCCAACAAGAAATCGTCGAACAAAAAGCTTTATTTGTTTCATCGAGCCTCAGACTGGAACTGCAGCTTCCAGGAGAAAGAGCATGGGCCTGATTACTCTTCTGATGTCCTCTCGGACCACTGTCCTTAAATACCTTTTGCACAATGACCCCCACTCTTTGTAACTCTAGCTTTGAAGCCAGCCAGTCTGGACAAAGCCCAGTTTGTTGTTTGGCCAGTCAATCTTTCCCTGACATTATTCCTCTGATCAGTTTGAGTCAGGTGACCTCCGACCCTTATCCTCTATTCCTACCTGTGGGGGCTTCCCGCCAGATGTTGCTAATGTATTTACACTTCTTCCAAACCTGCATTCCTTTAAGATTCCAATTGTCATGGGGGCAAGAGCCACCACTCTCAAGAGAGCTTGTGATAGACATTTGCACCCGAATCTAACTAAGGGCATATTTCCTTAGTAGAATAATCCTCTAAAGGATGCCGTGACCAAATACAAACACATGCTAGTTCACAATCATATAAGAAAATGGTACACGGTATAATTTACCCGAGTAGCTTATATCAAAGCTACAAGCTACAAAGAGAGAAAAATTACTGCAAATCCAGGCCAACGAAAAAATATGGAGAAAATACAATGGCTTGGATGAGTGAGAACAACCATACATACGAAGAACATCCATGATGATTGGTTGGTGTTCGTATGATGAGTCCCTTTTGGCTAAAGTTAGGGTGAAACATTACGGACTGGCCAATCAGAGGCAAGATAAGGCGGGTCATCGAAACCAGGAAGCAAAACCATAACAGACACGCACTCATGTCACATGACGACGAAGCAGTCGGAGACAGAGGGACGCTTCAAGCTGACCACTCAAAAAAAAAAGTCAGGTGACTTCCGACCCATATCCTCTATTTCTACCTGTGGGGGCTTCCTGCCAGATGTTGCTCATGTCTTTACACTTCCTCCAAACCTGCATTTCTCTAGGATTCCAATTGCCTTACACCACTCTCTAGAGAGCTTGTGATGGACATCTGCACCCGAAGCCAACTAACGGCATATTTCCTTAGTAGAATAATCCTAAGGATTCTGTGACCAAATACAAACACATGCGAGTTCACAATCATCCAGTCCATTTGTACACACTCAGTCACATTAACTATAATATTATACATGTGGGCCCATAGATATAAATGTTGTTAAATGTAGCTTTGATGTAACGAGCTACTTTTGCCGTGTAGCTTGTAGTGTAGCTTACTACAACTCTCTAGTGATAGCTTCCCCTGGAGCTTAGCCACATTTAATCGAGAGTAACTTGTAGCTAAGCTTACTTCATTTTCCAAGTGGCTTCACTGGTCCTTGGCAGTATTTAGACAAATGTATGCGTGTCTCACTCTGTAACTCTTTCTCTGTCACACACACTTAAAAGTCTCTCAAACAAACACTGTTGAAGTTAAAACTTGTTGTGGTTAACCTTTAAAATAAAAAAAAAGTGTGAACTAAGAATAACTTTTTCTTCCTGTCCAAGTGTGCTTCAACTTCATGCACGATTGTTGCAACGACTTTCAGCAAGTAATACTGAAACATGTCCAATACTTTTTATTCACAGTTTGAAATAAGAAGTGTTGCATTATCATCAGCATACACATGAATGTTGGATAGTGACGTTAGAAATAAACATGGTGGATATTTAACTTGGCAGTCAGCACAAAAGTACAAAGTTTTTCATTAGTTTTCATGGCTAGACCTACTACTCACATCTTTCACCACATTACATTTGCTGTTATTTGCTTCAGGTTACTTTGAAATCTTTAAGTATTGGGACTAGTTCAGTTAATTTAGACATTAACTGAACATCACATTTACACTCACATATAATCAACATGACCGAAAAGGAGCCGGAAGAAGAAGAACGTATTTATTCCCACGTCTTGTTTGTGTCTCCATTATCATTTTATTACAGGAAAAAAGTATAAGAGTAATATAATGTGTATAAGAACACATTTTAATTTTGTTTTTTGAGAGCTGAGTCACAAAGATAGACATCGGCGTACGTGCTGAATTCCTCTGCTGCCTTCGTATTTGTCTGCCTCGCTTTGCCAGTTTTCCTGGAGACGATGGTCGGCATGGAATAAACCAAAGAGTCCTCGTCTCTCTGAGGAAACAATTTATGTGAGACATGAGAAGAAGCTGAAAACCAAGCAAAGATGCACAGAACGTTTCTACAAACTTCCTTTTACCTGCTGAACGTGACTGAACGTTCCATCGAGTGTTTGTGGACCAGCTGAAAAATTGAAAAAAAAGCATAAAAGAACAACCCAATGATGATTGATAATGCGCTTTTTTTCTTACCTTTGCAGCAAAAACATTGTTTTATCCTGATCTTGTTGATGAGGAAGGCTGACATGATGAAACTTAAGGCCAAAGCAGCACTCAAGACAAAGATAACATAATTGTTTGAATCACAGTTGCAACCATCTGGATGGTTATGATAAAAAAACAGTCAATATTTTTGGCATTAAATACTTAAATACTAATGATTTAATATTTACCTTGGGTGTTGTTGACTTTTATTGGATTTCCCATGAAAATCCTCCCACATGTGACCACAGCACACAAGTAAGTTCCAGCATCAGAGGAGTTGATGTTCTTTGAGAAAGTGTGGACACATTTCTGTGTGGAATTATCTTTGATCTTCTTGCATTCGTCATCAGCGTAAACAAAGCTAGGATAGACACTTTCTGGTCCAGTTCTGAACCAGGACACTTTGTGTCCATCCTGACAGCTTTCATTCCCAGAGTGGGAGAGGACTGAGCACTGCAACTTCACAGGCGGTCCTGGTTGGACTTCAGAGACAACAGACACAGAGGGTTCTGGTTCTGGGAAGAGTGCAAGACAAATTGAAGTCTTTCAGCACTCTGTGACTTTGATTCCACAGATCGACATTCACTTCTGTTGAAATCTTGAAGGTAAAAAATACTGATGTGTTAATGCAGAGGTTACATTTCTTGTAGTGCATGTAAAAACATGTTCATCACAATAAAATATTTGTTCAGTTGGACATTTGTAAGCCAAATTATTGGAAGAGTAGTCAAGTTAACATTGTTATCTATAAACAGATGTTATGTAACAATTAAAATATGTAAAATTGTTCATTTAAACTGTTTTCCAATTATTTGTTTTCATATTTACCTGTGACCTGAAGGAATGTTCCTTTCAAAAACATCATGGTATTCGTATATTGTTGTACATTTAAACAATAGTAGATTGCCGAATCACTTTTCTCTACTTGACTGATTTGCAGAACAAATTTTCCTTGCTCTCTTTTGGCTGTGATGGGATGTCCAGTATTTGATGTTGCATGTTCTGAAGAGCTGTAAGATGCCATTGCAGCTAAAATGTCAGGAAAGGTTCCAGAAACAAATCGGATCCAAAATAAGACGTTCTGAGTTCGAATATCCTCGTAGGAACATGTCAGAGAGACACTTTGTCCAGGTCCAACAGTCTGAGTGGAAAAGTTGTAAGCACCTGTACATGCTGAAGATAAAAAGAAGACATATTAATAAGAGTCATGTAAAGTATGAACATGTCTCCATTGGAACTGAGCATGGACTTGCCTCCACTTTGGAGCAGGAGCAGCAGATGAAGCACGATCCACATTTTCTCCTCTCGTTGGACCAAGTGAACATCAGACCATCTAGACAGCATCTTAACGTTATTGACTTGAACCACATCATACCAAATGGGAGGGTTCTATTTTGCTGCTATCTTATTGGCACAATATGTGCCGCCCCTACCTCAGTGGAAATATGTCCACCCAAACTTTCCGGTCTCTTTTTTTCATCTTCTCACAGTGGTTATTTGTGTTTAATCGGGTGGGAATGGTGAATGTGATACCATACCATACCAACTTTATTTATAAAGCCCTTTAAAATGCATAATGTAAACCGCGTTTGGTATCATTCCAGATTTAGTAAAAAGCTAATAAATACAGACCATTAACCATTTTACTTGTAATAACTATGCAAGCAATTATTGTTTTGTCTTTGCAGATTTGAGCACATCAATAAACTAATAAATTAAGAAGCATCTGTACTGGATTTTGCTAAAACATGAGTTAATTTGTTTCATTTTCATTGACATTAACAAAAAAGTTTTTGGTAACCAGTAAATCTCACTTTTATCCAAAACTCTTTTTAGAGGCTGACCCTTCCATTGGGATAGGTTTTGCAAAAAAATGATATAAGTATGTTTGAATTATGTGCACTTGTCATTTTAAACTGAAAAAAATAAGTATTTAGAATTTTTCCCATTATTGCATTTTAACACAAAACAGACTTTTAAGTGCTTCCTCACCCAGAGGTGTAACTCTCCTCTGGCTAAGGTAGAGATCCTTCCGGAGGGTTGTATAAAGGAACTTTTTTCACAACTTATACGTCCTTCATTTAGTTAAGTTAGATGTCTTCTCAACGCTGCACCATTCACACCGTTCAATCTCTGCCTTATTTTTTTTGTCATTTTTGAAGTGGTTTAGCCTTTTTAAGACCTCACTTTTGTTTGCTTAATGAAATACTATATTCCTTGTATATATATTTTTATTATTTACTTTGTTTTTATTATTTACTTTACATTTTCTCTTCTCGTTAGACCAAGTGAACATCAGACCATCTAGACAGCATCTTAAGATTATTGACATGAACCACATTATACCAAATGGGAGGGAACTATTTTGCTGCTATCTCATTGGCTCAGTGGAAATATGTCTACCCAAACGTCTCTTTGTATCTTTTTCTCACGGTGGTTCTATTTGTTTACTACTTTTAATAACTATACAGTATTTTTGTAGCAAAAGAAACTTTTTTGTCTCTGCAGATTTTATGAATATCAATATATTATTATTCTATAGCATCTGTGCTGGATTTTGCTAAAACTAGATTGAATTGATTTCATTTTTAATGGCAACCAAAAAAAAGGTTTTTTATTGTTCTTCCATGCCGAATGCAAATAATATTGCATTTCCATTTAGAATATTTATGTTGTCTGTTGTGATGGTGCATCTGGAATGATCCAAAATTGCATGTAATAATGCATGTAAACTAATGTTGCAAGACATTTTTCAAATAAGATACATATTATTAAAACAACAAAAAAATTTCAAACAAATAATTTAAATACGTTTTAATCAGCCTATTAAGTCATCCAGCAGCTTTAAAATTATAATAGGATGTTTCTTGAATAGGCAATGTCTAATATTTCTATTTTTGACAGTACGGCTTCCTCCCGCCTCCAAAGACATGCACCTGGGGATAGGTTGATTGGCAACACTAAATTGGCCCTGGTGTGTTAATGCCCGAGAGGGAAAAGCGGTAGAAAAAGGATGGAAATGTTGACACAAACGCAAAAGACGGAGGATTTTATCTTTATTTGTTTGTCTTTGCAGCACGATTGCCTCCTTTCTCACGCCCATTTGCACTCACATTTCAAACGTACAAAGTAAAAACGCAAAACAGAACAGTTTCAGTCTTGATAAATCTCACCGCGTGTTGTAAATGATTCCATTTGCATCTCCTCCTTCCAGTATTGTGGGCGTTGTGATCATCAGCAAATATTCTGCATATTCATGAAGACAAACACGTCAAATGCTCATTTAAGAGACACAATCCTGTACGCTGCAGTTTAGTAGATCAGCTTTGTGTGTGTTATCACCTTTTCACCTGTTTTAATACACACACACTTCTAGATCAGTCTCACGCTGTAACTCTTCCTTAAAAGTTGACTTGCATAAATAAATGAGCTACTCCCTCACACAAACACTGTTGAAGTTGAAACTTGTTGTGGTTAACCTTTAAAATAAAAAAAGTGAGGACTCAGAAGGAGTTTTTCTTCCTGTCCAAGTGTGCGACAACTTCATACACGATTTCTGCAACGACTGCACACAGGAAGAATACTAAAAAATGTCAGTACTTTTTATTTACAGTTTGCAGTAAGAAGTGTTGCATTATCATCAGCATAAACTTGTAGGTTAATTAGTGACGTTAGAAATGAACATGGTGGATATTTATTTTGGCAGTCAGCACAAAAGTACAACGTTTTTCATTAGTTTTCATTGATAGGCTTACTACTTGCATCTTTTACCACATTACATTTGCTGTTACTTGCTTCAGGTTACTTTATAAATCATGAGAATGTGAAACATTTAAAAAAAAAGTTGTGCAAATAAAAAAAAAAAGAAGAAAGACATCAATTGTACGTAAATATTCACAGCCTTTGCCATGAAGCTCAAAAGTGACCTCAGGTTAGATGTTCCTGCAGCTTAATTGGAGCCCACCTGTGATAAATTCAGTTGGTTGATTAGTAAATGCACACACCTGTCTGTATAGAAGGTCTCATGTTTGTCAATACATGGCAGTGCACAAACCAAGCATGAAGTCAAATGAATTGTTGCAGACCTCCGACACAGGATTGTCTCGAGGCACAAATCTGGAGAAGTGTACAAAAAATATAATTTCTGCATTGAAGGTCCCAATGAGCACAATGGCCTCCACCATTTGTAAACAGAAGAAGTTTGGAACCACCAGGACTCTATTCTCAGAGCTGGCTTCACTGAGCGATCAAAAGAAGAAGGGCTTTAGTCAGGGAGGTGACCAAGAACCCCCATGGTCACTTCTATCGGACCTACAGAATCTTTCTGTGGAGTGATGAAAACCTTCCAGAAGGACAACCATCTCTGCTGCAAACCACCAATAAGGCCAAATGGAAGCCATTTCTTTTCAAGACGTTTGCCAAAATTTACCTGAAAAAATCGCAGACCATCAGAAACTAAATTCTCCGGTCTGATGAGACAAAAATTTAAGTCTTTGGCGTGAATATCAGGCATCATGTTTGGAGGAAACCAGGTGCCGCTCATCACCAGGCATGTACCATCCCGACAGTGAAGCATGGTGGTGGCAGAATCATGATATGGGAAGGGTTTTCAACGGCAGAAACTGGGAGATTAATCAAGATAGAGGGAAAGATGAATGTACAGAGACATCTTGGATACAAATGTGCTCCAGAGCACTCTTGAAATCAGATTGGAGCGGCGGTTCATCGTTCAGCAGGACAACGACGCTTAGCACTTTGCCAAAATATCAAAAGCATGGCTTCAGAACAACTCTGTAAACGTCCTTCGGCGGCCCAGCCAGAACCCAGACTTGAATCTGATTGAACATCTCTGGAGGGATCTGAAAATGGCTGCACATCATCTACCAACTAAACATTCAGTACAGACACAAACACATACTACCATTTTACCATATTTTCTGTGTTTAGTAAAAAAATAAAAGCTTAATTGGATCAATAACAGTAATACATTTCATACCATGTCTTTGCCGTGGAACTTCTGACGGCTAACAACTAAAAGGTCTTACAGTTTTAATAATTTTTGGTCTGTCTTCAACTAAGGATTTTCATAGACAAATCTGATCTGTTTGATTTAGCCCATAGTCAGTGATTAGTCGAATCTATGATATTGTGTTTTTTTAAGGGAGACATAAACAGTTTGCGATTAAAGTACCACATACTGACTAGTCACTAGGTTTCAGTAACGTCACATGAATGTAGATCAAGGCTTTAGAGTGATTCTTCCGAAGTAAATAATTAAAAAAAAATATACAAGGACTATAGTCTTTCATTAAAGGGGAACATTATCACCAGACCTATGTAAGCGTCAATATATACCTTGATGTTGCAGAAAAAAGACCATATATTTTTTTAAGCGATTTCTGAACTCTAAATGTGTGATTTTTGGCGAATTAAACGCCTTTCTATTATTCCCTCTCGGAGCGATGACGTCACAACGTGACGTCACATCGGGAAGCAATCCGCCATTTTCTCAAACACATTACAAACACCTAGTCAAATCAGCTCTGTTTTCTTCCGTTTTTTCGACTGTTTTCCGTACCTTGGAGACATCATGCCTCGTCGGTGTGTTGTCGGAGGGTGTAACAACACAAACAGGGACGGATTCAAGTTGCACCAGTGGCCCAAAGATGCGAAAGTGGCAAGAAATTGGACGTTTGTTCCGCACACTTTACCAACGAAAGCTATGAGATGGCAGAGATGGCAAGAATGTGTGGATATCCTGCGACACTCAAAGCAGATGCATTTCCAACGATAAAGTCAAAGAAATCTGCCACCAGACCCCCATTGAATCTGCCGGAGTGTGTGAGCAATTCAGGGACAAAGGGCCTCGCTAGCACGGCAAGCAATGGCGGCAGTTTGTTCCCGCAGACGAGCGAGCTAAACCCCCTGGATGTCTTGGCTCACACCATCCCTTATGCCACCGAAGATGATCAAGAGAAGAATATCGACCCTAGCTTCCCTGGTCTGCTGACATGAGGGTATGTTTACAGAATATATCAATTGATGAAAGTTGGGCTGTCTGCACTCTCAAAGTGCATGTTGTTGCCAAATGTATTTCATATGCTGTAAACCTAGTTCATAGTTGTTAGTTTCCTTTAATGCCAAACAAACACATACCAATCGTTGGTTAGAAGGCGATCGCCAAATTTGTCCTCGCTTTCTCCCGTGTCGCTGGCTGTCGTGTCGTTTTCGTCGGTTTCGCTTGCATACGGTTCAAACCGATAAGGCTCAATAGCTTCAGTTTCTTCTTCAATTTCGTTTTCGCTACCTGCCTCCACACTACAACCATCCGTTTCAATACATGCGTAATCTGTTGAATCGCTTAAGCCGCTGAAATCCGAGTCTGAATCCGAGCTATAGCTTGCTGTTCTATGCGCCATGTTTGTTTGTGTTGGCTTCACTATGTGACGTCACAGGAAAATGGAAGGGTGTATATAACGATGGTTAAAATCAGGCACTTTGAAGCTTTTTTTAGGGATATTGCGTGATGGGTAAAATTTTGAAAAAAAATTCGAAAAATAAAATAAGCCACTGGGAACTGATTTTTAATGGTTTTAACCATTCTGAAATTGTGATAATGTTCCCCTTTAAGTAAACAAAAGTGAGGTCTTAAAAAGGCTTAACCACTTCAAAAATAACAAATCAATAAGGCAGATATTGAACGGTGTGAATGGTGCAGCGTTGAGAAGACATCTAACTTAACTAAATGAAGGACGTATAAGTTGTGAAAGAAGTTCCCTTATACAACCCTCCGGAAGGATCTCTACCTTAGCCAGAGGAGAGTTACACCTCTGGGGGAGGAAGCACTTAAATGCACGTTTTGTGTTAAAATGCAATAATGGGAAACATTCTAAATACTTATTTTTTTCAGTTTAAAATGACAAATGCACATAATTCAAACATACGTATATAATTTTTTTGCAAAACCTATCCCAATGGAAGGGTCAGCCTCTAAAAAGAGTTTTGATATAAGTGAGATTTACTGGTTACCAAAAACTTTTTTGTTAATGTCAATGAAAATGAAATAAAGTAACTCATGTTTTAACAAAATCCAATACAGATGCTTCTTAATTTATTAGTTTATTGATGTGCTCAAATCTGCAAAGACAAAACAATAAATGCTTGCATAGTTATTACAAGTAAAATGGTTAATGGTCCGTATTTATATAGCTTTTTATTAAATCTGGAATGATACCAAACGCGGTTTACATTATGCATTTTAAAGGGCTTTATAAATAAAGTTGGTATGGTATGGTATCACATTCACCATTCCCACCCGAGTAAACACAAATAACCACTGTGAGAAGATGAAACAAAGAGACCGGAAAGTTTGGGTGGACATATTTCCACTGAGGTAGGGGCGGCACTGATGAGCCACTGAGATAGCAGCAAAATAGTTCCCTCCCACTTGGTATGATGTGGTTCCTGTTAATAACGCTAAGATGCTGTCTAGATGGTCTGATGTTCACTTGGTCTAACGAGAAGAGAAAATGTGGATCGTGCTTCATCTGCTGCTCCTGCTCCAAAGTGGAGGCAAGTCCATGCTCAGTTCCAATGGAGACATGTTCATACTGTACATGACTCTTATTAATATGTCTTCTTTTTTCTCTTCTTCTCTTCAGCATGTACAGGTGCTTGCAACTTTTCCACTCAGACTGTTGGACCTGGACAAAATGTCTCTCTTACATGTTCTTACGAGCATACTAGATTTCTGAAGTACTTATTTTGGATCCGATTGGTTTCTGCAAACTTTCCTGAATTTTTAGCTAGAATAACATCTTTCAATTCAGGCTCTGTTGAATATGGAACATCAAATACTGGACATCGCATCACAGCCACAAAAGAACAAGGAAAATTTGTTCTGCAAATTAGTCAAGTAGAGAAAAGTGATATGGCGATCTACTACTGTTTTTCTGTGGATCATGCGAACTTAAATCAACCCTCGTTTTTGAAAGGAACATTCCTTCAGGTCACAGGTAAATATGATAATAATTAGAAAACAGTTTGAATCAACAATTTTACACATTTTAATTGTTACATAAGATCTGTTTGAAGATAATGATGTTAACTTGACTACTCTTCCAATAATTCAAGCTTCAAATTTCCAAATGAACAAATATTTTATTGTGATGAACATGTTTTTACATGCACTACAAGAAATGTAACCTCTGCATTAACACATCAGTATTTTTTACCTTCAAGATTTCAACAGAAGTGAATGTCGATCTGTGGAATCAAAGTCACAGAGTGCTGAAAGACTTCAATTTGTCTTGTACTCTTCCCAGAACCAGAACCCTCCGTGTCTGTTGTCTCTGAAGTCCAACCAGGACCGCCTGTGAAGTTGCATTGCTCAGTTTTCTCCCACTCTGGGAATGAAATCTGTCAGGATGGACACAAAGTGTCCTGGTTCAGAACTGGACCAGAAAGTGTCCATCCCAGCTTTGTTTACGCTGATGACGAATGCAAGAAGATCAAAGATAATTCCACACAGAAATGTGTCCACACTTTCTCAAAGAACGTCAACTCCTCTGATGCTGGAACTTACTTGTGTGCTGTGGTCACATGTGGGAGGATTTTCATGGCAAATCCAATAAAAGTCAACATTGAAGGTAAGAATTTATTCATCTGTATCGACAAATTCATCGTTAGTGTTTGTTTCTAAAAATATTGAAATTTTTTTAATCACAACCATTCAGATTCCAGCAGCAAGTATGTTATCTTTGTCTTGAGTGCTGCTTTGGCCTTAAGTTTAATCATGTCAGCCTTCCTTATCAACAAGATCAGGACAAAAAACAGTTTTTGCTGCAAAGGTAAGAAAAATCAATCATCATTGGGTTGTTCTTTTATGCTCTTTCTTCAATTTTTCAGCTGGTCCACAAACACTCGATGAAACGTTCAGTCGCGTCCAGCAGGTAAAAGGAAGTTTGTAGAAAAGTTCTGCACATCTTTGCTTGGTTTTCAGCTTCTTCTCATGTCTCACATGACTTATTTCCTCAGAGAGACGAGGACTCTTTGGTTTATTCCATGCCGACCATTGTCTCCAGGAAAACTGGCAGAGCAAGGCAGACAAATACGAGGGCAGCAGAGGAATTCAGCACGTACGCTGACGTGCGTCTTCAAAACTAAATCCTCACGACACAAAATTAAAATGTGGTTCTAATACACATTCTTATACTTTTACACATTGTTTGTCAATCTTTTTTGAAAACTCTGGGTATGCGCAGGGTCTTAAAGGCCCTCTTTACACTGCACACTAAATCTGATTTTTTTTTGTCCTCAAGTAACTCACATTGGATTTTAAACGCTCCAAAGTGCTTCAAATCTGATATTTTGACATCAGATTTAGGCCACAACAGTCCAAATCCCATTGGAATCTGATCTTTTCAAACGTGACTTCAGTCTAAACGGCAATGCGACCTGAATGCGACCCATATGTGACTTTTTCGAGCAGCCTGCCAACGGATTTGGATATGTCATCACAACATCCGATTTCGGTGAGCAAAGTTTTTATTCATCCGCCAAATTTTTGATACATCACTAGTCAATAATGCGCAAATAACAGGCTATATGTTATATATGTATAAGTCAATCAATCAATCAATCAATGTTTATTTATATAGCCCTAAATCACAAGTGTCTCAAAGGGCTGCATGAGCCACAACGACTCCTCGGTTCAGAGCCCACATAAGGGCAAGGAAAAACTCACAACCCAGTGGGATGTCAATGTGAATGACTATGAGAAACCTTGGAGAGGACCGCATATGT
Organism: Nerophis lumbriciformis; assembly: GCF_033978685.3. Taxonomy (NCBI): domain Eukaryota; kingdom Metazoa; phylum Chordata; class Actinopteri; order Syngnathiformes; family Syngnathidae; genus Nerophis; species Nerophis lumbriciformis. Next base: position 23,068,274 of record NC_084563.2, on the reverse strand, counting down.
GGGTGACCCCCCCCCCCCCCCCAACCTCTAGGGGAGACCGGATGCAATGGACGTCGAGTGGGTCTAGCATAATATTGTGAAAGTCCAGTCCATAGTGGATCTAACATAACAGTGAGAGTCCAGTCCATAGTGGGGCCAGCAGGAGACCATCCCGAGCAGAGACGGGTCAGCAGCGCAGAGATGTCCCCAACTGATGCACAGGCGAGCGGTCCACCCTGGGTCCCGACTCTGGACAGCCACAAGGAAGAGGGGGACAGAGGAGAAAAGAAAAGAAACGGCAGATCAACTGTTCTAAAAAGGGGGTCTATTTAAAGGCTAGAGTATACAAAGGTACTGAGGTAGCATCTCTAACTGTTACCGGGAGGGTATTCCATAGTACTGGAGCCCCAATAGAAAACGCTCTATAGGCCGCAAACATATATATTTCAACTCTGAAGAAAAAGCGATTGTTAAATGACCGGAATTGACGCTGTGGCGTATTTTCTTACACTTTACCTACATTGCGGAAGTTGTTTACATAAGTGAGTTGAAAAATAAAGCTAAGGTAGATCCACGCTGATGTCCGAGTTGCTTCTACTCAACAGTCTTAAAAACATTAGAACCCTCCCAAATATATTACATAATTTATTCCTTCATCCATTATTTTACTTTCATTTATTTTCACGTAAAAAAACCCACTCGTTTTTAAGGTGTGGCGACTTTTATTTTATTTTGTAGTAGCAGTAATAATAGTGACTTCTTCATTTATTTATGGAATCCGGCTAACTTAATTGTTTTACTTTATCGAACTGCACATGCAAGTGATGTCGAGGCCACATTGGGGCCTCTGCGTGTTTACGCTGAAGTCTGATAAAGATCACATTTGTTTTGCAGTGTAAACAGTCAGCTAGAAAAAGTCAGATTTTAAAAAAAAATCTGATTTTGAACAAATCCGATTTCAAGAAAATTTGATTTGGGCCACTTTGGCCTGCAGTGTAAACATAGTCAAAAAGTCTAAAATGCAATCATTTGAAGTCAGGGTCTTAACAGGCCTTACATTCCATCCAAATCTTGTAAAAAAAAAGTGTAAAATACGACCATGAAAGGGCTTAAAAATAAAAAACTATTAAAATACATTTTTAAAGTCTGTGGGGTGAAAATACGGAACAGCCTGAGTGATGAGCTCAAACACTGTTCAAACATTGAGCATTTTAAGAATTGTATAAATCTAATATTTTGTTTCCAAATAGTGAGGTCTCGGCTTGTTTTGATTATGAGTATGAACGACTTTTATGACTTACTTATGATGATATATTGAGAATTGTAAGCACATTATTCTGGGCAAATTGAGTTATGTGCATCCAGATGAATATGATCAAATGTGGTTCAGAGGAAACTGGACATTAGTTGAAGTAACTATGTAAAAAAGGGGGTGATTCAAAAAAGTGTATACTTCTTCCCATTACCCTTTTGAGATATGTTCAATTTAATTTAATCACATTTTATTTTCTTAATTCAATTTTCTTTTCTTTTTGTGTGAAATAATAATATTGCCATTGAGCACAAGACTGTTCACTGGAGATATGCATGTACATTATGTACTACATGTATGATGTGCAGCTGACTATGACGTACTCAATAAACAACAACAACATTTTTAAACAAATGCTCACATTTCAGAGTTGCTTTAAAAACCTTTTGCGGTCCAGTCAGAATTTATCGAGCACAGTGATGGAACGGTATGTTACAGAAGAGTTCAGCTCGCAGCACAGATTATCAGTGTCAAATGGGTAAATGCAAATTCAACGATGTGTGGCGATAAAATCAAGCACTTAGGCATGGAGACTGTTCCTACAAACATTTGTGAAAGAATGGGCCGCTCTCAGTGATTTCCAGCGTGGAACTGTCATAGGATGCCCACCTGTGCAACAAATCCAGTCGTGAAATTTCCTCGCTCCTAAATATTCCAAAGTCCACTGTCGGCTTTATTATAAGAAAATGGAAGAGTTTTGAGAACAACAGCAACTCAGCCACGAAGTGGTAGGCCACGTAAACTGACAGAGCGCATAGTGCAAAGAGGTCGCCGACTTTCTGCACAGTCAGTTGCTGCAGAGCTCCAAACTTCCACATACAGTACGCAGAGAGCTTCATGGAATGGGTTTCCATAGCCGAGCAGCCTCATCTAAGCCATGCATCACCGAGTCCAATGCAAAGCGTCGGATGCAGTGGTGTAAAGCACGTCGCCACTGGACTCTAGAGCAGTGGAGAAGCTATCTCTGGAGTGATGAATCACGCTTATCCATCTGGCAATCTGATGGACGAGTCTGGGTTTGGAGGTTGCCAGGAGAATGCTACATTTCGGACTGCATGGTACCGAGTGTGAAATTTGGTAGAGGAGGAATTATGGTGTGGGATTGTTTTTCAAGAGTTGGGCTTGGCCCCTTAGTTCCAGTGTAAGGAACTTTGAATGCTCCAGTATAATAAAACATTTTGTGCAAATTGAGTTATGTGGATCCTGTTGAATGTGATAAAATGTGGTTCAGAGGAAACTGGATATTTGTTAAAGTAACTATGTAAAAAAGGAAGTGATTCAAAAAAAGATTATACTTCTTCCCATTACCCTTTTGAGATTATCTGTGTCAAATGGGTAAGTGGAAGTTCAACGATGTGTGGCTCCAAAACAAACACGTTAATGCATGATTAAAGCCGGTGGATTAGAAACGTATAAAGTGTTTTTACATACACTATGTCACAATTTGGGTTAAAACATGGATGTGGAGCCGTCGTGGAGGGCAGCGTTTGCAAAGTGAATGGAATGATAATGTGAAAGTCAAAAATCCGAAATAAATCAATTTCAAACGCCACAGACACCTGCAAGACTGTACAAGGATCAACTTAACGCCCCATACGGAGCAATATGTCAGCGAAGTGGTGCCAATTACCGAAGGAGATCCATATGAGATATATACTGGTGAAGTCTTTCATTTCTTTCTTGCAGCCTTTGATGTGGACTCGCCACAATCACTCTGTTGCATGTTTTGTGGATTCTATGTAACATGTTTATGTGTGCTTATGGCTATTGCGTTTTTTGACCTTGCCCTCAGTCTGGACCCACTCACCAGGAGCCCAGTCTGAGACCAAACCTTTTTTTTTACTCATCCCCCACCCCCTTCAGCGTTGACCTTTTTCCCACCTTTCTAGCGGTTGGCTGACCCGTCAGCGGTCCTGTTCTGTCTCCCTGTAATGTATGTCTGCTCTTGAATGGGATTGTTCTGAAAATCTGAATTTCCCCTCCGGGATGTAAAAGTATTTCTGATTCTGATACATACCTTTGTCTCCAGCAGGTTAGACAACTTTAATGGCCCTCTCACTGGGCTCTCTAAACAAGCTGTAAAGCAGCTGCAGTACATCCAGAATGCTGCTGATTAATTTTAATTATGATTGTTTTTATGATTATTGTTTTGTCTAATTTTAATTTGATTATTTTTTCTTCTTTTAATTTTCTGTAAAGCATTTTGAATTGCCTTGTGTAAGAATTGTGCTCTATAAATAAAAGTGCCTTGTCTTGCCTTGTCACTGTTTTTCATTCATTTGATAACAGCTTCCTAAAGGGGAACTACACTTTCAAAAAAATGTTGCCTATCGTTCACAATCATTATGAAAGATACGAACATACATGTCTTTTGAGTAAGGGGGATTTTAAAGATGATAAAAAAACGCTTGAAAGATGCGGCTAATACTAGTTACCGCCGTAGCCTTCAAAACCTCTAAAACAACCTCAAAACTCTCCATCAATGTTTTATATACACACTGCAAGTATATACATAATGTAGTAACAGACACCTTCATAACAATATGTAATATGTTTTATATACACACTGCAAGTATAGATAACATGTAGTAACAGACACCTTCATAGAATATTCATAACAATAAAACCTTTAAAACCTACGCTTGCATCCAAGAATGTCATTACACAATAACATTCAAAGTTTGACTTTTTTGGGCCTAATGTGTTACGGCTCAAGCACCTGCTGCCACACATTCAGCTGTGCGCTCTTCTGAGCGTGTCCTGCGTTCCAGTGCCAGAACGTACTTGTACCTGTACCTGTACACGTCTCCAGCTTTCCTCGTGTCGTCATCCTGCAGCTCCGCGTCATTCCCTGGTTTCGAGCTGTGTGTCTCGTCTCCCCGGATTCCCTCTGGACTTCCTACTGCCTCCCCGGATCTCGACCTCTCGCCTGCCCCCTGGACAACGACGCCTCACTCCATCCCCTGACCACTGGCAGGGGATGGAGGCAGGCTCGGAGGTCCGGTAACACTCAACATATAATCGCTTCACATAGTCACACCACACGGATTTGGATTAATTACACACATCATTCTTTTGTATTAAGAATGATGTGTGCCGTCTCCTTCTCCACTGTACCGTTACATAATGTGTCTTTGTGAAACAGATGTTCATAAAGATGCGCCAATGTTATCTTGTCATGTGACACGTCATGAGTTAGTTAACGGATTTTGCTTTTATTTTGGACCAAAACCTATTCCAAAGAGACATCTTTTTGGCTGAAATGCCTTTTGAATGATTGTTAAAACAATGGGTGGATGTTTACTGGTTTTCAAAATTAAAATATTTCATTTTGTTACCAAAGTAAATAAAATTATCTTGTTTTTTTATTTTTTTTTAGCAAAATCTAGCATAAATATCACGTAGATTTTTGGTTTATCGACAGACAAAAATCTGCAAAGACAAATAAGGTTTTTCTTTGCCACAGAAAGACTGCATAGTAAACAAACCTGCACTACCACAAGCTAATGCCACAAAATGTTGTCTAAACGTAGTGAACCAAAAAAACACACTTTGAAAATATAGCACAAACAGACTGGAAAGTTTTGGCTGACATTCTTCCACTGAGGTAGAGACACATGACGACCAATGAGATAACAGCAAAATAGTTCCCTCCCATTTGGTATAATGTGGTTCAAGTCAATAACGTTAAGATGCTGTCTAGATGGTCTGATGTTCACTTGGTCCAACGAGAAGAGAAAATGTGGATCGTGCTTCATCTGCTGCTCCTGCTCCAAAGTGGAGGCAAGTCCATGCTCAGTTCCAATGGAGACATGTTCATACTGTACATGACTCTTAATATGTCTTCTTTTTTCTCTTCTTCTCTTCAGCATGTACAGGTGCTTACACCTTTTCCACACAGACTGTTGGACTTGGACAAAATGCCTCTTTAACATGTGTCCTGGAGGAAAATTCAGAGTATGAATATTTATTCTGGCTCCGACTTGTTTCTGGAACCTTTCCTGAAGCTTTAGTCGCACTGTCATATGTAGGCTTCGGTTCTGATAAACATGGAACATTAAAGACTGGACCTCGCATCACAGCCAAAAAAGAACGAGAAACTTTTGATCTACAAATGAATCAAGTGGAGAAAAGTGATACGGCGATCTACTATTGTTTAAGAATACATTTAGGTAACTGGATGTTTTTGAATGGGATATTTCTTCAAGTTACAGGTAAATATAACAGAGACAATACAACAATTGTTCATACTTTAAGTGTTACATACCGTCTGATAACGATGGTAACTTGACTGGTCACAGAGTGCTGAACATTTTCAATTTGTCTTGCACTCTTCCCAGAACCAGAACCCTCCGTGTCTGTTGTCTCTGAAGTCCAACCTGGACCACCCGTGAAGTTCCATTGCTCAGTCCTCTCCCACTCTGGGAATGAAACCTGTCAGGATGGACACAAAGTGTCCTGGTTCAGAACTGGACCAGGCAGCGTCCATCCCAGCTTTGTTTTCACTCATGACGAATGCAAGAAGATCAAGGATAACTCCACGCAGAATTGCTTCCACACTTTCTCAAAGACCCTCAGCTCCTCCGATGCTGGAATTTACATGTGTGCTCTGGTCACATGTGGGAGGATTTTCATGGGAAATCCAGTAGAAGTCATCATTAAAGGTAAATGGACAAATTCAAAGTGTTGGATCCTATAAAAATTTACTTCGGCATTTCACAACCAGGTCTCCCAAGAGGTCTGTTTTGGAGTGCTTTGAGTGTTGCTTCGGCCTTAAGTTTTATCATGTCAGCCTTCCTCATCCACAAGATCAGGACAAAGAAATGTTGTTGCTGCAAAGGTAACTGAAAATGCACATTATTTGAGGGAACTATTAAGCTTTGTCTCCAATTTTCAGCTGGTCCACAAATACTCGATGAAACATCCAGTTGCGTCCAGCAGGTAAGAAGGAAATGTTGTGCACTTTGCTTCGTTTTTCTTTTCAATGTCACACATGACTTGTTTACCTTAGAGAGACGAGGACTCTTTGGTTTACACCGTGCCAACCATCGTCACCAGGAAAACTGCAAAGGCAAGGCAGACAAAAGAAAGAGCAGCAGAGGAAATGACCACCTACGCTGACGTGTGTTTTCGAAACTGACATCCTCACGTCACAAAATCCAAATGTTTTAATACTGTAAAGTGGCTCAGGAAATTAGTTTGTATTGACCTGGGTTTACAGCGACCATAAGCTAAATGAAAAGGTACCGTATTTTTCAGACTATAAGGCGCACTTAAAATCCTTTCATTTTTCTCAAAACTCGACAGTGCGCCTTATGTGCGGAATAATTTTGGTTGTGCTTACCGACCTCGAAGCTATTTTATTTGGTACATGGTGAAATGATAAGTGTGACCAGTAGATGACAGTCACACAAAAGAGATACGTGTAGACTGCAATATGACTCAAGTAAACACAAACATTTTATATGTTCCATTGAAAATACAGAACATTACACACGGTTCTCAAATATCTATCAAAATGTTTAAGTACGACTTTGGTAAGCTATGAAGCCGCACCGCTTGATGGATTGTACTGTACTTCAACATACACATATTATTATGGTGTGTGTATAATGTAAGACATATTATCTGGTGTTTTGTTTGACATAATTATGCAAAAGCAACTTTTCTTACCTTCTGGTACCTGCTGATGTGTATTTGGGATCTGCATAAATTACGTAGTCGATAAGCTTCTTATTTTACTTGATCTTCTTGTTAAGGGACATTCATCCTACGCTGTTGCCATTTGTATTATAAAGTAGTGTAAAGTTCTTACTTATATCTGTCAGTAAACTCGCCATGAAAGCGCTAAAACATACCGGTGTAGTGAGTTTACATTATTCACTCAAGGAACTTTAGCTATTAGAGAGTTCCAGTCGGACGTTTTTCACGGGTGTTGTTATTGCACTCGTGAGCCACGGATGAGAAGATGCTGCTTTGTTGTTGATTTAAGTAAAGTCTGAATGTCATTAAAACAGTTAGCTCCATCTTTTGACACTTCTTCCACTCCCGTCCTTGCACGCTACAACAAAGATGACGGGGAGAAGACGCTGCCGAAGGTGAGCCACGTAAATAAGACCGCCCAAAAAACGGCGCATCCTAAAACGACTGTCAGAAAGCTGCTTAAAGATGGATTATAAAACATCATCTAGGCAACATTTTGACCAAAGAACCACCATTACATGTTATGTAGACCACAAGGAAGTGTTTTACATTTAGAAAAAAAAAATAATAATATGACTCCTTTAGTGCGCCCTATATATGAAAATAGACCTGACTCGACCCGCTCATCGGCAGTGCGCCTTACAATCCGGTGCACCTTATGGTCCGGAAAATACCGTACTTGGCCCTTACGTTAAAAATGTATTATTGTCATGTGACCTAAGGCAGTACAGTAAAGAACATATGCATAAAGTAAGTACTTGATTGCATAACATATTACGTGACATAACTCAAATATTCTAAACAAGAACGCCGTCTTCAGGTAGAAAATGTAGGCTATTTTCATATTGTATACATGTTTGCGTAAAGTTCAGTTTAGATAACTGCACTGAACCAGGTTTGTTTGGTCAAGTGCCATTATATGTACCAGGATCACAAACGCAAAGTGCTTTCAACCCAACCAAACGTGACATGTTTGAACATACCTTTAACTACCATTGGCACTCATTGAAATGCTTGGAAATACACATTTTGAAAGTGTACATTTTAACCCCCCCCCACTTTTTACAATGATGTTTTATAATATTTGGTGAAACATCAAACAGGAGATTATTGTGATTCCAGAGTAACCTGGCGCAGGAAATGTAACGTGTGGAAAGGAGTGAGTCAATAAATGAAAACAATTAAAACATTGTTTTTATTGTCCTTTTTGTACTGAGGTCTAAGTAATTGTTTACCATACACTTGCACAGGAAGAAAAGGATGATGTGCAGCCTTTTTTTTTAGTCAGACGGCCGGAAGAGTGTGTGTGGGCGTGTGTGTGTGTGTGTGTGTGTGTGTGTGTGTGTGTGTGTGTGTGTGTGTGTGTGTGTGGGCGTGTGTGTGTGTGTGTGTGTGTGTGTGTGTGTGTGTGTGTGTGTGTAAGAGGGAGAAAGATTTTCATACTTCTATATGTGTTTACACGCATGTGTGGTTGCAGTGTGTGTGAGTGAGAAGCTGATGAAAAATGAAACTGTGAGTGTCCTTGTTCATAGGTCGCAGTAGGCCCCTATATTTTTTTGGGACCACGCTAGGTGCATAGCAGTGTACTTTATACTGTGCTTGGAACAGCAGTATTTTAAGATGGATTATTATTTTTTATATGTTTTTAATCTATCTATTATTGCCCAAGAAATGATGCTCATGCTGGACTTGTATGCAGTGGGTCATAAAATAATATATATATATATATATATATATATATATATATATATATATATATTTTTTTTTTAAATATATGTTTGATTAGAGTTGTCAGAATAATTGTATCTAAGTTATCACAAAACTTTGTGTTACATTGAGTTCAGCTCGCCCGGCGAGCAGACCAAAAGCTGTCTTTGATCCTACCAAGCAAAAAGCCTGTAAAACTCCACTGTGTACGATGGAAAGCGACATGAAGGCGTCGGTTTCTTTCTTCTATTGTAATCCACAGGAAGATTTTGTCTTGACCCGAGATCTACAGAGTGGAGAGGAAGACGACCTTGTCTTTGAAACGACCTTTTCTTTGAACTGTTTTGTACCAAAAGGCGATGGCTGTTTACGACCCCCCTCCCTTAAAAACAGCTGTTGCCATGTAATCAGGGAAAGTCCAAATAAAAGAGGAGGCGTACAATCTCTCGTCAGAGTGTGGGACGACACTGTAAAGGGTAAAGTGTCTACGCGTTTCTCCTCAATTGAGCTAAATTGAATTATGTCTCTGTTTAATTCCTTGCTTCTTGTCTTGTTGAATAGATGTCATCAGTGTTTGAACCTGACAAGAGTCATAAGAATAACATTTCTGCAGATACATGTCACCATCAACTGAACAGGTATTGAAAAGGGGATTTTTTTTTTTTTTTAACATTGTGGTCTACATAACATGTAATGGTGGTGCTTTTGGTAAAAAAAATGTTGCATAGATTGTTTTACAGACCATCTTCAAGCCGCTTTCTGACTGTCTCTTCAGGATGGTCGGTCTTATTTACGTGCGAAGGCCTTCCTCAATTAACTGTGTCTCCTCCCTGTCAGCCATGTTGTAGTTTTTAGCGCTTCCATATGGAGTCTACCAGAGGTGTGGACTCGAGTCACATGACTTGGACTCGAGTCAGACTCGAGTCATGAATTTGATGACTTCAGACTCGACTTGACAAAATGTAAAGAGACTTGCAACCCGACTTAGACTTTAACATCAATGACTTGTGACTTCACTTGGACTTGAGCCTTTTGACTTGACATGACTTGCCACTTTCCCCAAAATACAAAGCTTAAAAAGTTATTTGGGAGCGCTCCGTATTTTTCATTTTCTTCGTCTGTGTCGATCAGCGTGTTGTTCCTGTCAGCTGGTGTGCTCTCAGTACAACAGCCAATCAAATTAGATCTACGTCGTTGCATCACACAGCATTCATCCAATCAAGTTGCAGTACAACCAATAAACAAGAGTTGTCAAGCAACGTGCCAGTGAGAAACAATTATGTTTAAGTTGGTTTCGTTCGGGTATAAAAACTACGACTTGGTCAACAAAAAACGAATTGCCGTATGCAAATCACGCAGTTCGAATATTACAGACGGAGACGCAACAAATTCCAACTTCGTTCGACATTTGAAGTTGCACAAAGAAGGGTAAGTTTTGAATGTAAGATAACGTTTATTGGCTAAGTAACGTGACTTTTATTTGCTGTGTAGTTAAATCAGTGAGGCTGCAAACTCACTGCTATAGTTATAACCATAGACATCTCATAAGTAGACGCAGCATGGAGCGCTACTGCCTACTGGCGCAGACGAGACGCGTGGCTGCCATCTTGGAGTGGTGATCCGCTCCACTCAGTGCAATTCATTTGGCAGGAACAATGAATTGTCAGCGCATTCAATTAAAATCTTACCTCACTGAATACCACTGATTTTCACCCCCTTTTTTGTCATACGTGTAGCTATGATAACAGACACATGTTTTGGCGTGTTTTATTATTCATAGTTTGCTTAACAGTAATATAACATTCTTATACGCTATAAGTGACCAAACGTCCGAGATCAAAACTGGGAATATAATCCCAGAGAAGGGGGTAAAAAACGGTAAGCTATTTTTAAGTCGAAGAAACAATATGATTAGGTTATATATACATGCGTATATCATACATAAACAATGTATGAATACATTAGATATCTATATATATATATACATATATATAGAGAGACTGTATCTCTGTTGCTTCAGCAGCAGAGAGTTTATTCTGTCTTGACACTTTGTATTGATATTTTCTATTACATTCTTCCCTTAAATGATAATGTTTGCAGTGATTGTTTTATATGTATTTTTGTATGTAATTCGCTTTGGATAAAAGCGTCTGCCAAATACTTAAACATATATAAACACCTGAAAGTCTTTATATCAGCTAAAACCACCAATCTGTTTCACTGGATTCAGAATAAAACCAAATTCTGTTTTACCCAACAATGTTAGTATCTGAATATTGTTACTTGAAGACTTATTCCTGGTTACAATTATACTGTTAAGAAAGTATTGTCTTATACTTTGCCTAAAATGAGAATGCATCATAATCAGTGGCGGCTGGTGAATTTTGTTTTAGATGGGGCTGAAAGTTTGTAAACCAAACCCCTGTAGGGGGGGGTCATCCTCCCTCAGAAGATTTCTTTGTGATTTCCACATACAAATATTGAAGATCTTTGCTCCTTCTCAACTCTGTGGTAATATTATTTTCATAAAATACAACCAATAGTACGTTAATGTTAAATCTTACTTGTGAAAAGTAATCCCCCAATTCCTATTTTCAACAGTCCGCTCATTTGAACACCATTTTTGTTTTCTACCTGTCAACTGTCAGTTTAGGCTGCTCGCCGGCTCCTCATCACCACTTCAAGATGGCGGCCAAATTACTCACGTCACAGCAACCAATGCTGCGTTTACTTATAAGATGTCTATGGTTATAACGTCATTGCAAACACGGCAATCTGTTGCGTCCACTGCAGTTCGCTACCTTATTCATACTTTTTGTCAAGTGAGTTTCTTTAAGCAGGGTTGCATGAGGTACCTACACACAACGTTACGTTAGTCAATGTATCACACACAGTAACGTAACGTTAGACGGTGGTCAGCAATACCGCGTATTTTAGCCACCTACAAAAAGACAAACATAGTCAAATAAAGGTCAGTTAAAATGTATACTATATTGAGAATATGTGTACATATTGCATAGGGCCCTGACATCTAAAAAGTACAACTCGGTTCATTGTTATGTTCATATATTTGTTATGTTTTTCATGTGTACGCACACATAAACACACATACAGTATGAGATGAGATCAATGAGATAAGGTAAGAACAGGATAGAAACTGCTGTGGAACTAGTTACAATGCAATATGCCATGGAAATACAATGTTAACACTTTTGTGCAAATAAGTACAGTTGCACTTGTTTTTTCAAATGTGTTTATTCTGTAAAGAAATGAGCTACGTGTTTAAAATGACTGGTTAATAGTGCTATTTTGAAGTCCAATGTCACCACTATCTATTTCCCTGCAATTTCAAATGCACTTGTTTTAATAAATAAATACAGTGTTTTAAAAGCATACACAATCTGTGTAAATACATTAGTCTGTGGTTAAAACGACTTGAAAGGACTCAAAACTCAAAATGCAGGACTTGGGACTTGACTTGAGACTTTCCAGTCTTGACTTTGGACTTGACTCGGACTTGCCTGTCTTGACTCGGGACTTGACTCGAGACTTGAGGGCAAAGACTTGAGACTTACTTGCAGGACAACGACGCTGAGCACTTTGCCAAAATATCAAAAGAATGGCTTACAAGCAATGACTTGGTCCCACCTCTGGTTATCACCGTTTCGCCTGTTTTAATACACGCATACTTCTAGTAGATCAGTCTCACGATGTAACTCTTCCTTAAAAGTTGACTTGCATAAATAAATGAGCTCCTCTCTCAAACAAACACTGTTGAAGTTGAAACTTGTTGTGGTTAACCTTTGAAATAAAAAAAGTGTGAACTCAGACGGAGTTTTTCTTCCTGTCCAAGTGTGCGACAACTTCATACAAGATTGCTGCAACGACTGCACACAGGAAAAATACTAAAAAATGTTCAGTACTTTTTATATACAGTTTGCAGTAAGAAGTGTTGCATTATCATCAGCATAAACGTGTAGGTTAATTAGTGACGTTAGAAATGAACATGGATATTTATTTTGGCAGTCAGCACAAAAGTACAACATTTTTCAGTAGTTTTTATAGGCTTACTACTTGCATCTTTTACCACATTACATGTGCTGTTACTTGCTTCAGGTTACTTTGAAATCACAATACATCAAAGGTCCTTCTGATCATGATTCCAACATATGACAAAGAAAAAGCCTGGCAACAATAATCTTTTTATAAAAATGAAAAAAAAAAGCATTGCCTTGATAATTTAGATTTCCAAGTATTTCAATGAGTGCCCTAAAGAGGTTAATAAAACGTTTAAGATCATTTCCAAAGCCTCTTTGCAGTATTGGGAATATTTATTTAAACAAGTTACATTGAAGAACATCACATTTACACTCACATAAAATCAACAAGTCCGAAAAGGAGCAGGAAGAAGCAGAGCTTATTTATTCCTACCTCATCTCTGTGTCTCCATTTTCATGTTCTTACAGGGAAAAAAGTATGAGAATGTGTATTATTAACAGAATGTGTATCAGAACACATTTTAATGTTGTGTGGTGAGGATTGAGTCATGATGACACACGTCAGTGTACGTGCTGAATTCTTCTGCTGCCCTCGTATTTGTCTGCCTCGCCTTGTCAGTTTTCCTGGAGACGATGGCATGGAATAAACCAAAGAGTCCTCGTCTCTCTGAGGAAACAAGTCATGTGAGACATAAGAAGAAGATGAAAACCAAGCAAAGATGCACAAAAAGTTTCTACAAACTTCCTTTTACCTGCTGGACGTGACTGAACGTTTCATCGAGTGTTTGTGGACCAGCTGAAAAATTGAAGACAAATAAGAAAGCAACAACCTAATGATGATTGATAATGCGCTTTTTTCTTACCTTTGCAGCAAAAACAAATTTTTGTCCTGATCTTGGTGATGACGAAGGTTGACATGATGAAGTTTAAGACCAAAGAAGAACTCAAAACAAAGATAACATACTTGTTTGAATCACAGCTGCTGGAATCTGAATGGTTGTGATGAAAAAACAGTCGATATTTTTAGCAACAAATGATTATGATGAATCCGTCAATACTAATGATTTAATATTTACCTTGGGTGTTGTTGACTTTTATTGGATTTGCCATGAAAATCCTCCCACATGTGACCACAGCACACAAGTAAGTTCCAGCATCAGAGGAGTTGACGTTCTTTGAGAAAGTGTGGACACATTTCTGTGTGGAATTATCTTTGGTCTTCTTGCATTCGTCATGAGCGTAAACAAAGCTGGGATGGACACTTTCTGGTCCAGTTCTGAACCAGGACACTTTGGGTCCATCCTGACAGATTTCATTCCCATAGTGGGAGAGGACTGAGCACTGCAACTTCACAGGCGGTCCTGGTTGGACTTCAGAGACAACAGACACGGAGAGTTCTGGTTCTGGGAAGAGTGTAAGACAAATTGAAGTCTTGCAGCACTCTGTGACTTTGATTCCACAGATCGACATTCACTTCTGTTGAAATCTTGAAGGTAAAAAATACTGATGTGTTAATGCAGAGGTTACATTTCTTGTAGTGCATGTAAAAACATGTTCATCACAATAAAATATTTGTTCATTTAGACATTTGTAAGCCGAATTATTGGAAGAGTAGTCAAGTTAACATTGTTATCTATAAACAGATGTTATGTAACAATTAAAATATGTAAAATTGTTCATATAAACTGTTTTCTAATTATTTGTTGTCATATTTACCTGTGACCTGAAGGAATGTTCCTTTCAAAAACACCATGGTCTTCATATAATGTTGTACATTTAAACAATAGTAGATCGCCGAATCACTTTTCTCTACTTGACTAATTTGCAGAACAAATTTTCCTTGCTCTCTTTTGGCTGTGATGCGACGTCCAGTATTTGATGTTCCATGTTCAGCAGAGCTGTAAGATGCCATTGCAGCTAAAGTGTCAGGAAAGGTTCCAGAAACAAATCGGATCCAAAATAAGATGTTCTGAGTTCGAATGTCCTCGTAGGGACATGTCAGAGAGACACTTTGTCCAGGTCCAACAGTCAGAGTGGAAAAGGTGTAAGCACCTGTACATGCTGAAGATAAAAAGAAGACATATTAATAAGAGTCATGTAAAGTATGAACATGTCTCCATTGGAACTGAGCATGGACTTGCCTCCACTTTGGAGCAGGAGCAGCAGATGAAGCACGATCCACATTTTCTCCTCTCGTTGGACCAAGTGAACATGAGACCATCTAGACATCATCTTAACGTTATTAACAGGAACCACATCATACCAGATGGGAGGGAACTATTTTGCTGCTATCTCATTGGCTCATTATTGCCGCCCCTACCTCAGTGGAAATATGTCCACCCAAACGTCTCTTTTTATCTTTTTCTCACAGTGGTTCTATTTGTTTACTACTTTTAATAACTATGCAGTATTTTTTTAGCAAAGAAAACTTTTTGTCCCTGCAGATTTTATGATTATCAATATATTATTATTCTATAGCATCTGTGCTGGATTTTGCTAAAACTAGATTGAATTTATTTCATTTTCAATGGCAACCAAAAAAAATGTTTTTTATTGTTCTTCCATGCCGAATGGAAATAATATTGCATTTCCATTTAGTCCCAGAATATTTTGTTTGGCTGTTGTGATGGTGCATCTGGAATGATCCAAAATTGCATGTAATAATGCATGAAATTTAATGTTGCAAGACATTTTTCATATAAGATACATACTATTATTACAACAAAAACATAACAAACAAATCATTTGAATACAATCCTCGTTTCCATATGAGTTGGGAAATTGTGTTTGATAAAAATATAAAGATTTGCAAAACTTTTTCAACCCATATTCAGTTGAATATGCTACAAAGACAACATATTTGAAGTTCAAACTGATAAACATTTTTTTTGTTTGCAAATAATCATTAACTTTAGAATTTGATGCCAGCAACACATGACAAAGAAGTTGGGAAAGGTGGCAATAAATACTGATAAAGTTGAGGAATGCTCATCAAACGCTTATTTGGAACATCCCACAGGTGAACAGGCAAATTGGGAACAGGTGGGTGCCATGATTGGGTATAAAAGTAGATTCCATGAAATGCTCAGTCATTCACAAACAAGGATGGGACGAGGGTCACCACTTTGTCATCAAATGCGTGAGCAAATTGTTGAACAGTTTAAGAAAAACCTTTCTCAACCAGCTATTGTAAGGAATTTAGGGATTTCACCATCTACGGTCCGTAATATCATCAAAGGGTTCAGAGAATCTGGAGAAATCACTGCACGTAAGCAGCTAAGCCTGTGACCTTCGATCCCTCAGGCGGTGCTGCATCAACAAGCGACATCAGTGTGTAAAGGATATCACCACATGGGCTCAGGAACACTTCAGAAACCCACTGTCAGTAACTACAGTTGGTCGCTACATCTGTAAGTGCAAGTTAAAACTCTCCTATGCAAGGCGAAAACCGTCTATCAACAACACACAGAAACGCCGTCAGCTTCGCTGGGCCTGAGCTCATCTAAGATGGACTGATACAAAGTGGAAAAGTGTTCTGTGGTCTGACGAGTCCACATTTCAAATTGTATTTGGAAACTGTGGAAGTCGTGTCCTCCGGACCAAAGAGGAAAAGATCCATCTGGATTGTTATAGGCACAAAGTTGAAAAGCCAGCATCTGTGATGGTATGGGGGTGTATTAGTGCCCAAGACATGGGTAACTTACACATCTGTGAAGGCACCAATAATGCTGAAAGGTTCATACAGGTTTTGGAGCAACATATGTTGCCATCCAAGAAACGTTACCATGGACGCCCCTGCTTATTTCAGCAAGACAATGCCAAGCCACGTGTTACATCAACGTGGCTTCATAGTAAAAGAGTGCGGGTACTAGACTGGCCTGCCTGTGGTCCAGACCTGTCTCCCATTGAAAATGTGTGGCACATTATGAAGCCTAAAATATCACAACGAAGACCCCCGGACTGTTGAACAACTTAAGCTGTACATCAAGCAAGATTGGGAAAGAATTCCACCTGAGAAGCTTAAAAATGTGTCTCCTCAGTTCCCAAACTTTTACTGAGTGTTGTTAAAAGGAAAGGCCATGTAACACAGTGGTGAACATGCCCTTTCCCAACTACTTTGGCACGTGTTGCCGCCATGAAATTCCAAGTTATTTATTATTTGCAAAAAAAAAAAAAAAGTTTATGAGTTTGAACATGAAAAATGTTGTCTTTGTAGTGCATTCAATTGAATATGGGTTGAAAAGGATTTGCAAATCATTGTATTCCGTTTAAATTTACATCTAACACAATTTCCCAACTCATATGGAAACGGGGTTTGTTTTTAAATCAGCCTATTAAGTCATCCAGCAGCTTTAAATTTATAATAGGATGTTTCTTGAATAGGCAATGTCTAATATTTCTATTTTTGGCAGTACGGCTTCCTCCCGCCTCCAAAGACATGCACCTGGGGATAGGTTGATTGGCAACACTAAATTGGCCCTGGTGTGTGAATGCCCGAGAGGGACAAGCGGTAGAAAAAAGATGGATATGTTGTCACAAACGCAAAAGACGGAGGATTTTATCTCTATTATTTGTCTTTGCAGCTTGATTGCCTCCTTTCTCACGCCCATTTGCACTCACATTTCAAACGTACAAAGTAAAAACGCAAAACAGTCTTGATAAATCACACCGCGTGTTGTAAATGATTCCATTTGCATCTCATCCTTCCAGTATTGTGGGCGTTGTGATAATCATCAAAAATTCTGCATATTCATGAAGACAAACACGTCAAATGCTCATTTAAGAGACACAATCCTGTACGCTGCAGTTTAGTAGATCAGCTTTGTGTGTGTTATCACCTTTTCACCTGTTTTAATACACACACACTTCTAGTAGATCAGTCTCACGATGTAACTCTTCCTTAAAAGTTGACTTGCATAAATAAATGAGCTACTCTCTCAAACAAACACTGTTGAAGTTGAAACTTGTTGTGGTTAACCTTTGAAATAAAAAAGTGTGAACTCAGACTGAGTTTTTCTTCCTGTCCAAGTGTGCGACAACTTCATACACGATTGCTGCAACGACTGCACACAGGAAGAATACTAAAAAAATGTCAGTACTTTTTATTTACAGTTTGCAGTAAGAAGTGTTGCATTATCATCAGCATAAACTTGTAGGTTAATTAGTGACGTTAGAAATGAACATGGTGGATATTTATGTTGGCAGTCAGCAGAAAAGTACAAAGTTTTTCATTAGTTTTGATTGATAGGCTTCCTACTTGCATCTTTTACCACATTACATTTGGTGTTACTTACTTCAGGTTACTTTATAAATCATGATAATGTGAAACATTTTTTTAAAAAGTTGTGCAAAAAAAAAAAAAAAAGACATCAATTGTACATAAATATTCACAGCCTTTGCCATGAAGCTCAAAAGTGACCTCTGGTGCTGTTTTAACTGATCATCCTTGAGATGTTCCTGCAGCTTAATTGGAGCCCACCTGGGATAAATTCAGTTGGTTGGACATGATTAGTAAATGCACACACCTGTCTGTATAGAAGGTCTCATGTTTGTCAATACATGGCAGTGCACAAACCAAGCATGAAGTGGAATGAATTGTATGTAGACCTCCGACACAGTATTGTCTTGAGGCACAAATCTGGAGAAGTGTACAAAAAATATAATTTCTGCATTGAAGGTCCCAATGAGCACAATGGCCTCCACCATTTGTAAACAGAAGAAGTTTGGAACCACCAGGACTCTATTCTCAGAGCTGGCTTAACTGAGCGATCAAAAGAAGAAGGGTTTTAGTCAGGGAGGTGACCAAGAACCCCCATGGTCACTTCTATCGGACCTACATAATCTTTCTGTGGAGTGATGAGAACCTTCCAGAAGGACAACCATCTCTGCAGCAAACCACCAATAAGGCCAAATGGAAGCCATTTCTTTTCAAGACGTTTGCCAAAATGCACCTGAAACAATCGCAGACCATCAGAAACTAAATTCTCTGGTCTGATGAGACAAAAATTGAACTCTTTGGCGTGAATATCAGGCATCATGTTTGGAGGAAACCAGGTGCCGCTCATCACCAGGCATGTACTATCCCGACAGTGAAGCATGGTGGTGGCAGAATCATGATAAGGGGAATTTTTTTCAGCGGCAGAAACTGGGAGATTAATCAAGATAGAGGGAAAGATGAATGTACAGAGACATCTTGGATGCAAATGTGCTCCAGAGCACTCTTGAAATCAGATTGGAGCAACAGTTCATCGTTCAGCAGGACAACGACGCTGAGCACTTTGCCAAAATATTAAAAGAATGGCTTCAGAACAACTTTGTAAACGTCCTTCGGCGGCCCAGCCAGAACCCAGACTTAAATCTGATTGAACATCTCTGGAGGGATCTGAAAATGGCTGCACATCTTCTACCAACTAAACATTCAGTACAGACACAAACACATACTACCATTTTACCATATTTTCTGTGTTTAGTAAAAAAATAAAAGCTTAATTGGATCAATTACAGTAATACATTTCATACCATGTCTTTGCAGTGGAACTTCTGACGGCTAACAACTAAAAGGTCTTACAGTTTTAACAATTTTTGGTCTGTCTTCAACTAAGGATTTTCATAGACAAATCTGATCTGTTAGATTTTGCCCATAGTCAGTGATTAGTCAAATCTATGATATTGTGTTTTTTAAGGGAGACATAAACAGATTGCGATTAAAGTACCGCATACTGACTGGTCACTAGGTTTCAGTAACGTTACATGAATGTAGATCTAGGCGTTAGGGTGATTCTTCCGAAGTAAATAATAAAAATATATATACTAGGAATACAGTCTTTCATTAAGCAAACAAAAGTGAGGTCTTAAAAAGGCTAAACCACTTCAAAAACAACAAATCAATAAGGCAGAGATTGAACGGTGTGAATGGTGCAGCGTTGAGAAGACATCTAACTTGACTAAATGAAGGACGTATAAGTTGTGAAAGAAGTTCCCTTATACAACCCTCCGGAAGGATCTCTACCTTAGCCAGGGGAGAGTTACACCTCTGGGGGAGGGAGCACTTAAATGCCCGTTTGTGTTAAAATGCAATAATGGGAAAAACTCTATATACTTATTTTTTCAGTTTAAAATGACAAATGCTCATAATTCAAACATACGTATATAATTTTTTTTGCAAAACCTATCCCAATGGAAGGGTCAGCCTCTAAAAAGACTTTTGATATAAGTGAGATTTACTGGTTACCAAAAACTTTTTTGTTAATGTCAATGAAAATTAAATAAAGTAACTCATGTTTTAGCAAAATCCAGTACAGATGCTTCTTAATTTATTAGTTTATTGATGTGCTCAAATCTGCAAAGACAAAACAATAATTGCTTGCATAGTTATTACAGGTAAAATGGTTAATGGTCCGTATTTATATAACTTTTTACTAAATCTGGAATGACACCAAACGCGGTTTACATTATGCATTTTAAAGGGCTTTATAAATAAAGTTGGTATGGTATGGTATCACATTCACCATTCCCACCCGAGTAAACACAAATAACCACTGTGAGAAGATGAAACAAAGAGACCGGAAAGTTTGGGTGGACATATTTCCACTGAGGTAGGGGCGGCACTGATGAGCCACTGAGATGGCAGCAAAATAGTTCCCTCCCATTTGGTATGATGTGGTTCATGTCAATAATCTTAAGATGCTGTCTAGATGGTCTGATGTTCACTTGGTCCAACGAGAGGAGAAAATGTGGATCGTGCTTCATCTGCTGCTCCTGCTCCAAAGTGGAGGCAAGTCCATGCTCAGTTCCAATGGAGACATGTTCATACTGTACATGACTCTTATTAATATGTCTTCTTTTTCTCTTCTTCTTTTCAGCATGTACAGGTGCTTACAACCTTTCCACTCAGACTGTTGGACCTGGACAAAATGTCTCTCTGACATGTTCCTACGAGGATACTGGAAATATAAATTACTTATTTTGGATCCGATTGGTTTCTGCAAACTTTCCTGAAGTTTTAGCTAAAACGACATCTTTCAGTTCAGACTCTGTTGAATATGGAACATCAATTACTGGACATCGCATCACAGCCAAAAAGGAACAAGGAACATTTGTCCTGCAAATTAGTCAAGTAGAGAAAAGTGATACGACGATCTATTACTGTTTAAAAGCAAAATTACGTCAACTCATGTTTTTAAATGGAACATTCCTTCAGGTCACAGGTAAATATGACAACAAATAATTAGAAGACAATTTGAATAAAACATTATCCATACTTTGTGACATACCTTCTGTTTATAGATAACATTTTTAACATGACCAATTATGCAGCCTTCAAATGTCCAAATGAACAAATAATATTTTATTGTGATGAACATGTTTTTACATGCACTACAAGAAATGTAACCTCTGCATTAACACATCACAGTATTTTTTACCTTCAAGTGAATGTCGATCTGTGGAATCAAAGTCACAGAGTGCTGAAAGACTTCAATTTATCTCGCACTCTTCCCAGAACCAGAACCCTCCGTGTCTGTTGTCTCTGAAGTTCAACCAGGACCGCCTGTGAAGTTGCAGTGCTCAGTCCTCTCCCACTATGGGAATGAAACCTGTCCTGGTTCAGAACTGGACCAGAAAGTGTCCATCCCAGCTTTGTTTACGCTCATGACGAATGCAAGAAGATCAAAGATAATTCCACACAGAAATGTGTCCACACTTTCTCAAAGAACGTCAACTCCTCTGATGCTGGAACTTACTTGTGTGCTGTGGTCACATGTGGGAGGATTTTCATGGGAAATCCAATAAAAGGCAACATTGAAGGTAAGAATTTATTCAAATGTATCGACAAATTCATCATTAGTGTTTGTTACTAAAAATATTAACATTTTTTTAATTACAACCATTCAGATTCCAGCAGCTCTGATTCATCCAAGTATGTTATCTTTGTCTTGAGTGCGGCTTTGGCCTTAAGTTTAATCATGTCAGCCTTCCTCATCAACAAGATCAGGACAAAAAACAGTTTTTGCTGCAAAGGTAAGAAAAATCAATCATCATCAGGTTGTTCTTTTATGCTCTTTCTTCAATTTTTCAGCTGGTCCACAAACACTCGATAAAACGTTCAGTCGTGTCCAGCAGGTAAAAGGAAGTTTGTAGAAAAGTTCTGCACATCTTTGCTTGGTTTTCAGCTTCTTCTCATGTCTCACATGACTTGTTTCCTCAGAGAGACGAGGACTCTTTGGTTTATTCCATACCGACCATTGTCTCCAGGAAAACTGGCAGAGCGAGGCAGACAAATACGAGGGCAGCAGAGGAATTCAGCACGTACACTGACGTGCGTCTTCAAAACTAAATCCTCACGACACCAAATTAAAATGTGGTTCTAATACACATTCTGTTACTTTTACACATTGTTTGTCAATCTTTTTAGAAAACTCTGGGTACGCGCAGGGTCTTAAAGGCCCTCTTTACACTGCACACTAAATCTGATTTTTTTTTGCTCTCAAGTAACTCACATTGGATTTTAAACGCTCCAAAGTGCTTCAAATCTGATATTTTGACATCAGATTTAGGCCACATCAGTTCAAATCCCATTGGAATCTGATCTTTTCAAACGTGACTTCAGTCCAAACAGCAATGCGACCTGAATGCGACCCATATGTGACTTTTTCGAGCAGCCTGCCAACGGATTTGGATATGTCATCACAACATCTGGTTTCGGTGAGCAAAGTCTTTATTCATCCGCCAAACATCATACATCACTAGTCAATAATGCGCAAATAACAGGCTATATGTAATATATGTATAAGTCAATCAATCAATCAATCAATGTTTATTTATATAGCCCTAAATCACAAGTGTCTTAAAGGGCTGCACAAGCCACAAAGACATCCTTGGTTCAGAGCCCACATCAGGGCAAGGAAAAACTCACAACCCAGTGGGATGTCAATGTGAATGACTATGAGAAACCTTGGAGAGGACCGCATATGTGGGTGACCCCCCCCCCCCTCTAGGGGAGACCGGATGCAATGGACGTCAAGTGTATTATGGGGCGCCATTGCAGGATGGATATCACTCAGTGTTAAAACCCATGGAATAAAAGTATGTTTTTAAGAGAGATTTAAAAACAGGAAGAGAGGAGGCTTGTCTAATACTCAGAGGTAGGTCGTTCCAGAGCTTGGGAGCAGCAGCGGTGAAAGCTCTGTCACCTCTAAGCTTCAGCCTTGTGTCAGCTGATCGGCTGATCTTAAGGATCGGGTGGGGCAGTAAGGCTGAAGGATGTCGGAGAGATAGGTTGGTGCGAGGTTTTTTAGACATTTAAAAACAAATAAAAGGAGTTTAAAATTGATTCGATAACGCACAGGGAGCCAGTGAAGGGACGCTAAAATATGGGTGATGTGCTCACGTCTGCGGGTCTGTGTTAGCAGACGAGCAGCAGAGTTCTGCACGAGCTGCAGGCGGGCGAGGGAGGCCTGGCTAATACCTACATACAGGGCATTGCAGTAGTCAAGACGAGTCGAGATAAAGGCGTGGATTAATTTCTCGAGATCATGTCCTGATAGAAGCGGTTTCACTTTCGCTATTTGGCGTAATTGATAAAAGCTTTTTTGAACGACGCTGCTGATTTGTTTTTCGAATAATAAATCTGAGTCAAACTTTACTCCCAGGTTTGTGACACAGTCGCTGAGGTACGGGGTCAGAGTGCCGAGGTCAACGTTGGGGGAGGGAGAGCGACTTGGACCGAACAACATAACTTCTGTTTTATCTTCATTTAGGCTCAGGAAGTTAGCTGAAAGCCAGACTTTGATGTCGTGCAGGCAGTCAATAAGACGTTGAACCGTGTTATTTTGTGCCATGGGAAAATAAATCTGGCAATCATCGGCATAAAAATGAAAAGCAATACTGTACTTCCTAAAATTAGAACCAAGGGGGAGAAGGTAAAGCGCAAATAAAATTGGGGCAATGATTGAGCCCTGGGGGACCCCATGTGGTAAAGGAGCTGTGGAAGACATACAACTGTCTACTTTTACACAAAAACTCCTGTCGGTTAGGTACGACCGGAACCAGTTGAGGGCGGCGCCCTTAATGCCCACACAGTTCTCAAGACGAGTGATTAAGGTGGCGTGGTCGACGGTGTCGAACGCAGCAGACAGATCTAAAAGCACCAGGACAACATATTTACCAGAATCAGTTGACAGGAGGATACCGTTAAAAACTTTTAGAAGCGCTGACTCTGTGCTGTGGAGGGCTTTAAAACCAGACTGGAACAGCTCAGCGATACCATTATCCTCTAAGAAGGGCAACAACTGACTGTAGACAACCTTCTCTAATATTTTGGAAATGTATGGAAGATTAGAGATAGGTCTGAGGTTAGAGAGGAGAGAGGGGTCGAGGCTTGTTTTTTTAAGTAGAGGTCGTACCACTGCATGTTTAAACTCTACTGGAACCATTCCAGTAGAGAGGCTACTATTGATAATGTTAAGGACACTTGATCCAATAGCAGCAAATACCTCCTTAAACAGGCGAGGTGGGAGGGCATCTGCAGGAGAACCAGAGGGCTTCATATGACTAACTGTGTCACTTAAAAAAGAAAAGGACACCGGCTCAAACTGATGGAAAACAGAAGAGAAATGCAGAGGAACAGAAGGGTCGTATGAAGGCTGAGATAAACTGGCTCTAGTTGACACAATTTTGTCAGTGAAAAAATGGAGACCATTTTCACAGAATTCAAAAGAAGCATCAAAACCAACAGATTTGGGAGCATCAATGACAGTGTTAATAGTTTTAAACAGAACTCTGGGGTTGTTACAGTTAGAAGATATAGTCTGAGATAGATATATATTCATCTCTGCTTTTACAGTCATCTGAAAGGAAAACAGGCTTTCTTTAAAAATGGCAAAGGACACATGCAGCCTGTCTTTTTTCCATTTTCTCTCTGCTCTTCTACATACGCGCCTGGCAGCCCGAGTGACGTCATTCAACCAGGGCTGAGGCGTAGCTTTAGAGCGGCGGCACTTGAAAGGAGCGATCGTGTCCAGTGTTTGTAAACAAATAGAGTTGAACCCAGAAACCAACTCTTCAGTATTCAGACATACAGAGGCTGCAGAATTATCATCACAAAGAGTCGAAAAAATAGAGGAGAACCGAGCAGGAGACGAAGAATTAAACATGCGAGAGCGTTGGGGCGGAGCGCACAATTTAACCGGACACTGAGTGGGAATATCAAACAGGATCGGCATATGATCAGAGAACACAGCGTCGCAAATGTCCGAATTAAAAACACACAAACCATACGAGAGCACTAAATCGAGTGTATGCCCGCGTTCATGTGTAGAACCACACACAGACTGTACAAAGTTAAATGAGTCGATTACATTCAGGACGCTCCTGGAAAGCGGCTCGTCTGGACAGCAGGTGTGAATATTAAAATCACCCACAATAAGGACACGATCATATTTGGGCAGGATTTCAGCCAGAAATTCAGAAAAGTCAGTTATAAAGTCTTTGTGGTACTTGGGTGGTCGATAGACGACGGCACACAGGAAGACATCAGAGAGACCCAGTTCAAACATGCACAGTTCGAAGCTTGAAAAGGAGGATTGCAGGCGGATCTGACGGCATTTAAAGTCATTTTTAAAAACGACTGCTAATCCTCCTCCTTTTCGACCGGACGATCGCGGAGAATTAAAGTAGGAACACTCCGGAGGCAGAAGTTCATTAAGAGGGGCGGACTCACCGGCTCTCAGCCATGTCTCCGTCACACAGAGGAAGTCCAGTCCGCGGGAAGTGAAGAAATCCTTCAGGATAAACGTTTTGTTTGTCAAAGATTTTGCGTTCACAAGACCGAACCTGGCGGGGGCCCGCACGTCCAAGGCCGCAGTTAATCCGGGTGGGGCCCGACACACAGCCCGCAGGTGGCGGGAATCCACCCCGTGCCTCCGGGGGCGGGGACAGCAGGAGCGACGACGGCAAGCCTCTTCCTCCAAACCAACGATAGGAACAAGCCAGGAACCGATGGGATCAAGCGAGCGTGGGTGCAGGAGGAGACCGGAAACCACACCATTCCTCCTTCGGGAAGCCACGGGAAGCCGGGCCAGGAGTGCCCTAACTTTCACCAGCTGGCCGCCTCGTTTACCGCGGCGCCGGAGACGCTTCCGCCGGGGGAGAGGAGCCAGGGGGCAGGAAAGAAAGGCAGGAATCCGGCCAGGTGAAAAAGCTGAATGGGACGTCGAAAAACCAACGTCGAAGTTGATCATATCAGTGGGAGAGGGGCAAAAATCCAACAGTGTTTGGCGGTCATACACTAGCAGTGAGCTGACAGAGACGAAAATAGACGCAAACAACACAAAAACGAACAGAGCTGACAGCGAGAGACGGCAGGCCAAAGCACATACTGGCGCCATCTTGGGTAGTATGGATAATGTCACCAGGACGATCAACAGAAAAAGACAGGCTTAAATAACAGTGACATGATTAGTGACAAGTGCGCGAGTGCAAAACGTGAGACAGGTGCGTGACATGAGGACAGGTGAAAACTAATGGGTTGTCATGGAAACAAAACAAACAAAAGTGCACAAAGGGTCCAAAAACCAAACCGAACATAACCAAAACAAAACATGATCACACAGACATGACAGATAACAGACACGCACTCATGTCACATGACGACAAAGCAGTAGGAGACAGACGGACGCTTCAAGCTGACGACTCAAAAAAAAAAGAGATCTACTTGAAATTGGCAAAATAATTCTCCCCCGCAGATTAGATTTTTCTTTAGTGATGTAGATGACGTGCAGGAAACCCATTATATTGTGTGTTCTTGGCAGTGATGGACTTGGCGTTAGTGATGAGAAAAAAGGACTGCGAATCCAGGCCAGAAAAAAATGACGGAGAAAATATAATGACCTGGATGAAGATACAGATAACATACAGAGAACATCCATTATGATTGATTGATTGATTGATTGATTGATTGGGACTTTTATTAGTAGATTGCACAGTACAGTACATATTCCGTACAATTGACCACTAAATGGTAACACCCCAATAAGTTTTTCAACTTGTTTAAGTCGGGATCCACTTAAATCAATTCATGGCAGTGATGAACTTGGCGGTTGCTTAGCTACTTTTTTAACGAGTAACTTTTCCAGTAGCTTAGCTGCTTTTAGACCCATGTAGCTAGGTAGTGGTGTATCTTTGTTGGTCGTGTGATGGGTGATGAGCCAAGAAGACACCAACAAGGAATCGTCGAACAAAAAGTTTTATTTGTTTCATCGAGCCTAAGACTGGAACTGCAGCTTCCAAGAGATAGCGTATGGGCCTGATTACACTTCTGATTTCTTCTCTGATCACTGTCCTTAAATACCTTTTACACGAAAATCCCCAGTAGTCGTAACTCTAGCCTTGAAGCCGGCCAGTCTGGACGAAGCTCAGTTTGTTGTTTGGCCAGTCAATCTTTCCCTGACATTATTACTCTGATCAGTTTGAGTCGGGTGACCTCCGACCCAAATCCTCTACTCCTACCTGTGGGGGCTTCCTGCCAGATGTTGCACATGTCTTTACACTTCCTCCAAACCTGCATTCCTTTAGGATTCCAAGAGCTTGTGATGGACATCTGCTCACGAAGCTAACTAAGGACATATTTCCTTAGTAGAATAATCCTAAGGATTCTGTGACCAAATACAAACACATGCTAGTTAACAATCATCCAGTCCATTTGTACACTCTCAGTCACATTAACTATAATATTATACATGTGGGCCCATAGATATAAATGTTGTTAATTGTAGCTTTGATGTAACAAGCTACTTTTGCCATTTAGCTTGTAGTGTAGCTTACTACAACTCTCTAGTGATAACTTCCCCTGGAGCTTAGCCAAATTTAATCGAGAGCAACTTGTAGCTAAGCTTACTACATTTTCCAAGTAGCTTGCTCATCACTGGTCCTTGACCATATTTAGGCAAATGTATGCGTGTCTCACTCTGTAACTCTTTCTCTGTCACACACACTTAAAAGTCTCTCAAACAAACACTGTTGAAGATAAAACTTGTTGTGGTTAACCTTTAAAAAAAAAAAAAAAGTGTGAACTAAGAATAACTTTTTCTTCCTGTCCAAGTGTGCTTCAACTTCATGCACGATTGTTGCAACGACTTTCAGCAAGTAATACTGAAACATGTCCAATACTTTTTATTTACAGTTTGGAATAAGAAGTGTTGTATTATCATCAGCATACACATGAATGTTGGCTAGTGACGTTAGAAATAAACATGGTGGATATTTAACTTGGCAGTCAGCACAAAAGTACAAAGTTTTTCAGTAGTTTTCATGGCTAGACCTACTACTCACATCTTTCATCACATTACATTTGCTGTTACTTGCTTCAGGTTACTTTGAAATCTTTAAGTATTGGAAATAGTTCAGTTAATTTAGACATTAACTGAACATCACATTTACACTCACATATACTCAACATGACCGAAAAGGAGCCGGAAGAAGAATAACTTATTTATTCCTACCTCTTCTTTGTGTCTCCATTATCATTTTATTACAGGAAAAAAGTGTAAGAGTAATATAATGTGTATAAGAACACATTTTAATTTTGTTTCGTGAGAACTGAGTCACAAAGATAGACATCGGCGTACGTGCTGAATTCCTCTGCTGCCCTCGTATTTGTCTGCCTCGCTTTGCCAGTTTTCCTGGAGACGATGGTCGGCATGGAATAAACCAAAGAGTCCTCGTCTCTCTGAGGAAACAAGTCATGAAAGACATGAGAAGAAGCTGAAAACCAAGCAAAGATGCACAGAACATTTCTACAAACTTCCTTTTACCTGCTGGGGGCGACTGAACGTTTCATCGAGTGTTTGTGGACCAGCTGAAAAATTGAAGAAAAAGCATAAAAGAACAACCCAATGATGATTGATAATGCGCTTTTTTTCTTACCTTTGCAGCAAAAACATTGTTTTGTCCTGATTTTGTTGATGAGGAAGGCTGACATGATGAAACTTAAGGCCAAAGCAGCACTCAAGACAAAGATAACATAATTGTTGGAATCATAATTGCAACCATCTGGATGGTTATGACAAAAAAAACAGTCAATATTTTTGGCAACAAATACTAATACTAATGATTTATATATTTACCTTGGGTGTTGTTGACTTTTATTGGATTTCCCATGAAAATCCTCCCACATGTGACCACAGCACACAAGTAAGTTCCAGCATCAGAGGAGTTGACGTTCTTTGAGAAAGTATGGACACATTTCTGTGTGGAATTATCTTTGATCTTCTTGCATTCGTCATGAGTGTAAACAAAGCTGGGATGGACACTTTCTGGTCCAGTTCTGAACCAGGACACTTTGTGTCCATCCTGACAGATTTCATTCCCAGAGTGGGAGAGGACTGAGCACTGCAACTTCACAGGCGGTCCTTGTTGGACTTCAGAGACAACAGACACGGAGGGTTCTGGTTCTGGGAAGAGTGCAAGACAAATTGAAGTCTTTCAGCACTCTGTGACTTTGATTCCACAGATCGACATTCACTTCTGTTGAAATCTTGAAGGTAAAAAATACTGATGTGTTAATGCAGAGGTTACATTTCTTGTAGTGCATGTAAAAACATGTTCATCACAATAAATTATTTATTAATTTGGACAATTGTAAGCCGAATTATTGGAAGAGTAGTCAAGTTAACATTGTTATCTAAAAACGAATGTTATGTAACAATTAAAATATGTAAAATTGTTCATTTAAACTTTTTTCTAATTATTTGTTGTCATATTTACCTGTGACCTGAAGGAATGTTCCTTTCAAAAACATCATGGTATTCGTATAATGTTGTACATTTAAACAATAGTAGATCGCTGAATCACTTTTCTCTACTTGACTAATTTGCAGAACAAATTTTCCTTGCTCTTTTTTGGCTGTGATGCGACGTCCAGTATTTGATGTTCCATGTTCAGCAGAGCTGTAAGATGCCATTGTAGCTAAAATGTCAGGAAAGGTTCCAGAAACAAATCGGATCCAAAATAAGATGTTCTGGGTTTGAATATCCTCGTAGGAACATGTCAGAGAGACACTTTGTCCAGGTCCAACAGTCAGAGTGGAAAAGTTGTAAGCACCTGTACATGCTGAAGAGAAGAAGAGAAGAAAAAGACATATTAATAAGAGTCATGTACAGTATGAACATGTCTCCATTGGAACTGAGCATGGACTTGCCTCCACTTTGGAGCAGGAGCAGCAGATGAAGCACGATCCACATTTTCTCCTCTCGTTGGACCAAGTGAACATCAGACCATCTAGACAGCATCTTAAGATTATTGACATGAACCACATCATACCAAATGGGAGGGAACTATTTTGCTGCTATCTCAGTGTATCATCAGTGCCGCCCCTACCTCAGTGGAAATATGTCCACCCAAACGTCTCTTTGTATCTTTTTCTCACAGTGGTTCTATTTGTTTACTACTTTTAATAACTATGCAGTATATTTGTAGCAAAGGAAACTTTTTTGTCCTTGCAGATTTTATGAATATCAATATTTTATTATTCTATAGCATCTGTGCTGGATTTTGCTAAAACTAGATTGAATTTATTTCATTTTCAAAGGCAACCAAAAAAAAGGTTTTTTTATTGTTCTTCCATGCCGAATGGAAATAATATTGCATTTTCATTTAGTCCCAGAATATTTATGTTGGCTGTTGTGATGGTGCATCTGGAATGATCAAAAAGTGCATGCAATAATAATGCATGAAAACTAATGTTGCAAGACATTTTTCAATTAAGATACATATTAATAATAAAACAAAAAAATGACAAACAAATCATTTAAATACAAACCTCGTTTCCATATGAGTTGGGAAATTGTGTTAGATGTAAATATAAACGGAATACAATGATTTGCAAATCCTTTTCAACCCATATTCAGTTGAATATGACAACATAGTTGATGTTCAAACTGATAAACATTTTTTTTTTTTGCAAATAATCATTACCTTTAGAATTTGATGCCAGCAACATGTGACAAAGAATTTATAAAAAGTGGCAATAAATACTGATAAAGTTGAGGAATGCTCATCAAACGCTTATTTGGAACATCCCACAGGTGAACAGGCAAATTTGGAACAGGTGGGTGCCATGATTGGGTATAAAAGTAGATTCCATGAAATGCTCAGTCATTCACAAACAAGGATGGGGCGAGGGTCACCACTTTGTCAACAAATGTGCAAATTGTTGAACAGTTTAAGAAAAACCTTTCTCAACCAGCTATTGCAAGGAATTTAGAGATTTCACCATCTGCGGTCCGTAATATCATCAAAGGGTTCAGAGAATCTGGAGAAATCACTGCACGTAAGCAGCTAAGCCCGTGACCTTCGATCCCCCAGACTGTACTGCATCAACAAGCGACATCAGTGTGTAAAGGATATCACCACATGGGCTCAGGAAAACTTCAGATACCCACTGTCAGTAACTACAGTTGGTCGCTACATCTGTAAGTGCAAGTTAAAACTCTCCTATGCAAGGCGAAAACCGTTTATCAACAACACACAGAAACGCCGTCAGCTTCGCTGGGCCTGAGCTCATCGAAGATGGACTGATACAAAGTGGAAAAGTGTTCAGTGGTCTGACGAGTCTACATTTCAAATTGTTTTTGGAAACTGTGGACGTTGTGTCCTCCGGACCAAAGAGGAAAAGAACCATCCGGATTGTAATAGGCGCAAAGTTGAAAAGCCAGCATCTGTGATGGTATGGGGGTGAATTAGTGCCCAAGACATGGGCAACTTACACATCTGTGAAGGCGCCATTAATGCTGAAAGGTACATACAGGTTTTGGAGCAACATATGTTGCCATCCAAGCAACGTTACCATGGACGCCCCTGCTTATTTCAGCAAGACAATGCCAAGCCACGTGTTACATCAACGTGGCTTCATAGTAAAAGAGTGCGGGTACTAGACTGGCCTGCCTGAAGTCCAGACCTGTCCCCCATTGGAAATGTGTGGCGCATTATGAAGCCTAAAATTCCACAACGGAGACCCCCGGACTGTTGAACAACTTAAGCTGTACGTCAAGCAAGAATGGGAAAGAATTCCACCTGAGAAGCTTAAAAAATGTGTCTCCTCAGTTCCCAAATGCTTACTGAGTGTTGTTAAAAGGAAAGGCCATGTAACACAGTGGTGAACATGCCCTTTCCCAACTATGTTGGCACGTGTCGCAGCCATGAAATTCTAAGTTAATTATTATTTGAAAAAAAAACAATCTTTGTAGTGCATTCAATTGAATATGGGTTGAAAAGGATTTGCAAATCATTGTATTCCGTTTATATTTACATCTAACACAATTTCCCAACTCATATGGAAACGGGGTTTGTATTTGAATCAGCCTATTAAGTCATCAAGGAAATTCTCGACAGGCGCCGCCATCTGTTCCCGCTTCGCAAGAAGTTTATCACCGAAGGATGCCGTGCAGTCATCGCGGTGGATAAACTTTTCATCAACGGCCAACTTTACCGTGATCCAGAAGCCACGCCGTGGCTGTATTATTAGCGTCTGAAACACGGTAAATGTTGTATTTTTTGTTTGTTTTGTTATTCCATCATGCTTCAATCCCTCTCTTTTTTCCCCCCTCTTGCTCACAATACACCTGTGCGTCACATAGCGCTCACGTAAACACCATACGCTCTCTCTCTCTCTTTCTTTCGGTAAACCAACATGTTTACTATTTTACTTTCTTGTTTTCCTTTTTATGTCACTTATTTCACTACCTGTTTAATCCACCACTTTCTTCTTTTCTTTTTATGTTATGCTTTTTGTTTTGTTTTTCTCTTTCTATTTCTCCACCTGTTGTGTGTCCCCTTGTTGTCATCAGCATTTACACTCACAGCTAATACATGCACAACTATACACACTCTGCACACCTACATATATGCATGATAGGTTTACATTTAGATACAGACATGCATTATTTACACATAAAGTACACACATACATCCACACACTTAGTTACAGTCTAGTTTAGTATGTCCACTATACAGTTTGTCACTTGGAATGTGCGTGGTGTCGGGTCAAAGGAAAAAAATATAAAAATTCTTAATCATTTGAAGAGCATGCAAGCAGACATTGCTTTACTACAAGAGACTCACCTCTCCAAGTCCGATACCTCAAAACTGCATTCATCGCAATACCCACACACATACCTTGCTAGTTACAACTCCAAACAGAGAGGCGTAGCCATTCTCATAAGTAGAAAGGTCAACTTTACAGTTCATAACTCCATTACTGACATAGAGGGAAGATACATAATTCTTAATATTTCTATTGACGGGAGAAACTTATGTATCGCCAACATTTATGGTCCAAATGTTGATGACCCCTCCTTTTTTCACACTTTCTTCTCTTCACTTTCTCCTCACTCAAACCACTGCTTGATTCTAGGAGGGGACCTCAACTTAGTATTTAATCCAAATATAGATCGGTCCAGAGTGACTGGGAGTCACCGTGAGTCTCAGTCAGTGGTAATACTTAAGCAATATATGAAGGATTATGGTCTTTGCGATGCCTGGCGTTCTTATCACCGCACTCTTAGGGAATACACTTATTTTTCTCCAGTTCACCACTCATTCTCTCGCATTGATTACTTTTTAACTAGTAGCTCAATTTTATCTGACATCTCAAACATTCACATCCATCCTATCATCATCAGTGACCATGCACCTGTCTCACTTTCCCTCACCAACAAAACTATCACTGCACCTATCAAACAATGGAGACTTAATACATCATTACTAAAGGACCCAGACTTCCTAAACTATTTTGAGAAAGAATGGACAGATTTTTTAGATTTTAATGATCAACCAGAAATCACGGCGTGCGTTCTCTGGGAGACGGCAAAAGTAGTTATGCGAGGAAAAATTATTTCTTATTCATCATACAAGAAAAAAAAGGAACGTTTACTAGAGCAGGAACTTGAAAATGAAATAAAAATATTAGAATTAGCGTATGCGA
>NC_084563.2:23012098-23029598 GCF_033978685.3 Nerophis lumbriciformis | reverse complement strand
GCTGCATATTAGACACTTAGGATTTGGGGGGCTTGGTTTGGTTTGGTTGGGACCCACCATGACCTTGATGTCCCCCAATTTTAATCGCATTATTAGTTCCCACAAGCATACATATCTCACTCACGCTACAGTACACACATCAATAGGGACTGGAGGTCGGCTGTAACGGCTGACCTCCTAATTTTAACTACACAGTAGACACTCTGGGGGCCTTGTACACATGCATGGGGGGTTTGGGGTTCGGCGCACCCCTCATTGCCTCGTCGGCCGGCGGGGACTGCGGTCTGGTGGCCTGCCAGGCTTTTATTCATTTATTATTGTTATATATATATTTTTTATTTTTAATGTATTTATTATTTTTATTTTTATTATTACTCATTTTTATTTTATTTTATTTTTTAAATTTTATTTTTTATTTTTTTTTTTTAATTTTTTTTTTTTTTTTTTATTTTATTTCATTTTTTTTAAATCTTATTATTTATTTGTGTGTGGCGTCGCGCGGGTCTCACTTCCTGTTGGATGGGGTCCGTGCCCGTGTGGCCCGACCTTGCGCTGTGGGGTCTCTGTCGGTGACTTGGTGTGGTGGCGGCGCAGCCC
Source organism: Nerophis lumbriciformis (assembly GCF_033978685.3). Classification (NCBI taxonomy): domain Eukaryota; kingdom Metazoa; phylum Chordata; class Actinopteri; order Syngnathiformes; family Syngnathidae; genus Nerophis; species Nerophis lumbriciformis. The sequence goes on along the minus strand of NC_084563.2, from coordinate 23,029,001 downwards.
CCGTGTCTGGTCTGGATGCTGTGTCCCGGTTGTTTGGGCGGTGGTGTGTTTGTGCGGGTTTGGGTTGGGGTGGGGGGCCTTTTGGTTGGGGGGGTTGTTGGTGTCTCTTGTTTGCGTGTTGGCGTTCGGGCTGACCGGCGGGCTGGCGCCGGCTGGTCTCCGTGGCCCTGGTGGCGTGTGGTTGCTGGTCGCAGTTTTTCTTTGATCGCTTTGATTTGATTGGCTGGTGCTGGCTGTCTGGGGTTATTGCGGCTGCTGTTTCTGCTGCCGTTTGTTTGTGGTGTGGGCGCCCGTGGCTGCTGGGTCTGGTGCAGGGGTGTGGCTGATGTTGTGACTGGTGGCAGCGCGCGCGCGTGATGGCTGTCGGGGCTGACGAACTGTGTATATGTATGTATATGTGTGTGTATGTATGTATGTTTATATATGTGTATGTGTACATATGTGTATGTATATGTATATATGTGTATGTGTGGGTATGTATACGTGTATGTGTGTATGTGTATGTGTATGTGTGTATGTATGTATGTATGTATATTTCTGGGGGTACGCTCTGGGCCTGCCTGTCAGACGGGGGTCGACGCCTCAGACTACTGCATCCGAACTGCGTGTCTGGAGCTCCTGGGTCCCGCTGTCCATCCCTTCCGGGTGCCCGTCTTGGTTGGGGCCTGTTGGGCCTAGTCCCTGCGTCTATTGTGGTAGCTTGGTGCTGCAAGGTATTCCAAGGTGCTGCGAGTCGGCCAGTTGCTGGGGTAGTGACCTTGTTTGTCAGCATGTCTGTGATCTTCTTTTAATTCTTTTTTTTATTTTAATTAATTAATTAATTTATTTATTTATTTATTTATTTTTTTAAATATATTTTATTAATATTATTTTTTAATTTTCCCCTCCCTCAGGGGGGGGGCTCGGCGGGGCGGTTGCTGGTTGTTCCATCTCCATCGTTGGGGTCCCTGCGGGTGGGGTGGGTGGTTCCCGTGGCCCTGTGCCTGGGTGGTCCTGCGGCGGCCGGTTTGGGTGGGGTGGCCGGGGGCTGGCCTCGCCGCGCTCTCCGGGGGTGGGGGGTGGGCTCGTGGGGGTCCGGTTGCCGGTGGGGCGGGGGCGGTCTTCCCGTCCGGTTGCGGGGAGTCTCTGGGTCCCTCGGGCGGGGCGTCTCGCCTTTCTGCCCGTGTGGGGTGTGGTCTCTCGCTGGCTTGGGGTCTGGCTGTCCCCTGCTTTTCTCGTGCCCTGTCCTCTGCCGGGTGCGTCTGTCTGCGGCCTGCTGCTGGCCCTTGTGGGCGGTACGGTGGGTCGGGCTCTGGGGTTCCTGTCGCTGGCCGGCTTGGCTGCGTGGGGGCGGTGGTCCCTGGTTCCCTGGGCACCACGCCTCCTGTTTGTGGGTTGGGCTCTCGGGGGTGATGGGGCCGTGCTCTGGCTCCCACGCACTCTGGGAGTCGAATGTATTGTACATGCAAATTCACATATGCTCACATACGTACATAGGTACCTACGCTCCCACATACATACACAAATACAGTACATATTTACCTACCTAATGTTCGTACATCCACACGCACATTCAATATACAAACATACACATACACATACTGTACATATACATTCACTGTACAAACACATATACACATTCTGTACATATACATTCATTGTACAAACACATATACACATTCTGTACATATACAAGTACATATGCATACTTACACTCATGCACATAATCACGTTTCATCAAACATATATTAACGTTGTTGCCCTAGGGTAAACTGGGTGTAACACATGGCACACTGACAAAGCTTAACCTATTGTGACTATAACAATCTACAAGGTTAATGTAGGTTGCTTCTCTTTCTCCCCCTCCATTTTTCTGCATTCTTTCGTATCTCAAGTTATCATTACGTATATGTATTGTTGCATTTAAACAACTGTATTGTTGATAATAAAGGTAAATTATTGGTATTGTTCATTATCAATAGCGCTATTTCTATTGGTATTTGTATTGATCCATTTGTAGTGTAATAATGCTCATTGTCATTTCTGTATTATTTTTTTTTTTTCGCTAACTGCTTATTTGCTATTACTTTTACCATCATATTTGTACATGTCATATTTGCTGATGTTGCTCTATTGTTGTTGTTGTTGTTGTTTGCTGTTGTTGTTTTTGTCTCTCTGTCTAATCCCCCTCTTGTCCCCACAATTTCCCCCTCTGTCTTCTTTTTTTTTTCTCTTTCTATCCCCTCCTGCTCCGGCCCGGCTGCACTAAATGATAATATAAATACATTTAATAAAGTCAAATACAAATAAGGCAACAAGAGAAGTATCCTACACTTCTCTTTTGTAAAGTAAATCTGAACAGCCGACATGGGCATCTACATCAACTATATGATTTGCCTGAGAAGCTGGACAGGACATAAAAAAAAAAAAAAAAAAAAAAAAAAAAAAAAAAAAAAAAAAGAAAAAAAAAAAAAAAAAAAAAAAGTCATCAAGCAGCTTTAAAACTATAATAGGATGTTTCTTGAATAGGCAATGTCTAATATTTCTATTTTTGACAGTACGGCTTCCTCCTGCCTCCAAAGACATGCACCTGGGGATAGGTTGATTGGCAACTCTAAATTGGCCCTGGTGTGTGAATGCCCGAGAGGGACAAGCGGTAGAAAAAGGATGGATATGTTGACACAAACGCAAAAGATGGAGGATTTTATCTTTATTTGTTTGTCTTTGCAGCTTGATTGCCTCCTTTCTCACGCCCATTTGCACTCACATTTCAAACGTACAAAGTAAAAACGCAAAACAGAACAGATTCAGTCTTGATAAATCACACCACGTGTTGTAAATGATTCCATTTGCATCTCCTCCTTCCAGTATTGTGGGCGTTGTGATCATCAGCAAATATTCTGCATTTTCATGAAGACAAACACGTCAAATGCTCATTTAAGAGACACAATCCTGTACGCTGCAGTTTAGTAGATCAGCTTTGTGTGTGTTATCACCTTTTCACCTGTTTTAATACACACACACTTCTAGTAGATCAGTCTCACCATGTAACTCTTCCTTAAAAGTTGACTTGCATAAATAAATGAGCTACTCTCTCAAACAAACACTGTTGAAGTTGAAACTTGTTGTGGTTAACCTTTGAAATAAAAAAAAGTGTGAACTCAGACGGAGTTTTTCTTCCTGTCCAAGTGTGCGACAACTTCATACACGATTGCACACAGGAAGAATACTAAAAAATGTTCAGTACTTTTTATTTACAGTTTGCAGTAAGAAGTGTTGCATTATCATCAGCATAAACTTGTAGGTTAATTAGTGACGTTAGAAATGAACATGGTGGATATTTATTTTGGCAGTCAGCACAAAAGTACAACGTTTTTCATTAGTTTTCATCGATAGGCTTCCTACTTGCATCTTTTACCACATTACATTTGCTGTTACTTGCTTCAGGTTACTTTATAAATCATGAGAATGTGAAACATTTTTTTTAAAAGTTGTGCAAAAAAAAAATAAAAAATAAAAAAAAGGACATCAATTGTACATAAATATTCACAGCCTTTGCCATGAAGCTCAAAAGTGACCTCAGGTGCATCCTGGTTTAACTGATCATCCTTGAGATGTTCCTGCAGCTTAATTGGAGCCCACCTGTGATAAATCCAGTTGGTTGGACATGATTTGTAAATGCACACACCTGTCTGTATAGAAGGTCTCATGTTTGTCAATACATGGCAGTGCACAAACCAAGCATGAAGTGGAATGAATTGTTTGTAGACCTCCGACACAGGATTGTCTCGAGGCACAAATCTGGAGAAGTGTACAAAAAATATAATTTCTGCATTGAAGGTCCCAATGAGCACAATGGCCTCCACCATTTGTAAACAGAAGAAGTTTGGAACCACCAGGACTCTATTCTCAGAGCTGGCTTAACTGAGCGATCAAAAGAAGAAGGGCTTTAGTCAGGGAGGTGACCAAGAACCCCCGTGGTCACTTTTATTGGACCTACATAATCTTTCTGTGGAGAGATGAGAACCTTCCAGAAGGACAACCATCTCTGCAGCAAACCACCAATAAGGCCAAACGGAAGCCATTTCTTTTCAAAACATTTGCCAAAATGCACCTGAAACAATCGCAGACAATCAGAAACTAAATTCTCCGGTCTGATGAGACAAAAATTGAACTCTTTGGTGTGAATATCAGGCATCATGTTTGGAGGAAACCAGGTGCCGCTCATCACCAGGCATGTACCATCCCGACAGTGAAGCATAGTGGTGGCAGAATCATGATATGGGGATGTTTATCAGCGGCAGAAACTGGGAGACTAATCAAGATAGAGGGAAAGATGAATGTACAGAGACATCTTGGATGAAAATGTGCTCCAGAGCGCTCTTGAAATCAGGTTGGAGCGACGGTTCATCGTTCAGCAGGACAACGACGCTTAGCACTTTACCAAAATATCAAAAGCATGACTTCAGAACAACTCTGTAAACGTCCTTCGGCGGCCCAGCCAGAACCCAGACTTGAATCTGATTGAACATCTCTGGAGGGATCTGAAAATGGCTGCACATCATCTACCAACTAAACATTCAGTACAGACACAAACACATACTACCATTTTACCATATTTTCTGTGTTTGGTAAAAAAATAAAAGCTTAATTGGATCAATTACAGTAATACATTTCATACCATGTCTTTGCAGTGGAACTTCTGACGGCTAACAACTAAAAGATCTTACAGTTTTAATAATTTTTGGTCTGTCTTCAACTAAGGATTTTCAAAGACAAATCTGATCTGTTAGATTTTGCCCATAGTCAGTGATTAGTCGAATCTATGATATTGTGTTTTTTTAAGGGAGACATAAACAGATTGCGATTAAAGTACCGCATACTGACTGGTCACTAGGTTTCAGTAACGTTACATGAATGTAGATCTAGGTGTTAGGGTGATTCTTCCGAAGTAAATAATAAAAATATATATACTAGGAATACAGTCTTTCATTAAGCAAACAAAAGTGAGGTCTTAAAAAGGCTAAACCACTTCAAAACAACAAATCAATAAAGCAGAGATTGAACGGTGTGAATGGTGCAGCGTTTAGAAGACATCTAACTTAACTAAATGAAGGACGTATAAGTTGTGAAAGAAGTTCCTTTATACAACCCTCCGGAAGGATCTCTACCTTAGCCAGAGGAGAGTTACACCTCTGGGGGAGGAAGCACTTAAATGTCTGTTTTGTGTTAAAATGCAATAATGGTAAAATTTCTAAATACTTATTTTTTTCAGTTTAAAATGACAAATGCACATAATTCAAACATACGTATATAATTTTTTTGCAAAACCTATCCCAATGGAAGGGTCAGCCTCTAAAAAGAGTTTTGATATAAGTGAGATTTACTGGTTACCAAAAACTTTTTTGTTAATGTCAATGAAAATGAAACCAATTAACTCATATTTTAGCAAAATCCAGTACAGATGCTTCTTAATTTATTAGTTTATTGATGTGTTCAAATCTGCAAAGACAAAACAATAATTGCTTGCATAGTTATTACAAGTAAAATGGTTAATGTATTTATATAGCCTTTTACTAAATCTGGAATGACACCAAACGCGGTTTACATTATGCATTTTAAAGGGCTTTATAAATAAAGTTGGTATGGTATGGTATCACATTCACCATTCCCACCTGAGTAAACACAAATAACCACTGTGAGAAGATGAAACAAAGAGACCGGAAAGTTTGGGTGGACATATTTCCACTGAGGTAGAGGCGGCACTGATGAGCCACGGAGATAGCAGCAAAATAGTTCCCTCCCATTTGGTATGATGTGGTTCCTGTTAATAACGTTAAGATGCTGTCTAGATGGTCTGATGTTCACTTGGTCAAACGAGAGAAGAAAATGTGGATCGTGCTTCATCTGCTGCTCCTGCTCCAAAGTGGAGGCAAGTCCATGCTCAGTTCCAATGGAGACATGTTCATACTGTACATGACTCTTATTAATATGTCTTCTTTTTCTCTTTTTTCTCTTCAGCATGTACAGGTGCTTACAACTTTTCCACTCAGACTGTTGGACCTGGACAAAGTGTCTCTCTTACATGTTCTTACGAGGATACTGGATCTCTGAAGTACTTATTTTGGATCCGATTTGTTTCTGCAAACTTTCCTGAAGTTTTAGCTAAAACAACATCTTACAGTTTAGGCTCTGTTGAATATGGAACATCAAATACTGGACGTCGCATCACAGCCACAAAAGAACAAAGAACATTTGTTCTGCAAATTCGTCAAGTAGAGAAAAGTGATATGGCGATCTACTACTGTTTTTCTGTGGATTATTTGAACTTGTTTTTGAAAGGAACATTCCTTCAGGTCACAGGCAAATATGATAATAATTAGAAAACAGTTTGAATCAACAATTTTACACATTTTAATTGTTACATAACATCTGTTTATAGATAATGATGTTAACTTGACTACTCTTCCAATAATTCAAGCTTCAAATTTCCAAATGAACAAATATTTTATTGTGATGAACATGTTTTTACATGCACTACAAGAAATGTAACCTCTGCATTAACACTTTAGTATTTTTTACCTTCAAGATTTCAACCGAAGTGAATGTCGATCTGTGGAATCAAATTCACAGAGTGCTGAAAGTCTTCAATTTGTCTTTCACTCTTCCCAGAACCAGAACCCTCCGTGTCTGTTGTCTCTGAAGTCCAACCAGGACCGCCTGTGAAGTTGCAGTGTTCAGTCCTCTCCCACTCTGGGAATAAATCCTGTCAGGATGGACACAAAGTGTCCTGGTTCAGAACTGGACCAGAAAGTGTCCATCCCAGCTTTGTTTACACTCATGACGAATGCAAGAAGATCAAAGATAATTCCACACAGAAATGTGTCCACACTTTCTCAAAGAACGTCAACTCCTCTGATGCTGGAACTTACTTGTGTGCTGTGGTCACATGTGGGAGGATTTTCATGGGAAATCCAATAAAAGTCAACATTGAAGGTAAAAATTTATTCAACTGTATCGACAAATTCATCATTAGTGTTTGTTACTAAAAATATTGAATTTTTTTTAATCACAACCATTCAGATTCCAGCAGCAAGTATGTTATCTTTGTCTTGAGTGCTGCTTTGGCCTTAAGTTTCATCATGTCAGCCTTCCTCATCAACAAGATCAGGACAAAAAACAGTTTTTGCAGCAAAGGTAAGAAAAATCAATCATCATCAGGTTGTTCTTTTATGCTCTTTCTTCAATTTTTCAGCTGGTCCACAAACACTCAATGAAACGTTCAATCTCGTCCAGCAGGTAAAAGGAAGTTTGTAGAAACGTTCTGCGCATCTTTCCTTGGTTTTCAGCTTCTTCTCATGTCTCACATGACTTGTTTCCTCAGAGAGACGAGGACTCTTTGGTTTATTCCATACCGACCATTGTCTCCAGGAAAACTGGCAGAGCGAGGCAGACAAATACGAGGGCAGCAGAGGAATTCAGCACGTACGCTGACGTGCGTCTTCAAAACTAAATCCTCACGACACAAAATTAAAATGTGTTCTAATACACATTCTGTTACTTTTACACATTGTTTGTCAATCTTTTTAGAAAACTCTGGGTATGCACAGGCCGTCTTTACACTGCACACTAAATCTGATTTTTTTTTGTCCTCAAGTAACTCACATTGGATTTTAAACGCTCCAAAGTGCTTCAAATCTGATATTTTGACATCAGATTTAGGCCACATCAGTCCAAATCCCATTGGAATCTGATCTTTTCAAATGTGACTTCAGTCCAAACGGCAATGCGACCTGAATGCGACCCATATGTGACTTTTTCGAGCAGCCTGCCAACGGATTTGGATATGTCATCACAACATCCGGTTTCGGTGAGCAAAGTCTTTATTCATCCGCCAAATTTTTGATACATCACTAGTCAATAATGCGCAAATAATAGGCTATATGTAATATATGTATAAGTCAATCAATCAATCAATCAATGTATATTTATATAGCCCTAAATCACAAGTGTCTCAAAGGGCTGCACGAGCTACAACGACTCCTCGGTTCAAAGCCCACATAAGGGCAAGGAAATACTCACAACCCAGTGGGATGTCAATGTGAATGACTATGAGAAACCTTGGAGAGGACTGCATATGTGGGTAACCCCCCCCCCCTCTCTAGGGGAGACCGAATGCAATGGATGTCGAGTGGGTCTGACATAATATTGTGAAAGTCCAGTCCATAGTGGATCCAACATAACAGTGAGAGTCCAGTCCATAGTGGGGCCAGCAGGAGACCATCCCGATTGGAGACGGGTCAGCAGCGCAGAGATGTCCCCAACCGATGCACAGCCTTGCGGTCTACCCCGGGTCCCGACTCTGGACAGCCACAAGGAAGAGGGGGACAGAGGAGAAAAGAAAAGAAACGGCAGATCAACTGGTCTAAAAAGGGGCTCTATTTAAAGGCTAGAGTATACAAAGGTACAGAGGTAGCATCTCTAACTGTTACCGGGAGGGCATTCCATAGTACTGGAGCCCCAATAGAAAACGCTCTATAGGCCGCAAACATATATATTTCAACTCCAAAGAAATAGCGATTGTTAAAGGACCGGAATTGACGCTGTGGCGTATTTTTTTACACTTTACCTACATTGCGGAAGTTGTTTACATAAGTGAGTTGAAAAATAAAGCTAACGTAGATCCACGCTGATGTCCGAGTTGCTTCTACTCAACAGTCTTAAAAACATTAGATCCCTCCCAAATATATTACATAATTTATTCCTTAATCCATTATTTTACTTTCATTTATTTTTACGTTAAAAAAAACACACTCGTTTTTAAGGTGTGGTGACTTTTATTTTATTTTGTAGTAGCAGTAATAATAGTGACTTCTTCATTTATTTATGGAATCCGGCTAACTTAATTGTTTTACTTTATCGAACTGCACATGCAAGTGATGTCGAGGCCACATTGGGGCCTCTGCCTGTTTACGCTGAAGTCTAATAAAGATCACATTTGTTTTGCAGTGTAAACAGCTAGAAAAAGTCAGATTTTTAAAAAAAATCTGATTTTTAACAAATCCGATTTCAAGAAAATTTGATTTGGGCCACTTTGGCCTGCAGTGTAAACATAGTCAAAAAGTCTAAAATGCAATCATTTGAAGTTAGGGTCTTAACAGGCCTTAAATTTCATCCAAATCTTGTAAAAAAAAGTGTAAAATACGACCATGAAAGGGCTTAAAAATAAAAAACTATTAAAATACATTTTTAAAGTCTGTGGGGTGAAAATACGGAACAGCCTGAGTGATGAGCTCAAACACTGTTCAAACATTGAGCATTTTAAGAATTGTACAAATCTAATATTTTGTTTCCAAATAGTGAGGTCTCGGCTTGTTATGATTATGAGTATGAACGACTTTTATGACTTACTTATGATGATATATTGAGAATTGTAAGCACATTATTCTGAGCAAATTGAGGTTTGTGCATCCAGATGAATATGATCAAATGTGGTTCAGAGGAAACTGGATATTAGTTAAAGTAACTATGTAAAAAAGGGAGTGATTCAAAAAAGTTTATACTTCTTCCCATTACCCTTTTGAGATAGGTTCAATTTAATTTAATCACATTTTATTTTCTTAATTCAATTTTATTTTCTTTTTTTGTGAAATAATAATATTGCCATTGAGCACAAGACTGTTCACTGGAGATATGCATGTACATTATGTACTACATGTATGATGTGCAGCTGACTATGACGTACTCAATAAACAACAACAACAACATTTTTAAACAAATGCTCACATTTCAGAGTTGCTTTAAAAACCTTTTGCGGTCCAGTCAGAATTTATCGAGCACAGTGATGGAACGGTATGTTACAAAAGAGTTCAGCTCGCAGCACAGATTATCAGTGTCAAATTGGTGAGTGCAAATTCAACGATGTGTGGCGATAAAATCAAGCACTTAGGCATGGAGACTGTTCCTACAAACATTTGTGAAAGAATGGGCCGCTCTCAGTGATTTCCAGCGTGGAACTGTCATAGGATGCCCACCTGTGCAACAAATCCAGTCGTGAAATTTCCTCGCTCCTAAATATTCCAAAGTCCACTGTCGGCTTTATTATAAGAAAATGGAAGAGTTTTGAGAACAACAGCAACTCAGCCACGAAGTGGTAGGCCACGTAAACTGACAGAGCGCATAGTGCAAAGAGGTCGCCGACTTTCTGCACAGTCAGTTGCTGCAGAGCTCCAAACTTCCACATACAGTACGCAGAGAGCTTCATGGAATGGGTTTCCATAGCCGAGCAGCCTCATCTAAGCCATGCATCACCGAGTCCAATGCAAAGCGTCGGATGCAGTGGTGTAAAGCACGTCGCCACTGGACTCTAGAGCAGTGGAGAAGCTATCTCTGGAGTGATGAATCACGCTTATCCATCTGGCAATCTGATGGACGAGTCTGGGTTTGGAGGTTGCCAGGAGAATGCTACATTTCGGACTGCATGGTGCCGAGTGTGAAATTTGGTAGAGGAGGAATTATGGTGTGGGGTTGTTTTTCAAGAGTTGGGCTTGGCCCCTTAGTTCCAGTGAAAGGAACTTTGAATGCTCCAGTATAATAAAACATTTTGTGCAAATTGAGTTATGTGGATCCTGTTGAATGTGATAAAATGTGGTTCAGAGGAAACTGGATATTTGTTAAAGTAACTATGTAAAAAAGGAAGTGATTCAAAAAAAGATTATACTTCTTCCCATTACCCTTTTGAGATTATCTGTGTCAAATGGGTAAGTGGAAGTTCAACAATGTGTGGCTCCAAAACAAACACGTTAATGCATGATTAAAGCCGGTGGATTAGAAACATATAAAGTGTTTTTACATACACTACGTCACAATGTGGGTTAAAACATGGATGTGGAGCCGTCGTGGAGGGCAGCGTTTGTAAAGTGAATGGAATGATAATTTGAAAGTCAAAAATCCGAAATAAGTCCATTTCAAACGCCACAGACACCTGCAAGACTGTACAAGGATCAACTTAACGCCCCATACGGAGCAATATGTCAGCAAAGTGGTGCCAATTACCGAAGGAGATCCATATGAGATATATACTGGTGAAGTCATACTAGTGTCTGATCCATCCTTCCCCGTCAGTCTTTCATTCCTTTCTTGCAGCCTTTGATGTGGACTCGCCACAATCACTCTGTTGCATGTTTTGTAGATTCTATGTAACATGTTTATGTGTGCTTATGGCTATTGCGTTTTTTGACCTTGCCCTCAGTCTGGACCCACTCACCAGGAGCCCAGTCTGAGACCGAACCTTTTTTTTTACTCATCCCCCGCCCCCTTCTGCGTTGACCTTTTTCCCATCTTTCTAGCGGTTGGCTGACCCGTCAGCGGTCCTGTTCTGTCTCCCTGTAATGTATGTCTGCTCTTGAATGGGATTGTTCTGAAAATCTGAATTTCCCCTCTGGGATATTAAAGTATTTTTGATTCTGATACATACCATTGTCTCCAGCAGGTTAGACTACTTTATTGGCCTTCTCACTGTGCTCTCTAAACCAGCTGTAAAGCAGCTGCAGTACATCCAGAATGCTGCTGATTGATTTTAATTATGATTGTTTTTATGATTATTGTTTTTTCTGATTTTAATTTGATTATTTTTTTCTTCTTTTAATTTTCTGTAAAGCATTTTGAATTGCCTTGTGTAAGAATTGTGCTCTATAAATAAAATTGCCCTGTCTTGCCTTGTCACTGTTTTTCATTCATTTGATAACAGCTTCCTAAAGGGGAACTACACTTTCAAAAAAATGTTGCCTATCGTTCACAATCATTATGAAAGATACGAACATACATGTCTTTTGGGGAAGGGGGATTTTAGAGATGATAAAAAAATGCTTGAAAGTTGCGGCTAATACTAGTTACCGTCGTAGCCTTCAAAAACTCTAAAACAACCTCAAAACCCTCCATCAATGTTTTATATACACACTGCAAGTATATATATATTGTAGTAACAGACACCTTCATAACAATATGTAATATGTTTTATATACACACTGCAAGTATAGATAACATGTAGTAACAGACACCTTCATAAAATATTTATAACAATGAAACCTTTGAAACTTACGCCTGCATCCAAGAATGTCATTACACAATAACATTCAAAGTTTGACTTTTTTGGGCCTATTGTGTTACGGCTCAAGCACCTGCTGCCACACATTCAGCTGTGCGCTCTTCTGAGCGTGTCCTGCGTTCCAGTGCCAGAACGTAGATACTTGTGCCTGTACCTGTACACGTCTCTAGCTTTTCTCGCCTATGTGCTTCCTCGCTCTCTGTGTTTCCCCTCCTCTGTGCCCATCGTGTCTTGTCCTGTGTCGTCATCCTGCAGCTTTGCGTCATTCCCTGGTTTCGAGGTGTGTGTCTCGTCTCCCCGGATTCCCTCTGGACTTCCTACTGCCTCCCCGGATCTCGACCTCTCGCCTGCCCCCTGGACAACGACGCCTCGTTCCATCCCCTGACCACTGGCAAGGGATGGAGGCAGGCTCGGAGGTCCGGTAACACTCAACATATAATCGCTTCACATAGTCACACCACACGGATTTGGATTAATTACACACATCATTCTTTTGTATTAAGAATGATGTGTGCCGTCTCCTTCTCCACTGTACCGTTACATAATGTGTCTTTGTGAAACAAATGTTCATAAAGATGCGGCAATGTTATCTTGTCATGTCACACATCATGAGTTAGTGAACGGATTTTGCTTTTATTTTGGACCAAAACCTATTCCAAAGGGACACCCTTTTGGCTGAAATGCCTTTTGAATGATTGTTAAAATAATGGGTGGATGTTTACTGGTTTTCAAAATTAAATTATTTCATTTTGTTACCAAAGAAAATAAAATTATCTTTTTTTTTTTTTAGCAAAATCTAGCATAAATATCACGTAGATTTTTGGTTTATTGACACACAAAAATCTGCAAAGACAAATAAGGTTTTTCTTTGCCACAGAAAGACTGCATAGTTAACAAACCTGCACTACCACAAGCTAATGCCACAAAATGTTGTCTAAACGTAGTGAACCAAAAAAACACACTTTGAAAATATAGCACAAACAGACTGGAAAGTTTTGGCTGACATTCTTCCACTGAGGTAGAGACACATGACGACCAATGAGATAGCAGCAAAATAGTTCCCTTCCATTTGCTATGATGTGGTTCAAGTCAATAACGTTAAGATGCTGTCTAGATGGTCTGATGTTCACTTGGTCCAACGAGAAGAGAAAATGTGGATCGTGCTTCATCTGCTGCTCCTGCTCCAAAGTGGAGGCAAGTCCATGCTCAGTTCCAATGGAGACATGTTCATACTGTACATGACTCTTATTAATATGTCTTCTTTTTTCTCTTCTTCTCTTCAGAATGGACAGGTGCTTACTCCTTTTCCACACAGACTGTTGGACATGGACAAAATGCCTCTTTAACATGTGTCCTGGAGAAAAATTCAGAGTATGAATATTTATTTTGGCTCCGACTTGTTTCCGGAACCTTTCCTGAAGCTTTAGTCGCACTGTCATATGTAGGCTTCGGTTCTGATGAACATGGAACATTAAAGACTGGACCTCGCATCACAGCCAAAAAAGAACAAGAAACTTTTGATCTACAAATGAATCAAGTGGAGAAAAGTAATACGGCGATCTACTATTGTTTAAAAATACATTTAGGTAACTGGATGTTTTTGAATGGGATATTTCTTCAAGTTACAGGTAAATATAACAGAGACAATACAACAATTGTTCATACTTTAAGTGTTACATACCGTCTGATAACGATGGTAACTTGACTGGTCACAGAGTGCTGAACATTTTCAAATTGTCTTGCACTCTTCCCAGAACCAGAACCCTTCGTGTCTGTTGTCTCTGAAGTCCAACCTGGACCACCCGTGAAGTTCCATTGCTCAGTCCTCTCCCACTCTGGTAATGAAACCTGTCAGGATGGACACAAAGTGTCCTGGTTCAGAACTGGACCAGGCAGCGTCCATCCCAGCTTTGTTTTCACTCATGACGAATGCAAGAAGATCAAAGATAACTCCACGCAGAATTGCTTCCACACTTTCTCAAAGACCCTCAGCTCCTCTGATGCTGGAATTTACATGTGTGCTCTGGTCACATGTGGGAGGATTTTCATGGGAAATCCAGTAGAAGTCATCATTAACCCTTTGATGCATAACATATGCACACCCCTTTTAATGCACAACATGGGTCAAAAATGACCCGCATCAATTTCCCATGTTATTTCATGCTGCCTGAGTGTTTCTTTGCTGTATATTTTGAAATCAATGTATTTTATAATTTAATAATTCAAGTATTCTTTAAAAATCATTATTTATATTTTTCCTACCATACCTTATGAACAAAAGTATTTTTTGTAATACTACATCAAGTTTACACACATGGGTCAAAAATGACCCATTATCCAAGTGCGATTTAAAAATGGATGAAGGCATATTACAATAATATTTCACTTCAAATACTTATTTTAGATGTGATTCGGGCCAAACAATCATACGTTTATTATTTGAAACCTGTTTATTTGTCATTTTGGCAAACATCTGGCAGTAACAAAAATAAACTTGTGAATTAGACCAACGTAAAATAAAATTTTCAATTCAGTTCTTATGATTCTTTTATTCTTTATTAGTTAGTTATCAGATTCCTCACATGTAGCACACAATACCACTGTGCGTTTGTACTCCTTGCACACAGGCTTCTTACACTGCGAACACCAGCTGCTGACTTTTCTGTCTTTGGCAGATGGGCAGATCGCACACCTCTTCCTCTTCGCCGCGCCCTTCTGTCTTATGTCCTCTTCTGGTTGGCTTGGTGACTATGGTTTGTTTTTCTATCCCGCATCTTCCCATTGCCTCTATGATATGCTTTTGGAGTGTGGGTGTGCTCTCCATGCGGCTCTTCATATATGGCATGACCAGCTCTTTGCCTAGCTCCTTGATGAATAGTCGGCGTGCATTGGTGACACCACCCATGTAACCAGGGTGTTCTGCAGTGAAGTTAGTGTAAGCATTGAGGGTGGCAATATCCAGCATATTGTACCAGAGCACCATGGGCCACCTCCGTGTTCTCCGCTTGCATGTGTAGGTGCCAACCATCTGATCTGTTGTGTCCACTCCTCCTTTTGTTCTGTTGTAGTACAGTATCACTTCTGGTTTCTTCTTCTGACTGTCATCCACTGCTTTGTCACCTGAAAGGAGTGTCAAACCAATAAAGGCCATGAATTCCTCTTTCTTGACACTTCTCCACGTTTTCCCTTTAGCTGCGGCTGCTCTTCGTCCCTCTAAGTTGGTGCATTTTAGAACCTCCTCAATGATGTTGTCACTGATGAACATATCCCATGCATCTTTCGGTGAAACAGCTCTTGATCTGGGTGTAGGTCCTGGGCAGCTTCTGAGCCTCAGAATGTTATGGCTTCTTGTTCTGCTGGAAGTGGGGGGATTCTCATTCCAGTAAGACCCCTTTTTACTCAGTCTATTGGACTGGGTCTGTGCTTCCTCTTCTGAGGATTCATCATCAGATGAGTCACCTATGTCTATGTCTTCTTCATCTAGGAGAGCTGGATTTGAAGACACACCCACATCTTCAGCTTGATCCTGGGGCACATAGTCCGGGTCATCATCCTCAGATATTTCAGACTCCGAATCATTTCCAATCGCCTCCTCATCTGGTTCTTCATCCAGCATCCTTAGAACCATCTCAGCTGTAAATCTTTTAGCCATACTCTGGATAAAGCAAATCAAACGTACAATACTGTAAAATGCACATCAATCTAAATTTCTATCTTGAGTTTTATGTTGGTGACCCAGCTATAAGATTAGTTTAGCTAACAAGAATATGTCAACAGTTAGCTAATAGTATTGCAAATATTTCCCTTTCTGACAAGTGATGCACTAAATTATGCCAACCCTTTCACAAGGCATCAAATATTTTCTTAGGTAGAACAATTGTAAAAGAACTTACTTACTGATCAGATGTTCAAAGGTGTTGAGTAGAAAAATGTGTCAGGTGAACAGTTGTCCGTACCAAATACATTCCTAATTGCAAACATGCTCAAATTCAAAAGGTTCCTACCAAAATGTCACAGTGAATGCAGGTGGGTCATTTCTGACCCATGTGTGTGAAG
Organism: Nerophis lumbriciformis; assembly: GCF_033978685.3. Lineage (NCBI taxonomy): Eukaryota > Metazoa > Chordata > Actinopteri > Syngnathiformes > Syngnathidae > Nerophis > Nerophis lumbriciformis. The sequence goes on along the minus strand of NC_084563.2, from coordinate 23,012,860 downwards.
TTGATGTATGAATACAAAAGCTGTGCTTGTTCATAGAGTAAGAAAGGAAACATAAAAAATTTGATTTTAGCTGAACAAAAACATGATATTTACTGAATATATGTGATAGTAAACGATAAAATACATTTATTTGAAATATATAACAAAGCAACGCTCAGGCTAACATGAAATAACATAGAAAATAGATGTGGGTCATTTTTGACCCATGTTGTGCATTGGAAGGGTAGTAATACAAAAATCATTTTTATTCAAAAATTATGAAGAGAAAGAATAAAATAACAATGTTTAATGACCAAAAACAAGTTAATTGAGGAATACCTGGAATACTGAAAGATTACATTCAATTATTGCAAAGAAACAGATAATAAAAACTTGGTTGGGTCACATTTGACCCATGTTATGCATCACAGGGTTAAAGGTAAATGGACAAATTCAAACTGTTGGATCCTATAAAAATTTACTTCGGCATTTCACAACCAGGACACCCAAGAGGTCTGTTTTGGAGTGCTTTGAGTGTTGCTTCGGCCTTAAGTTTCATCATGTCAGCCTTCCTCATCCACAAGATCAGGACAAAGAAATGTTGTTGCTGCAAAGGTAACTGAAAATGCACATTATTTGAGGGAACTATTAAGCTTTGTCTCCAATTTTCAGCTGGTCCACAAATACTCAATGAAAAGTCCAGTTGCTTCCAGCAGGTAAGAAGGAAATGTTGTGCACTTTGCTTCGTTTTTCTTTTTAATGTGTCACACATGACTTGTTTCT
>NC_084563.2:22809598-23007098 GCF_033978685.3 Nerophis lumbriciformis | reverse complement strand
TTTCAACCCCCCCCCCACCCCACCCACCATGGTTACCTTTTAATAACACAAGTTTTGTCTTGGCTTCGGTGTCTTCAATTTACACCTCATTTAGTTTATACACTTTTATATTGCGTTCTCCTACAATCCCTAGACTCAGAGTCACCTGGGAACGTAACATAAATTGGGGGCTCATCCGGGATTTAGCCTTAGATGGAGTTTACCATCCTCTTTGGGCTGCATTCCCAAGCAACCCGACTCCGAGAAGACTGAGCCCCGGTGTACTGGAGGCCGACACCGGCCTGACACCATCCATGGGCAAAGCCTTCTTTACGCCACGTCCCTCGCTCAAACCGCCGGGCAAAGATCCAGCGCTGGGCTGGAATGTAATAACATAAGCAACTTTTAACATGTGTACATTAAGAAAAATGTGCCATTCTTGTGCGCTCTATTGTTGTTCCAAGCACTCCTTGCAGTCTGGATTGTATCAATAACATTACACTTAAACATAATGTATATTGAAGCTTTTTTTCTGATCAAATTAATCGATTAATTGTTGGTGTTTATTTAGCCAAATAACACAGATAGAATCAGAATGCAGTAAATCATGATGAATAACCTAAAGAGATAATAAATATCTTGAGATATTTTAATATATTTTTGATTAGAGTTGTCAGAATAATTGTATCTAAGTTATCACAAAACTTTGTGTTACATTGAGTTCAGCTCGCCCGGCGAGCAGACCAAAAGCTGTCTTTGATCCTACCAAGCAAAAGGCTTGTAAAACTCCACTGTGTATGATGGGAAGCGACATGAAGGCGTCGGTTTCTTTCTTCTATTGTAATCCACAGGAAGATTTTGTCTTGACCCGAGATCTACAAAGTGGAGAGGAAGACGACCTTTTCTTTGTACCGACCTTTTCTTTGAACTGTTTTACGACCTTTTCTTTGAACTGTTTTGTAACAAAAGGCGATGGCTGTTTACGAGCCCCCCTCCCTTAGAAACAGCTGTTGCCATGTAATCAGGGAAAGTCCAAATAAAAGAGGAGGCGTACAATCTTTCGTCAGAGTGTGGGACGACACTGTGCAAGGGTATAGTGTCTACGCGTTTCTCCTCAATTGAGCTAAATTGAATTATTTCTGTTTAATTCCTTGCTTCTTGTCTTGTTGAATAGATGTCATCAGTGTTTGAACCTGACAAGAGTCATAAGAATAACATTTCTGCAGATACATGTCACCATCAACTGAACAGGTATTGAAAAGGGGATTTTTGTTTTTAACATTGTGGTCTACATAACATGTAATGGTGGTGCTTTTGGTAAAAAAATGTTGCATAGATTATGTTTTACAGACCATCTTCAAGCCGCTTTCTGACCGTCTCTTCAGGATGGTCGGTCTTATTTACGTGTCTCCTCCCTGTCAGCCATGTTGTAGTTTTTAGCGCCTCCATATGGAGTTTACTGACATAACTATACTCTGAATTTGTGTTAGAAGTGAGAACATCGGTGGACGCATGTGCATGTACGAGCCAGTGTGCCCCACAACAAGAGGATAGGGAAAGTAAAGGAACTTACTGACTTCAACTTTGGACTACAACTCACGAAAGCTCAAAGCACTTACTAATGTCTCAAATTCCAAACCGCTCAAGGCAAGATTGTTTTATAAACATCTCTGCCATGCCTCCATGGTTTGATTTCAAATTTTTGGGACTTATGAAGATGCCAAATACACAAAAACAGAACAAACAGGTATGAAATGTGGTTTTGGATAATAGGACCCCTTAAAGACAAATGAATGGTTTACTATCTTCATACAGTAGTGGTGTTTGGTAATGGTTTAGTAAACATGGTTGTCAAAGTTACATTGAAGTGCTTCACATGTTTACACTTGCACAACTCAACACGTCCAAAACAAAGAAGAAGAAGCAGAGTTTATTTAATCCTACGTCTTCTCCGTGTCTTAGCATTTTTGGCAAGCACAGCCGAATCTACTGTTTCATGAATTACATTTTTAAAGGATCAGAATCCAAAATACTTTAATAATCCCAGAGGGGGAATTAAGATTTTCAGATTAATCCCATTCAAGAGCAGACCAACATTACAGGGAGACGGAACAGGATCGCTGACGGGTCGGCCAACTTCCGGTGAGAAAAAAAAATATTCAGTCCAAGTCTGGGCCCCCTGGAGAGGGGGTCTAGACTGAGGCCAAGGAAAAACAAAAACTCATAGCCTTAGCACACATGAACATGTGTGAAAGAGGGAATGAACACAAATGACATTAAAAGAGCAGAGTTGATGAAACCCGCCACTTCTACACACAGCCACAAAAGGACAACAACAACAACAACAACAAAAACATATACACTGTGGTGGCCTCTGCGGTGTTCCACACCATCGTCTGCTGGGGTGGGGTGATCATGGCCAGAGACAGGAGCAGACCCAACAAAGCAACCAAGAGAGCCGACTCCACCCTCGGCTGCCCACCAACTCTTGGCCAGTGTCCAGTCCGCATGGATGAGCAAAGATACGTCCAAGGAGACCGAGGTGTCCGATACCTGCTCATTCAGCCAAGACACTGTGAAGCTTGTCCGTCCCAGTGTCCAGTCCGCATTGATGAGCTAAGATACGTCCAAGGAGACCGAGGTGTCCGATACCTGCTCATTCAGTCAAGACACTGTGAAGCTTGTCCGTCCCAGTGTCCAGTCCGCATGGATGAGCTAAGATACGTCCAAGGAGACCGAGGTGTCCGATACCTGCTCATTCAGCCAAGACACTGTGAAGCTTGTCCGTCCCAGCTCCGCAGCCCTGTCTCTTCATCCGCATCTCCTCCAGTCTCTCCAAACTGACTCTGGTGTGGCAGAGACCCAGCAGCTGGTCTCTATGGCCAAAAGGCTCCCTGGGAGGCAGATCCAGAAGTTCACAAAAAAGCACCGCAGTAGTCACGAAAGTCCCAAAGGGTCCCGAACCAAAAGGCAAAAAAAACCCACATGAAAACAAGAGGGAAACATCAGGAACACAAAAGGATGAGCTCCTGCCACCAGCAGCCACTACAGCAGCGCCACCTTGGAAAAAAAAAAAGCAAACATACCTACCGTTCCTTTACAAAATGATGTGTATGAAATTATTTAAAAAAATACTACTGTTGGTAAAAATAAAATCCAAGTTAAGCAACTAAAACAGTGACCACAACAGCGAAGGAGGCCAGCAGAGCACTCAGCAAAACGGCAGCTGCTTTCACGTCTTGTTCTGCAACACAAGAAGAGTGCATCTTAGGACTGCAATACAACGTTACAAAATAAAGTAACCAGTTGGATTCAGCGCGCCTTGCTTGCCCCTTGGAGTCCACGGGACAAAACCATTCACACTCTGAAGTTATTATTGCAAAAGCCAAATTCTAACTTCAGATTAATACCAAGAGAGCAAAGCAGTTTGATGACGGCAGCGAGTCGGACCGCAACAGGAAGTAGCAAGAACACAGCGAGAGGAAAGGGTTCAACTTTCTGCCCTTCTTTGTTGCGTCTTCAAACCAAATGAAATTTGAACATCGTGCAGGTGTTGACGAATTGAAGTCGGACGAAGTGAACATGTGAGTAAAGTAGGAGGAAGACGCAGAGCTTAATAAAGCCTAGCCCTTCTCGCTGTCTCATGCAGTTACTGCTAGTTTGTTCACTTCCTGTGTTTAACATGCTCGTCTTCTGATAGAGAGAGAAAAGAACAGAGTCGCTTGTTTTATTTTTGTTTTAAAGTGCAATGACAATAAAGCTATCGTAATCTAGTTCTACTTCCTCCTCATGCTTTGTCAACACCTCCACCATCAACCTGAGAACCAACGTCCTGTGTGGTGGACCTTTGTGTACTGCATACTGCATACCCCAAATAGTGCGAGTCTGACAAAAGACCAAAAACAAATGTCCACTGCAGAGGACGCTATGTTATACTTGCATTGTTTTACTCCACATATTGACATGCTCTATTTTTTTTGTGTTGTTCAGGTATGTAAATGTTTTTTTTTGTATTTCTGAGATTTATCCATCTATCTTCAACCGCTTATCCCATACTTGCCAACCTTGAGACCTTCAAATTGGGAAGATTTGGGGGAGGCGGGGGGCGGGGTTAAGGGGGGAGGAGTATATTTAAAGCTAGAATTCACTGAAATTCAATATATATATATATATATATATATGAATTAAATAAATACTTGGCTTTCAGTGAATTCTAGCTATATATATATATATATATATATGTATAATTAAAATAAATACTTGAATTTCAGTGTTTATTTATTTACACATATACACACACATAACACTCCTCTCTACTCATTGTTGTATTTGAAAGTGCAATGCTCTGTAGCCAGTAGCACAGCCTTTGAAGGAGCATAGGTATGGGCAGTGTATTATTCTGGGTTGGAGTCAATTACCAGGCGAGGTGATGAAGTTACGTCTCTTTACTTCATACTTCAGAACCGACTCCCACACTTGCCGTCAGGGTGCGCAATACAACGTAAACCGTTGGCCAACCAAAAAGTAACCACAGAACGCTCTACGGTATAGTGTTCTGTGGACGTGGACGCGGGCGTGACGACAGGCTGTCCTCACTCAGGTCCGCATGGACCTGGAGGGGGCGTGCCTTAAGTCCGACTGGAAATCAGGAGAAATTCAGGAGAATGGTTGTCCCGGGAGATTTTCGGGAGAGGCACTGAAATTCGTGAGTCTCCCGGAAAATTCGGGAGGGTTGGCAAGTATGGCTTATCCGGAATTGGGTCGTGGGGACAACAGACTTCCCTCTCCAGAGCAACATTAGCAACTTCCTCCTGGGGAATCCCGAAGCGTTACCGGGCCAGAGAGGAGATGTAATCCCCCCATCTGGTCTTTGGCCTGCCGCTGGGTCTCCTCCCAGTGGGACGTGCAACGAGGACCTCCCTAGGGAGACGCTCGTGAGGCATCCGCACGAGATGCCCGAACCAACGAAGCTGGTTCTTTTCCAAGCGAAGGAGCAGCGGCTCTACTCCGAGTCTCTCTCGGGTGACTGAACTTCTCACCCTATCTCTAAGGGAGATGCGCCACCCTTCTGAGGAAACTAATTTTGGCCGCTTGTATCCTCGATCTTATTCTTTCGGTCATGAGCCACACTTTATGACCATAGGTGATAGTAGGAATGTAGATAGCTCGGTAGACCGAGAGCTTTGCCTTCTGGCTCAGCTCTCACAGTGCGGCAGAGAGACTGCAATACTGCCCCAGCTGCTCCGATTCGCCAGCTGATTTCCTTCTCCATCTTTCCCTCACTCGTGAACAAGACCCCGAGATACTTAAACTCCTCCACCTGGGACAGAGTCTCGTTCTCTACCTGGACTGTACAAACCATCGGTTTCCTGCTGAGAACCATGGCCTCAGATTTGAAGGTGCTGATCCTCTGATTTCTGAGATTTAGTTTTTTTTAAAAGGGACAGTACATTTGAATGAACGTGTGACACGTAAATATGTGAGATTATAGCCATTGGTTGATTTCCATCTCCAAGTTGATGTTAAAATGAAGACAAACACTTTCGAAACAAATACACCGATTCGCAATATTAAAAATGTTAAAATTCCAAGATTTAGTGGCAAAGGATGCTGCTGTATTGATTGATTGATTTATTAGTAGATTGCACAGTGAAGTACATATTCCGTACAATTGACCACTAAATGGTAACACCCGAATACGTTTTTCAACTTGACCGTGGTAAGACACTCACTGTCACAGACTTACCTTTTGCATTCCACAAATACATAAAACAATTGATAAAATACATAATTTGTAGTATACACTTTCTTTTATACCAGTAGTACTTTCATTTATACAGTTTTGTTTTTTAAGCAACCAATCAAACAAGGCCTTCTCTTTTCATCTTTGCAACAGGTTGTTTAAAAATGTCGAAAAGGTAAATCCAAACAGTTAATCCAAATGTTAAATGTAAGTCTTGAATTTTATTATAAAGGTTAAATCCAAAAGTGAAATCTAAGTGTTAAATAGAAATGTTAACTATACAAATAAATGTTCAAACCAAGCAATAGGTCTGTGTCCATTCCGGTCATTCTAGTTCCAATTCTGAAACGCAAATCAAAAAATAAAATTAGGGCCGTTTTCCGATTTTTATTATATATGGCAGATTTTAAAACAAAAAAAAAAATCAAATATTTCCATAAAATGGGATTTTGTGCTGTTTTCTTTCTATGGATTTGAATTTTTCAAGATAAGCAGAAAAATCGTTAAAAAAAAAAAGTTCATCCAAAATGCAAACATGTGTGGTTATCTGTGTGATGACAAATTGAACTGGAAGCGGTATTTTAGCTTTTCCTTTGCGTTTAGCATGTTTTTAGCAACATCTTTGTTCAGCAGGAGTCCTATTATCGTTTTAAAAAAGTGTCATTAAATAGTTGTCCAACTTTTTTTTCAGAAATGAAAGTACAAAAAATGGCCCGAAATTTGTTTTTTGATTTGCATTTAAGAATTGGAAATAGAATGAACGGAAGGTACACGGACCACAATAAATATAAGTGTTTAATATAAATATAAACATGAATAAATGTTAAATGCAAATGCTAATCTAAATGTTAAATCTCGAGGTGAAATCTAAATGATAAAATCCAGATCTCAATGATAAATCCAAACATTAAATATAAATATGAAATCTAACTGTTAAATCTACATCAAAATGTTATTACATTGAAATGTTAAAGGCCCCACTTAAGAACTTTCAGTTTTGCTTGATTTTGGCGGCGCCACTGGACCAAAGCGGGTGTTTTGGCTGAAGGAAGACCACATTTTCCACGGGGGCAAGCGCATAGCTTCGTAAATCGTCATAAACGTACATACAAACTGACACGATAATACCACAATGATTCAGTATGACTGATCAGTTTGAGAATCACTGGTCTAAACCTATGTATTAACCTTCAAAAAAGGCCAACAATTGATTAAAATAAATAACATGAGTAAATGTTTAATACATACGTGTGTCCACATGAGTTCCTTGTCCGAACAGGATCTGTCCACACGTGACTACGGCACAGTAGTATGTTCCGGTGTCAGAGGAGTTGAGTACAGTCAGAGAGAGGTGATAGACGCAGCTTCTTGGGTTTTGTTCATCATCACTGTCGGAGTAAATGATGTGTGGATCAGACTCTCCCGATCCTGACTTCAACCAGTAGACGCTGCTTTGGTTCGGACATTGGCGGAAATATTCTTTGCTCTCAGCGAGGACGGAACACTGGATGGTCACAGACTCGCCCCCTTTGACCGACTTGCTTTGCGGAATTTGTCTCACCTGGAAGGACTTGCGTCTGGGGTCTGTGTGAGTCACAAAGAGGCATTAACATGTTTGATTCAGAAGCCCTTTTATCGATAAACAGTCCACATACAGTCGTAGACAAAAGTTTACATAAGTGAAGTGAAGTGAAGTGAATTACATTTATATAGCGCTTTTTCTCAAGTGACTCAAAGCGCTTTACATAGTGAAACCCAATATCTAAGTTACATTTAAACCAGTGTGGGTGGCACTGGGAGCAGGTGGGTAAAGTGTCTTGCCCAAGGACACAACGGCAGTGACGAGGATGGCGGAAGCGGAGATCGAACCGGCAACCCTCAAGTTGCTGGCACGGCCGCTCTACCAACCGAGCTATACCGCCCAAACACTTGTAAAGAACATAATGTCATAGCTGTCTTGAGTTTCCAATCATTTCTACAACTCTTATTTTTTGTGGTAGAGTGATTGGAGCCATACTTGCCAACCCTCCCGAATTTTCCGGGAGACACCCGAATTTCAGTGCCTCTCCCGAAAATCTCCCGGGACAACCATTCTCCCGAATTTCTCCCGATTTCCACTCAGACAACAATATTGGGGGCGACTGCCTTTAGCGTCCTCTCACCTGAAAAGGAGACTATTATACATGTCTCAGTTATCCATAGGTTTATCTATAACCCATAACACGGTGGCCGAATGGATATAGTCACTCATGAACGGTCAGAAAAGCACAAGGCGGCGGCAACGCAGTATTATGGGCCACCTTGCAAGCAACATCCCGTTCTCATTTGCGGATGTTTTCAACAAATCCGTGAAGGATGTGATCCCGGATTCAGAGATCGCTCGCCAGTACTCAAATGGTAGAACAAAGGCTACTCAAATAGTGAAAGGTAAGTGTTATTTTTTTTAAGTAAACAGCAAGTACAGTACAGTTAGTAGAACAACTGTGTTTCCATTACTCTGTACTGTACTGTACTATATATATATATATATATATATATTAAAGAAATACTTTAATTTCAGGGAATTCTAGCTATAAATATACTCCTCCCCCCCAACAAATATGTGCTCCAATCACTCTATCACAAACAAATAAGAGTTGTAGAAATGATTGGAAAACTCAAGACAGCCATGACAATATGTTCTTTACAAGTATATATTGTACTGTATATTCACCTTTCACCACCAGATGCGTGCCACCGGTGAACACCATGTTGTATGAGCTCCCAGCTTGGCAGGTGTACATCGCTTCATCGTCTTTGCGTACGTTTGTGATGTTTAAAACGTACATGTCATCCGTACGCGCGCTCACAAATCTTCCGTCCTTGAACGGTCCTCGAAGGGACATTTCCCCGAAATACCCCTCCACAATGGTTTGGACCATTGAGCCGAATTTCATCTTGTACCAGTAAAATATGTCACCTCTATCGTCGTAGCGCGGGCATGCCAAAGTGACGTTAACGCCAACTTCCACCAGGCTCAGTGTTATCGGAACGTAGGATTGACTCAGAACTGAAGAAAAAGACAGAAGAAGAGTAAATATGCAGAAAAAGTGGAAAATACAAAACGGAGGTGCCTAAACTCACCCAAAGCACCGAGAAGCACAAGTGCAGTCAGCTCCGCCATCGTTGTGATCGTCTTTCCACTAAGTCTCGAGGAGGTTTGCAAGTCAGAAACAATGGTGTTAGGCTGAAATGCGAAAAATGTATTTCCGCTGCATTTTTTTTTCAAACTACTGACCCATTTTTACCAAGCGTATGTGACTAGACGCTCACTTGTGAGTCTAAAACAGGGGTGTCAAACTCAAATACAGAGTGGGCCAAAATTTAAAACTGAACAAAGCCGCGGGCCAAGGTTGAACAAATTAACCTTTTAACAGCGACCCAAACAAGTTTTGCATTGAATATTGAACAAGCAAGGCTTATATAACTTTATAGTGACATGCAAAATCCAGTTTCAAATAATAACAATAATAATAATTAAAAAATATCAATGGCATATCAAATACAATTTAAATAAAAATGGAATGCCTCTTTTCTATTTGCAGCCTTCTGAGGTAAATATCAACATTAACTTTTTCCACAGGCTAATAAATTTGAAAATAAAATAACAATGCGCTCAGTTTGCAACACACTGATCTAATCTGATGTGCCCAAGCCAGATACCTGCCATCTTTTCTTGGATACTAGTTCATTAATGTCGGGGCTCAGGCTTTGAGCTGAGGCAACCTTCATTATCGAACAAAGGTGTTCATCAGTCATTATATCTCGTAGTCTACCCGGACCACAGTCTTGGGGGCGTGCCTTAAAGGCATTGCCTTTAACGTCCTCTACGTGCTGTCGTCACGTCCGCTTTTCATCCATTCTAAAAACGTGCCGGCCCAGTCACAAGATATGTGCGGCTTCTGTACGCACACACACGTGAATGCAAACGCACACTTGATCAACAGCGATAAACGTTACACTGAGGGTGGCCGTATAAACAACTTTAACACTGTTAGAAATATACGCCACACTGTGAACATCCGCACCGTGACACAACATAAACACAACAGAACAAACAAATACCCAGAACCCTTTGCAGTACTAACTCTTCCGGGACGCTACAAAATACACCCCCGCTACCACCAAACCCTGCCCAGACACCCCCCACCCCCATACACCTTGTAGCGTCCCAGAAAAGTTAGTGCTGCAAAGGACTCCAGAACTCTGCAGCGCGGATAATCACCAGAACCCCTTCAATCCAGTACATCACCCCTGTTCTGCAGCAACTCCACTGGCTACCCATCAAACATCGTATCCACTTTAAAATAATTCTCCTCACTTTCAAAGCCATCCATAACCTCTCTCCATCATATCTCTCTGACCTGATCCATGTCGCCACGCCCTCACGTTCCCTAAGATCCTCTTCATCCATCATCTCACTGTCCCTTTATTTAAACTGTCCACCATGGGTGCCAGAGCTGTCAACCGCTCTGCCCCACATCTTTGGAACTCTTTACCACCAGACCTTCGTAACTTAGACTCAATATCCCTCTTCAAATCAAGACTCAAAATACACCTATTCCTGACTGCTTATTCATTGTAATCATATTTTCTTCTCTATCTTTGTTGTTGTTGTTGTTTTTATCCAATTTGATTTTATTGTTTTGATTTTGTCCTTGAGTGCCCAGAAAGGCGCCTTATAAATAAAATGTATAATTATTATTATTATTATATTGGTGGGCGGTCGAGGGTGAAGTCGGCTCTCTTGGTTGCTTTGTTGGGTCTGCTCCTGTCTCTGGCCATGCTCCCCCAACCCCAGCAGCCGATGGCATAGAACACCGCAGAGGCCACCACAGCAAACCAACTTTTGTGGCTGTGTGTAGAAGTGGTTGGTTGCCTCAGCTCTGCTCTTCTATTGTCTTTAATGTCCTTTGTGTTCTTCGATGTTACCCTCTTAAACACATGTTTATGTGTGCTATGGCTATGAGTTTTTTTTCCCTTGGCCTCAGTCTGGACCCCCTCTCCAGTGGCCCAGGCTTCCATCCATCCATTTTCTATCGCTTGTCCATTTTGGGGTCGCGGGGGGTGCTGGAGCCTATCTCAGCTGCATTCGGGTGGAAGGCGGGGTACACCCTGGACAAGTCCCCACCTCATCACAGGGCCAACACAGATAAACAGACAACATTCACACTCACATTCACACACTAGGGCCAATTTAGTGTTGCCAATCAACCTATCCCCAGATGCATGTTTTTGGCAGTGGGAGGACGCCCGAGTACCCGGAGAGAACCCACGCAGTGACGGGGAGAACATGCAAACTCCATACAGAAAGATCCCGAGCCCGGGATTGAACCCAAACTACTCAGGACCTTCGTATTGTCAGGCACATGCACTAACCCCTGTACCACTGTGCTGCCCGCTGCCCAGGCTTGGACTGAATTTTTTTTTTTTTTTAATATTTGTATTTATTTTTTGTTTAAAAAAATAAAATAGAATAAATAAATTAAAAAATTAAAAACATTTTTAAAATTTAAACAGCCCAGGCTTAGACTGATTTCTTTTTTTCTTTCTCAAAATGAGCCGAAAAGAAGTGGCAGCCACATGTAAACAAACTACGGTGCGTTGAAGGACCGCCCAAATTAGTAGGACAAAACGGTGCTCGCCAAATCCTCTCATCAGTGAAGCATGTTTAATATAAACAGTGGGATTTCTGACAATTAAGAAGGTGTGTGTCATGTTTGCTCTCTTACAAAAACAATATTAAAACAAAAATTATATTTTTTCCACTATCTTTTCCATTTTCATAAATTTTTTAAAAAGCTACAGAGAGCCACGAGGGCGGCGCTAAAGAGCAAATTTAGTTTGTGAACCCTTAAATATCTATTAGTAGCCGCAGCATTGTATAAAGCGCAGTTGAAATCGTGAAAACAAATTAGCAGCCTATAACCTGAAAATATAGTTAATTTTGGATTATCTTCATCAACAGGTCTTGCATCTCTCAGCACACTGTGCTAAGTCTTACAGAAAGTCAATACAACTCTTAAAATAATACTTTGGTAAATCAGAACAGGAGGATTTACTTTTGAAGACGCACGTCAGCGTACGTGCTGAATTCCTCTGCTGCCCTCGTATTTGTCTGCCTCGCTCTGCCAGTTTTCTTGGTAACAATGGTCGGCATGGAATAAACCAAAGAGTCCTCGTCTCTCTGAGGAAACAAATCATGTAAGACATGACAAAAAAAAGAAAACGAAACAAAGACGCAGAACTTTTCTACAGACTTTTTCTTACCTGCTGGACGCGACTGAATGTTTCATCGAGTGTTTGTGGACCAGCTAAAAAACATTGAAAATAAATCATCAAAGAGCAACCTAATGATGTGTTTTTTTCTTACCTTTGCAGCAAAAACAGTTTTTTGTCCTGATCTTGTTGATGAGGAAGGCTGACATGATGAAACTTAAAGCCAAAGCAGCACTCAAGACGATTAAAACGAACTTGTATGAATCAGAGCTGCTAGAATCTGGATAGTTATGATAAAAAACACTTATGAAAAAACACTATTGTCGAATCTATCAATTAAGATCTTTACCTTTAGTTTTGACTTTTTTTGGATTTGCCAAGAAAATCCTCCCACATGTGACCACAGCACACAAGTAAGTTCCAGCATCAGAGGAGTTGACGTTCTTTGAGAAAGTGTGGACACATTTCTGTGTGGACTTATCTTTGATCTTCTTGCATTCATCATGAGTGTAAACAAAGCTGGGATGGACACTTTCTGGTCCAGTTCTGAACCAGGACACTTTGTGTCCATCCTGACAGGTTTCATTCCCAGAGTGGGAGAGGACTGAGCACTGCAACTTCACAGGCGGTCCTGGTTGGACTTCAGAGACAACAGACACGGAGGGTTCTGGTTCTGGGAAGAGTGCAAGACAAATTGAAGTCTTTCAGCACTCTGTGACTTTGATTCCACAGATCGACATTCACTTCTGTTGAAATCTTGAAGGTAAAAAATACTGATGTGTTAATGCAGAGGTTACATTTCTTGTAGTGCATGTAAAAACATATTCATCACAATAAAATATTTGTTCATTTGAAGGTTGAATTATTGGAAGAGTAGTCAAGTAACATTGTTATCTATAAACAGATGTTATGTTACAATTAAAATATGTAAAATTGTTCATTTAAACTGTTTTCTAATTATTTGTTGTCATATTTACCTGTGACCTGAAGGAATGTTACTTTCAAAAACGAGAGTTGATCTAATTCCACTTTTAAACAGTAGTAGATCGCCGTATCACTTTTCTCTGCTTGACTAATTTGCAGAACAAATGTTTCTTGTTCTTTTTTGGGTGTGATGCGATGTCCAGTATTTGATGTTCCACGTTCAACAGGTCCTGATTGGTAAGATGCCATTTTAGCTAAAATTTCAGGATAGGTTCCAGAAACAAGTCGGATCCAAATTAAGTGTTCAACATTCTTAGTTGTACCGCGGGGACATGTCAGAGAGATACTTTGTCCAGGTCCAAGAGTCTCACTGGAAAAGTTGTAAGCACCTGTACATGCTGAAGAGAAAAAGAAGACATATTAATAAGAGTCATGTACAGTATGAACATGTCTCCATTGGAACTGAGCATGGACTTGCCTCCACTTTGGAGCAGGAGCAGCAGATGAAGCACGATCCACATTTTCTCCTCTCGTTTGACCAAGTGAACATCAGACCATCTAGACAGCATCTTAAGATTATTGACGTGAAACACATCATACCAAATGGGAGGGAACTATTTTGCTGCTGTCTCATTGGTCGTCATGTGCCCCCTCTACCTCAGTGGAAATATATCCAACCAAACTTTCCAGTCCCTTTGTATCATTTTCTCACAGGGTTTTTTTTTTATCTACTTTTGTTGACTGTGCAGTATTTCTGTGGTAAAGTCAACTTTTTTTTTTGTCTCTGCAGATTTTTACAAATCAAAAAAACTATGTAGCACATGTGCTGGATTTTGCTAAAACAAGTTGTAGCACCCCTACTGTAGGATAGCAGGTTAGTACAACAATTAAGATTGCTAGGTTCTTGGCTGTATAATTGAGAGACTCGCAATGAGACGTTACGTACTTAGTGGACCACAGAACAACTGCTGGCAAATTTATTGCACAATAATAAACGATAACACATGAACAGTGTGCTTTTTAAATTGAAAATACCCCCCCAAAATAAAATAGAAATAGAGCTCTGTTGCAAAATTCAAAAGTAGCAAAATAGAAGAAATGTCCTTTTTAAATTGTCCTTTCAAAAAATACAATCTACCCGGGTAGTATTGAATTGAACACTGTCTATATTCCTTGGTTGGGAATCCTTAGTTCTATTGTAATCCGTTATTCCATACTGATTCGGTTCGATACTTGCGACTCTGATGGTGTATCAGTTCAGTTATAGATCACTGCAGAGTGTGGAGACCGATGCAGCTGGCCACACCACATCCAAACGCTCCCTCTCCGCAGACTCTCACTCACTGGGACTGGCTCGCCATCTTAACTCAAGTCCAGCTTGGAACCAGACTTCAGGATCATACAAAAAAACCAATCTGCACATAACAGTACAGAATGTAATCAGTTAGAATACTCTTTTTACTCGTAGTTCTCTTCCATATGGTACCATATTAACTTCAATTTTAAATCACTAAACACAGTTACTCATTTTAACCATTTAGTCATGGACATATACTGGTCGGTTCACACTGTACTCCATATAAGTCTGTAAGACTTTAATAGCAGCATCAAATCATGAAACCTATAGTAGCTTCACCTCTTAAGACTCCAATGAATGAAATTAAATGAGTTACATCCATTTAAGGATTTTTACCTTTTTATCTTTAAATTATGAACTGTGAATTATAACTTTTTAAACCATCACAAAATAAAATAAGTGATTATTTAACTGAAATCACATTTTGGTCATCATGTATTATAATGATTATCATTTTAACTGTATCAATTTAATAAATGAAATGTGTCAACAGTTCCCCTTTAAGCAGCATGACAAGGGTGCTTTTAGCAGCATTGGAATGAATGCAGCTTCTCTGCTCACTGCATAAGGCTGAACACAGTAACACTAAATATACATATTTTTTACACAAAACGAAAATACAATAAAGTTATCCAACTGCAACATGCTAACATGTCACAAGGCATTATTTAAATACATCATATTACTCCAATTGGTTTTGTACATCTTAACTCTGTGTCTTGTTATCAGACTCCTCTCTTTAGCACTAACAGGATGCTAGGCTAACAGCTAACAGTTATATTGTAGGCCTCATTTACAAAGTAACACTTACTGGAGTTCTCAGCAGCACAAAACACAGCAATCCAGCTCCCACTGGGACCAGGCTATCTTATGCTGCTTTTCCAACACTCGGTTTGAAAATTGACAAGTATTTTAACGTATAAAACTTTGTCTTTGCAACGCAACGATATGACTCGTGTCTTCACTGTGACGTTCAGTGAAGGAATGCCGGGAATGACAAAGGTGCATGCGACCTCTACTGGCCAACATGTGAATAATGTGCTGCGTGCATACATGGGTTGTACTTGTATAGCGCTTTTCTACCTTTTTTTTAAGGAACTCAAAGCGCTTTGACACTATTTCCATATTCACCCATTCACACACACAAACACACACTGATGGCGGGAGCTGCCATGCACGGCGCTAACCAGGCCCATCAGGAGCAAGGGTGAAGTGTCTTGCTCAAGGACACAACGGACGTGACAAGGATGGTAGAAGGTGGGGATTGAACCAGTAACCCTCATATTGCTGGCACGGCCACTCTCCCAACTTCGCCACGCCGTCCCCACATAATTAATTTAACCCTGTAGTGACCACATGACTTTGACAAATCAATTTTAACATTTTTTAAGTGACAATAGTGACTTTGGCACACCATAGATCAGAAATTAATAATAGGTGAATATATTAGTGACACTATATTTCCATATGGGTTACACACTCCCCCCTTAAGTCAGCATGAGTCCCTTCATATGCTATAACATCTTGACTCAAATTGCTATAACCTCATGACTGTCGTAGTCACCTAAGGAAATGAGTGCGTGATTGAAACTGTCTAAAAGACTTTGAGCAAAAGAGATGAGGGGTTTACCCAACTGTGGGTAGTTCAATCGGTCTGGTGGCCGCCGTGACCTTATAGATCGGCGTACCATATTGCCTTCCCCACAGTCATTAGGTAAGTCGGTTCCCTCGGCTTGAGTATCTTGAGCTACTGGAATTTCAGTGTCATTTCCGGGTTCTCCATTTTCATTACTCTCCAACTGGTGATCTCCAACCACTTCAGGAAATTCCTTTTCTTTTTCAACTGGCAACGCAGGCTCATTACCAGTAGAGGACTCCACTTGTGACTGGGTTTGTAGTGTCTCGCCCACTTCCTTTTCTGTGGGAGGGTTGTCAGCTACAACCAGCTGTTTAGGGATGTCATAGACCTTTGTAAACCTCTTCTCAGTGAGAGCTGAGGTTTCCTCGGGAAGGACTGTGTACTCCTCCTCAGACTCAGAACTTTCCTCTTCTTGGACCTGAGGAGAACTTTGTCTTGTCCTGGGACGACGAATCGGCCTTGACTGATTGGATTCCTCATCCTCGACTTCAACCAATTGCCCGCACGGCAGCAGAAGATCCCTGTGTAAAGTGCGAACTGGACCATCTTCATCCACTGGCTGGACCTTGTAAACAGGTAAGTCTCCCATCTGTTGTAAGACACTGTACACAGCGGACTCCCACTTGTCAGCGAGTTTGTGTTTGTTTCTCAGACGGACATTTCTCACCAGTACTCTATCTCCCACTTCAAGTGTGGACTCTCTGACTCGTTTATTCCACTGCTGCTTATTCCTCTCAGCAACTTTCTGGGAGTTTTCAATGGCTGTTTGATAACTCTCCTCGAGTCGAGACTTGAGATTTCGCACATATTGGGAGTGAGATACTGGTGTTCCTTCCCTGACGGGTAGGTTGAAGGCAATATCAACTGGAAGCCTGGGTTGTCTCCCAAACATTAACTCATAGGGACTGAACCCGGTGACCTCACTTCTGGTACAGTTGTAGGCATGTGTGAGTGGTTTAACAAAATCACGCCAGTGACTCTTTTCTTTTTCTTTCAGAGTACCCAACATACCAAGAAGGGTGCGGTTGAACCGCTCAACCGGGTTTCCCCTCGGGTGATAAGGACTGGTTCTCACTTTCTTGATACCGGCTATGGCACACAGTTCTTTAATAGTGTGGGATTCAAAATCTCTTCCCTGATCACTGTGCAGGCGTTCAGGAAAGCCGTAGTGAACCAGGAACTGGTCCCACAGACACTTCGCAACAGTCGTAGCTTTTTGGTCTTTTGTGGGTATGGCTACCGCGTATTTTGTAAAGTGGTCTGTGATGACCAGAATGTCCTTGGTATTGTGGGAATCAGGCTCCAGTGATAGGTAGTCCATGCAGACTAATTGCATTGGCCTACTTGTCTGGATACTGACCAGCGGTGCAGCTTTCTCAGGCGGAGTCTTCCTCCGAACACACCGGCCATAGGTTTTGACCTTGTGCTCAACATCCGCAGCCATTCGTGGCCAGTAGAATCTTGACCTTACTAAGTCAATGGTACGGTCTATGCCCATGTGTCCCATGTCATCATGGAGACATTTGAGTACAGTGACTCTGAGGGACTCTGGAAGAATGAGTTGATAGATTGTTTCCTCTTCACATTTCCGCTTCCTGTACAGGAGACCATCTCTCATCTCAAGGCGCTTCCACTCCTTGAGCATCAGTTTGAGTTCAGGAGAATTAGGACTGATGTTCCGAGGTACTGGGCCTCCAGATTCCAACAGATGAATAACATGCTTGATGACAGGGTCAGCTTCCTGTCTTTCTCGGAGGTCATCCTCATTGAAGATGGGTACCGTCACATGACCTAATAATTCTTCATCACTGTAGATGTCTGGAATAGCGTCGGCGTTGAGAGCTAGAGATTCAACCAACGTGATGGAAGGTAAGTTGTCGGTTTCTCTTATCATGTGTCGGTGACATAGGGCTTTAACTACATCTTCAGGTAAGTTTAGATGGTCAGGTGACGATGATAGATGATGTGAGGTGAATCGCTTTATTCTCTCTCTTTCTTCCAGTGAAGCGTCATCATCAACCAGCATTCCATGCGGTCGCCTGGAGAGACCATCGGCGTCTTGATTGCTCTTTCCAGCCCTGTACTTGATGTTGAAATTGAACGTAGAAAGGGCTGCTAGCCAGCGATAACTGGCAGAATCTAGCTTAGCTGAGGTGAGTATGTAAGTTAACGGATTGTTATCCGTTACCACAGTGAAGTTGTTACCATAGAGATAGTCCTGGAACTTCTCTAGGATTGCCCATTTTAAAGCTAGAAACTCCAGCTTGTGTGCTGGATATCTTGCCTCACTAGATGAAAGGCCTCTACTGGCATAGGCGATGACCCTTGATTGGCCATCCTGCTCTTGGTATAAAGCAGCTCCTAAACCAGTAGTACTGGCATCCGTATGCAGTGTATAGGGGAGCTTTGCATCTGCAAACCCCAGGATGGGAGAAGATGTGAGCTTCTCTATGATGCATTCAAAAGCGTCCTGACAAGCAGGTGTCCATCGTTCTGCGAACGGCTCTTTTGGATTTAAATATTTCCCTTTACATGTCGTCATCTTCTGGCCTTTTCTGAGAGGTGGATAGCCAGAAGTGAGACTGTTTAGTGGCTTTACTATTTTAGAATAGTCCTTGACAAAGCAGCGATAATAGCCGGCGAAGCCTAAAAAGGACTTCAATTCTTTTAGTGTCTGTGGCCTTGGCCACGTTTTCAGTGCAATGACTTTTTCAGGATCTGTCTCGACACCATCTCTTGAGACAATGTGTCCAAGATAACTTACAGACGTTTGAAAGAATCTGCACTTCTCGGGAGAGAGCTTGAGACCATATTCTCTTAGCCGTTGGAGGACATGCAGAAGCCTGGCCTCGTGTTCCTCCAGGGAGGCAGAGAACACAATGAGATCATCAAGAAAGACAAGCACCTCTTTCAGGTTAATGTCACCCATACATTTCTCCATTAAGCGCTGAAATGTACTCGGCGCATTGGTTATCCCCTGGGGCATACGGTTGAACTCCCAAAACCCCAGGGGACAGACAAAAGCAGTCTTGGCTTTGTCACTTTCTGCCATACCAATTTGGTAATATCCGGACTTGAGGTCCATCACAGAAAACCACTGTGACCCGGTGAGAGCGGAGAATGCTTCTTCGAGGTTTGGTAATGCATAAGCATCCTTTATGGTTTGCGTATTCAACTTACGGTAATCGACACAAAGTCGGACATCACCGTTCTTTTTCTTTACAACAACTATGGGTGACGAGTAGGGTGACTCGGACTCCCTTATCACACCAGCTTCTAGCAGTGTTTTAAGGTGTTTCCTCACAGCCTCATAGTCATTGGGATGTATGGGTCTTGAACGCTGTTTAAAAGGTGTCTCGTCCTTGAGCTTTATACGGTGCTTGACTTTGGTGGCATGACCAAAATCAAGGTCATGATGTGCAAACACATCAGAGTAACCATTTAGTTTCTCTGTGACTCTGGTTTTCCATTCCTCTGGTAGAGGAGAATTGCCGAAGTCAAACGTCAGGGTGTTGTTTGTGGACTGATTTGTAGAAAAGGTTGCACTACAACAGTTCACAGTATCTGCATTTTTGTCAGATAATGGACTTTTTTCAACAATCTTATCAGGAACATGTAGTTCTGCGACAACACTGTTTGTGGGTAGTGTTATGTCATGGTCTGTCTCGTTTCTCAGCCAAACAGCCAACTTGTGCTGAGGCTGCTGGGGCAAAGTGACGAGGCAACAGTCAACGATAATGCCACCAGGTAAGACAGACTTTCTTGGCTGCTCCAGAACTGCCAATTTCTCCGTATTTGCAGGATTGACATTGACCTGGCCTTCCACAAGGACTTTATCATGTGCAGGAATAACTTGCTGCGGTTTCCCTTTGAGTGTCATTAGACCTATTTGCCCAGTGCTCTTTAGCTTTTGTCTGAATTCAAGTGCACTGAGGATTTGTTTGTAGCCATGAACAGTTGAAGTGGTCTTTTGAGTGTTGTGTTGGCACTCTTCATCATATATTACATCAAGTAAGTTGGTCCCTATTAGAACAGGCAGGTCAATGTTGGAGCGTTGATCAGGGACAACTAATGCTAGTGTGTTCACTTCGGGTGCAGTGTCAATAAACTCCTTTGGCAACCCAATACAGACTTCTACATAGCCCAAATATGGGACGGATTGACCATTAGCACCTTCCACATCAAGAAGATTGAATGGTTGGATAGGCTGTTCTGACAGGTGCTCTGTGTAGAATGAGTTTGAAATTGTGGTCACCTGAGACCCTGTGTCAAGAAGGCAGTAACACTTTACACCTGACACAGTCACATCACTGATGCATTTGTTGCCAATTAAACCTTTTGGTATTTTAGATTGGTGCTTTGTTCTGTGGGAATAACTTGAAACATTTTGTTTGGAGCTGGTGTTAGTCTTTGTTCCTGTTTGCTCCTCAACAGGAAGATAATTTAAAAATCCTGTTTGCTTTGTTCGTCCCACAGCTTTTGTTTCTCTTTGAGTTGTTGGCGTTTAGTCTCAACAACCTCCGGGTTGGGCTCATTGGGACAAGCTGGCGTTATATGTCCATCTTCGCCACAGTTAAAGCAATACCACGGTCGTGGTTTCTTTTTGCCTCTTCGGACAGCCTCTGTCTTAGGCTCCCTTTCATTGGGTTTCTTTGGCTTAGCTCCCTTGGAGATAGCCTTTGTGGAAGATTCATCCACGGACGCTTTCAGGTTTGCCAACTGGGCTTGAAGTTGTGCAAGTTGTTTTTGTATTTTCTTTGTACTCTCATTATAGTTGTCCTTTACAGCAGCGGCTGCTATGTCCCTCTCATCTGTATCAGAGTTGTACACGTTCACATTATTAGACTGCACTTTAGCTTTGTGAAATCCAACATGTTGCTTCATACGACGAGATCTGGCAGCCTGCTTGTCTTCCTCCGTCCTCACTAAAAGCAACAACTCGGAGAACGAGGGTGGGGCATCCTTCTGCAGTTGGGACAGCTGAAGATGTGTGATTAAACTATTGTTGAAACATCCCCTGCAGAACTGTTTCAGCAGTTGCCGGTCTGCGTCGCTGGCAGGAATGCCATTCCTCTTGACTACTTTGCTCAGTATTGACTGGAGGCGATGTAAATAAGCAGAAGCCTTTTCACCCGGCTCTGCGTCGGTAGTAAGGAATGCTGCAAATAGCTCATCAGCATCATCCACAGTACCGTAGGCTGAGTCAAGAACATGCAAATAGTCACGTGGGCTCGACTGGGGCCCAAGATGCTTTACATTTACAGCTGGAGGAAGGAGACTTTCTACAATCCTTCTGGCCACTTGTTTGTCAGGGATTGTGGTATCGCTGAAGTAGAACTCGACATTACTACGCCAAGTGTCATAATCGACTTCCGGGCTGGGGCAGGGAGTTTTCCCAGAGAAAGGCCTCAGAGACCTGGCATGGTGTGTTGACGACATGTCACTGCTCTTAACTATATGCTCCACGACCATTCTCTGCACCTCAGGTGTCTTCATTTGGTTAAGTGGTAGCTGAAAGGGTGATCTGGCACCACTAGGCAGGGTTTGTTTAAGTGGGGCCGCATTCATATTTAGAGTGGACTGAGTTGGGGTTTGGACAAACACTGGTTCAACTCCACTCTTGTGAGGAGTAGACGAGGGGGTTTGGTGCTCAACCTCCTCATCTCGTTGAGCTGGCCGGCTTTCTTGAATTCTGGCCAACTCCTCTCGCAGGACCTTTTCAAAGTCTGTGCCACTCAACTTTGCAATGCCTTCAAGCTCACACAGGTAAAATTTGGTTATGTTCAAACCTGCATTAGCAGCATAAACACTAGATAAGAGCTGCACATAGTGTGTAATTTTGTCATCTGAAGAAGGTCTGTTATATGGTAAATCACGTGCAAGAACACTAACACCTTCACCAGATTTAAACTCAACAATAACAGAATTTGGGAATTTAGCATCAGAACTGTGAATTTTAACCACTCTTTCAATGGACCCATATTGATTCAAAAAGTCAAATACCTCCTCATCTACTTCAGTACCAGACATGCCACTGACCAGTACTGAACTGGGTACCTTAATGTTTTCAGACTTAATGACATCCATATTTCAAGTGTAAAGTCAGAGGTATTACAAAAATTGTGAACAAACGTTGCCAGAGCTGTTCTGTATTGTACGTACAGTATGAATTTGGAATCACAGCGCTCCTGGCTGGCTCGCCAAGTGTGTAGCACCCCTACTGTAGGATAGCAGGTTAGTACAACAATTAAGATTGCTAGGTGCTTGGCTGTATAATTGAGAGACTCGCAATGAGACGTTACGTACTTAGTGGACCACAGAACAACTGCTGGCAAATTTATTGCACAATAATAAACGATAACACATGAACAGTGTGCTTTTTAAATTGAAAATACCCCCCAAAAATAAAATAGAAATAGAGCTCTGTTGCAAAATTCAAAAGTAGCAAAATAGAAGAAATGTCCTTTTTAAATTGTCCTTTCAAAAAATACAATCTACCCGGGTAGTATTGAATTGAACACTGTCTATATTCCTTGGTTGGGAATCCTTAGTTCTATTGTAATCCGTTATTCCATACTGATTCGGTTCGATACTTGCGACTCTGATGGTGTATCAGTTCAGTTATAGATCACTGCAGAGTGTGGAGACCGATGCAGCTGGCCACACCACATCCAAACGCTCCCTCTCCGCAGACTCTCACTCACTGGGACTGGCTCGCCATCTTAACTCAAGTCCAGCTTGGAACCAGACTTCAGGATCATACAAAAAAAACAATCTGCACATAGCAGTACAGAATGTAATCAGTTAGAATACTCTTTTTACTCTTAGTTCTCTTCCATATGGTACCATATTAACTTCAATTTTAAATCACTAAACACAGTTACTCATTTTAACCATTTAGTCATGGACATATACTGGTCGGTTCACACTGTACTCCATATAAGTCTGTAAGACTTTAATAGCAGCATCAAATCATGAAACCTATAGTAGCTTCACCTCTTAAGACTCCAATGAATGAAATTAAATGAGTTACATCCATTTAAGGATTTTTACCTTTTTATCTTTAAATTATGAACTGTGAATTATCACTTTTTAAACCATCACAAAATAAAATAAGTGATTATTTAACTGAAATCACATTTTGGTCATCATGTATTATAATGATTATCATTTTAACTGTATCAATTTAATAAATGAAATGTGTCAACAGTTCCCCTTTAAGCAGCATGACAAGGGTGCTTTTAGCAGCATTGGAATGAATGCAGCTTCTCTGCTCACTGCATAAGGCTGAACATAGTAACATTAAATATACATATTTTTTACACAAAACGAAAATACAATAAAGTTATCCAACTGCAACATGCTAACATGTCACAAGGCATTATTTAAATACATCATATTACTCCAATTGGTTTTGTACATCTTAACTCTGTGTCTTGTTATCAGACTCCTCTCTTTAGCACTAACAGGATGCTAAGCTAACAGCTAACAGTTATATTGTAGGCCTCATTTACAAAGTAACACTTACTGGAGTTCTCAGCAGCACAAAACACAGCAATCCAGCTCCCACTGGGACCAGGCTATCTTATGCTGCTTTTCCAACACTCGGTTTGAAAATTGACAAGTATTTTAACGTATAAAACTTTGTCTTTGCAACGCAACGATATGACTCGTGCCTTCACTGTGACGTTCAGTGAAGGAATGCCGGGAATGACAAAGGTGGATGCGACCTCTACTGGCCAACATGTGAATAATGTGCTGCGTGCATACATAATTAATTTAACCCTGTAGTGACCACATGACTTTGACAAATCAATTTTAACATTTTTTAAGTGACAATAGTGACTTTGGCACACCATAGATCAGAAATGAATAATAGGTGAATATATTAGTGACACTATATTTCCATATGGGTTACAAAGAGTTAATGTATTTCATTTTCTCTGGTCACAACCAGTAACCAGTAATCCTCCACTAATTATTTTCTGAATCATTTTAAAGGCTGAACCTTCCTTTTGGAATGGGTTGTGTAAAAAAATAAAATAAAATAAAAAATAACAATAAAGCCTTATATTTGTCTGAGGGTCACTATTATGTCAAGTGACATGAGCGGCAACAGCTGTCCATTTTTGAGTCACAGGTGTCACTTTCGGCCAAAATGTTTAAACTACCCAGTTAGGAAAACAATAAATCCACCCTGAATTCACAAATGACATCACACAGGACAACGATTCCAACTCTGATCTTCACTATATTGCCAAAAGTATTTGGCCCCCCATCCAAATGATCAGAATCAGGTGTCCTAATCACTTGGCCCCGCCACAGGTGTATAAAATCAAGCACTTTGGCATGGAGACTGTTTCTACAAACATTTGTGAAAGAATGTGCCGTTCTCAGTGATTTCCAGCATGGAACTGTCATAGGATGCCACATGTCCAACAAATCCAGTCGTGAAATTTCCTCGCTCCTACATATTCCAAAGTCAACTGTCGGCTTTATTATAAGAACATGGAAGTGTTTGGGAACAACAGCAACTCAGCCACCAAGTGGTAGGCCACGTAAACTGACAGATGCTGAAGTGCATAGTGCAAAGAGGTCACCGACTTTCTGCACAGTCAGTTGTTACAGAGCTCCAAACTTCATGTGACCTTCCAATTAGCCCACGTACAGTGCGCAGAAAGCTTCATGGAATGCTTTTCTATGGCTGAGCAGCTGCATCTAAACCATACATCACCAAGTCCAATGCAAAGCGTGGGATGCAGTGGTGTAAAGCATGTCGCCACTGGACTATAGAGCAGTGGAGACGCGGTCTCTGGAGTGATGAATCACGCTTATCCATCTGGCAATCTGATGGACGAGTCTGGGCTTGGAGGTTGCCTGGAGAACGCTACATTTCAGACTAAATGGGCCCCAGTGTGTGAATGTGAGTGTGAATGTTGTCTGTCTATCTGTGTTGGCCCTGCGATGAGGTGGTGACATGTCCAGAATGTACACCACCTTCGCCCGAATGCGGTAGAAAATGGATGGATGGATGGATTATTAAAGAATATTATTTTTGGGGCTATGGGATGCTATGCGGTGGGGGATGACGACGGAACGCTGCTGCCCGCCTCCGTCTTCAGTGGGTTTTCCGACCAACCTCTCCTGCAATGGGTCAGACAACGCCATTTGCTAGACTTCCAGCCCAGCAGCCTGCCAGATCTCCAGGACAGTCGCTCGCTTGCCTGCCGTCATCCTCGTCTGCTGCGGAGACTCCCGCCTGGCGCCCATAGTCCTCATTTTTGTAAGTCGCAGGGGTGGCCGGCTTATAGAGGTCCACCTCGCCAGCTGCAGCGGCTTTACGCTTTGCGCCATCACCTGAATTGTGCCCTGTATCTTCAGGGACACTGGGTCTACAGCTCCCATGACGTCACCGCTGCTTTCCCCTTTGCGCGTGTCCACCGTGCTTGGGACTTTTGCGGGGACTCACTGTCAGCACCGGACTCTACTCCACTGGCTTCAAGGTCACGTGGCCGACATGCCGGCCAAGCATTAAGGCCGCAGTTTTGCGACCCGCCACCAACGTTCTCCCACCGCCCTCCATTTTTTTTGGTACATTCACTTCCTCGTGCCGTGCACAGGCGTCTACCCTGCTGCCTGATTGGCAACCGGGACACAGCTGCAACCGGTTGCCAATCAGTCTCCTATTTAGGTCAGGCGCTGTCTCTTTCTCCCTGTAGTTCATTTCTGCACTCCACCTGAGCTTAGAACATCTGGAAAGAAAGGACACACACGTGCGGATGTTGTTTCTGAACTTCAGAATCCCGCGAACCTAGTGAGCAAACTGGCCCCCCTTGGATTCAGTACCCCACCATGCAACTGGCTGCTTGACTTCCTCACAGACCGACCCCTGTCAGTGAGAGTGGGCAACAACACCTCCAATGCCATCTCCCTGAGCACCGGCTCCCCCCAGGGCTGCGTCCTAGGTCCGCTGCTGCTCACACTGATGACCCATGACTGCTGCGCCAGGTCCACTACTAACCACATTGTGAAGTAGCCAGACGACACAACAGTAGTGGGCCTTATCCGTGACAACAACGACATGGACTACAGGGAGGAGGTGAAACATCTGGTTGACTAATGCAGAACCAACAACCTGGTCCTGAACATCGACAAGACCAAGGAGATCGTCGACTTCAGGCGGCACCAGTCCAGCCACACTCCACTCTTCATCAACGGCACAGCAGTGGAGATCGTAAGCAGCACCAAGTTCCTGGGGGTGCAGATAACTGTCAATCTGACTTTATTCCTACACACCGGAGCTCTTATAAAAAGAGCTCAGCAGTGCATGCACTTTTTGCGTCGGATAAAAAGAACACAGCTCCGTACCCCCATTCTCACCACATTCTACAGAGGCACTATAGAGAGCCTACTGACCAACTGCATCTGTGTCTGGACCGAAGTGCAGTGCCTCAGACTGAAAGTCTCTGCAGAGAGTGGTGAGGACGGCGGAAAAGATCATCAGGACTCCTCTTCCTCCTATACAGGAGATCGCAAAAAGCCGCTGCCTGACCAGGGCTCAGAAAATCTGTAGAGACTCCTCCCACCCCCACCAAGGACTGTTTTTACTGCCGGACTCTAGAAAGAGGTTCTGCAGCCTCCGTAGCAGAACCTCCAGGTTCTGTGACATATTCTTCCCTCAGGCCATAAGACTCTTGAACACATCATAATATTCCCTTCAATTCCCCCCAAAAACAGATTAACTAGCTGGAATATAAAGACAATATAACATACATCCGTAATGGTGGATGCATATGCAAAAGTGCAATATATTTATCTGTACAGTAATCTATTTATTTATATATGCACCTTCTTTTGTAAATGTAAACACTCTGCACCTCTTTGTTCTTTGAGCTAACACATATAAATGTTGATCTTATCTGTACTGTAAAGTTCAAATTTGAATGACAATAAAGGAAGTCTAAGTCTAATTTGCTCTGCCTGGCTCTGCCTATTGCTTCAAACAAAGAAGTCCCATGTCTTGTACAATTCTGTTTGCACTTGCCTTCTTTTGTCCTTTTTTCATTCCTAGTTGTTTTTCCTCAACTCCTTCTAGAATGCATTTATCATATGTTGAAGTATTAAAGGATATTATTGGCAACTGTTGGCAATAGCGTGTTGTTGGCTGCATCTTGGGGTCACGTTGCTCAAGCTGCCTTCCACGCATCAAATCCTGACACACCCACTTACTGACACCAATGCTGCTTTGAAATGGTTGTGGTTGTGGTTTCTCTTTTGAAAAAACAAAAAATAAAAGCACAATCTTCAACTTCATGCAATAACCAAAAAAATTAAGTGTGAAAAAAGTCTCTTCTTGTCAAGTGTGCAACAATGTCATACACGATTGTTGCAATGACTCCACAGAGCAAGAATACTGCAAAATGTCAGTACTTTGTATTTACTGTTTGCAGTATGAAGTATCATCAACATACACATGATACTGATTTTGGAACTAAACAGGGTGGACATTTATGTTTCAAATCAGCACAAAAGTACAATAAAAAATATAAATTTTACATTTTTGGACAACCCTTATTGTACATATATTGGGCGCACAAGTCTATAAACTGCAGGTGCACACATTGCAATATTTACACAGGCGCTTGTGTTCAGTCACACATTTGACAGAAGACAGTGAATAGCCTACCTGAGTGCGGTATTTGTCCTTCTCCTCCTTCTTTGCTCAACATATCTTCTTTGGCACGTCTTGTTGGGGCCTGTTAGTGGTGGTGGATTTCCGTTCCGTTCTGTGCGGCGTTGGCCGTTTTTTTTTCGATGGCCGTGTCGATCGTCTTTGACTTTGGGGCTTTGTTGTGTGCATTTTGTTGCGACTTTTCCATAATTAGTGTGAGTGTGTTTTGATTTACTGTGAACAGTTTTTTTGGTCCACCATAACCCCTTTGGCAATTTCATTGGACTAATGCAGCAGTCGGCAGCCCAAAATGTTGAAAAAGTCATGTTGGACCAAAAATACAAAATAAAAATCCTTCTGGAGCTGCAAAAAAGTAAACGCCTTACATAAGTCTTACAATGCAGGCAACACATGATGTAAGTCAGGGGTGCTCACACTTTTTCTGCAGGCGAGCTACTTTTCAATTGATCAAGTCGTGGGGATCTACCTCATTCATATAAATAATTTATATTTACTTATTTATGAAATATATGTTTTTGTTAACAAGTTAAATGTGTTTAATGATAATACAAGCATGTTTAACACATATAGTTAATATTGTTAATAAGTTAAAGGTGTTTAAAGATAATGCAAGCATGTTTAACACATATAGTTAATATTGTTAATAAATTAAAGGTGTTTAATGATAATACAAGAATGTTTAACACATATAGTTAATATTGTTAACAAGTTAAAGGTGTTTAAATATAAAACAAGCATGTTTAACACTTATAGTTAATATTGGTAATAAGTTAAAGGTGTTTAAAGATAGTACAAGCATGTTTAACACATATAGTTAATATTGTTAACAAGTTAAAGGTGTTTAAAGATAATGCAAGCATGTTTAACACATATAGTTAATATTGTTAACAAGTTAAAGGTGTTTAATGATAATACAAGCATGTTTAACACACATAGTTAATATTGTTAACAAGTTAAAGGTGTTTAAAGATAATACAAGCGTGTTTAACACATACAGTTAATATTGTTAATAAGTTAAAGGTGTTTAAAGATAATGCAAGCATGTTTAACACATATAGTTAATAGTGTTAACAAGTTAAAGGTGTTTAAAGATAATACAAGCATGTTTAACACATATAGTTAATATTGTTAACAAGTTAAAGGTGTTTAAAGATAATGCAAGCATGTTTAGCACATATAGTTAATACTGTTAATAAGTTAAAGGTGTTTAAAGATAATACAAGCATGTTTAACACATATAGATTCTTTTCTTTCATGAAGACAAGAATATAAGTTGGTGTATTACCTGATTCTGATGACTTGCATTGATAGGAATCAGACAGTGGTGCTGATAACGTCCGCATTTTCGAATGGAGGAGAAAAAAAGTCCTCCTTTCTGTCCAATACCACATGAAAGTGGTTGGTTTTTGGCATCTTATTTGTCCAGCTTCCGTACTCCTTTGTATGCACTTTACAAGAAATATATTGTCGGCAAACTCCGTAGCTTGCTAGCTTGTGCACGCCAGCTTTCTGAGACTGTTATTTTGTTAGCGCAAGCAGGATGAAGCAGATCTTTTATTGTGCAACTGTGCAGTCGGTGTTTGGAGTTTTGACGACAGGTACGGCGCCAGAGTCTGTTGAAATAAAGTGTTTCTCGCCTTCCAGTCGGTAATTTTAATGAGCTGGCAGCAGCCAGCGTCATCTCAGAAGACCCTCGGGTGCCGTGAATGTCAATCAAGTGACGAAAGTGACGTCATAGTGAAGATTTATGACGGCCCAGGCTTAGACTGAATTTTTTTTTTTTCTCAAAATTAGCCAAAAAGGAGTGCCACATGTAAACAAACTACGGTGCGTTGAAGGACCGCCCAAATTAGTAGAAAAAACGAAGCTCGCCAAATCCTCTCATCAGTGAAGCATGTTTAATACAAACAGTGTGATTTCTGACAATTAGGAAGGTGTGTGTCATGTTTGCGCTCTTACAAAAACAATATTAAAACAAAAATTCTATTTTTTCCACCATCTTTTCCATAGACATTTTTGAAAAAGCTCCAGGGAGCCACGAGGGCGACGCTAAAGAGCAAATTTAGTTTTTGAACCCTTAAATACCTATTAGTAGCCGCAGCATTGTATAAAGCACAGGGTTCAAATCGTGAAAACAAAATAGCAGCCTATAACCTGAAAATATAGTTAATTTTGGATTATCTTCATCAACAGGTCTTGCATCTCTCAGCACACTGTGCTAAGTCTTACAGAAAGTCAATACAACTCTTAAGATAATACTTTGGTAGATCAGAACAGGAGGATTTACTTTTGAAGACGCACGTCAGCGTACGTGCTGAATTCCTCTGCTGCCCTCGTATTTGTCTGCCTCGCTCTGCCAGTTTTCTTGGTAACAATGGTCGGCATGGAATAAACCAAAGAGTCCTCGTCTCCCTAACGAAACAAATCATGTAAGACATGGCAAGAAAAAGAAAACGAAACAAAGACGCAGAACTTTTCTACAGACTTTTTCTTACCTGCTGTACGCGACTGAATGTTTCATCGAGTGTTTGTTGACCAGCTAAATTTTTTTTTAAATAAATCATCAAAGAGCAACCTAATGATGTGTTTTTTTCTTACCTTTGCAGCAAAAACAGTTTTTTGTCCTGATCTTGTTGATGAGGAAGGCTGACATGATGAAACTTAAGGCCAAAGCAGCACTCAAGACGATTATAACATACTTGCATGAATCAGAGCTGTTGGAATCTGGATAGTTATGATAAAAAAACACTTATGAAAAAACACTGTTGTCGAATCTATAAATAAAGATCTTTACCTTTAGTGTTGCCGTTTATTGGATTTGCCATGAAAATCCTCCCACATGTAACCACAGCACACAAGTAAGTTCCAGCATCAGAGGAGTTGACGTTCTTTGAGAAAGTGTGGACACATTTCTGTGTGGACTTATCTTTGATCTTCTTGCATTCGTCATGAGTGTAAAAAAAGCTGGGATGGACACTTTCTGGTCCAGTTCTGAACCAGGACACTTTGGGTCCATCCTGACAGGTTTCATTCCCAGAGTGGGAGAGGACTGAGCACTGCAACTTCACAGGCGGTCCTGGTTGGACTTCAGAGACAACAGACACGGAGGGTTCTGGTTCTGGGAAGAGTGCAAGACAAATTGAAGTCTTTCAGCACTCTGTGACTTTGATTCCACAGATCGACATTCACTTCTGTTGAAATCTTGAAGGTAAAAAATACTGTGATGTGTTAATGCAGAGGTTGCATTTCTTGTAGTGCATGTAAAAACATGTTCATCACAATAAAATATTTGTTCATTTGAAGGTTGAATTATTGGAAGAGTAGTCAAGTAACATTGTTATCTATAAACAGATGTTATGTTACAATTAAAATATGTAAAATTGTTCATTTAAACTGTTTTCTAATTATTTGTTGTCATATTTACCTGTGACCTGAAGGAATGTTCCTTTTAAAAATGAGAGTTGACTTAATCTCACTTTTAAACAGTAGTAGATCGCCGTATCACTTTTCTCTGCTTGACTAATTTGCAGAACAAAAGTATCTTGTTCTTTTTTGGCTGTGATGCGATGTCCAGTATTTGATGTTCCACGTTCAACATGTCCTGAATCGTAAAATGCCGTTTCAGCTAAAATTTCAGGATAGGTTCCAGAACCAAGTCGGATCCAAAATAAGTGTTCAACAGTCTTAGTTGTACGGCGGGGACATGTCAGAGAGACATTTTGTCCAGGTCCAAGAGTCTGAGTGGAAAAGTTGTAAGCACCTGTACATGCTGAAGAGAAGAAGAAGACATATTAATAAGAGTCATGTACAGTATGAACATGTCTCCATTGGAACTGAGCATGGACTTGCCTCCACTTTGGAGCAGGAGCAGCAGATGAAGCACGATCCACATTTTCTTCTCTCGTTTGACCAAGTGAACATCAGACCATCTAGACAGCATCTTAACGTTATTAACAGGAACCACATCATACCAAATGGGAGGGAACTATTTTGCTGCTATCTCATTGGCTCATCAGTGCCGCCCCTACCTCAGTGGAAATATATCCAACCAAACTTTCCAGTCCCTTTGTATCATTTTCTCACAGGGTTTTTATTTTATCTACTTGTGTTGACTATGCAGTATTTCTGTGGCAAAGTCAACTTTTTTTTTTGTCTCTGCAGATTTGTACAAATCAAAAAAACTATGTAGCACATGTGCTTGATTTTGCTAAAACAAGAGTTAATGTATTTCATTTTCACTGGCCACAACCAGTAACCAGTAATCCTCCACCAATTATTTTCAGAATCATTTTAAAAGCTGAACCTTCCTTTTGGAATAGGGTGTGTAAAAATATTTAATAAAATAAAAAATAACAATAAAGCGTTATATTTGTCTGAGGGTCACTATCATGTCAAGTGACATGAGAGGCAACAGCTGTCCATTTTTGAGTCACAGGTGTCACTTTAGGCCAAAATGTTTGAACTACCCTGTTAGGAAAACAAAAAATCCACCCTGAATTCACAAATGACATCACACAGGACAACGATTCAAACTCCGATCTACACTATATTGCCAAAAGTATTTGGCCACCCATCCAAATGATCAGAATCAGGTGTCCTAATCACTTGGCCCGGCCACAGGTGTATAAAATCAAGCACTTAGGCATGGAGACTGTTTCTACAAACATTTGTGAAAGAATGGGCCGCTCTCAGTGATTTCCAGCGTGGAACTGTCATAGGATGCCACATGTGCAACAAATCCAGTCGTGAAATGTCCTCGCTCCGACATTATCCAAAGTCAACTGTCGGCTTTATTATAAGAACATTGAAGCGTTTGGGAACAACAGCAACTCAGCCACCAAGTGGTAGGTCATGTAAACTGACAGATGCTGAAGCGCATAGTGGAAAGAGGTCAGCGACTTTCTGCACAGTCAGTTGCTACAGAGCTCCAAACTTCATGTGACCTTCCAATTAGCCCACGTACAGTACGCAGAGAGCTTCATGGTTTGGTTTTCTATGGCCGAGCAGCTGCATCTAAGCCATACATCACCAAGTCCAATGCAAAGGGTGGGATGCAGTGGTTTAAAGCACGTCGTTACTGGACTCTAGAGCAGTGGAGACGCCTTCTCTGGAGTGATGAATCACGCTTATCCATCTGGCAATCTGATGGACGAGTCTGGGTTTGGAGGTTGCCAGGAGAACGGTACATTTCAGACTGCATTGTGCCAAGTGTGAAATTTGGCAGAGGAGGAATTATGGTGTGGGTTTGTTTTTCAGGAGTTGGGCTTGGTCCCTTAGTTCCAGTGAAAGGAACTTTGAATGCTTCAGGATACCAAAACATTTTGGAAAATTCCATGCTCCCAACTTTGTGAGAACAGTTTGGAGCGGGCCCCTTCCTCTTACAACATGACTGTGCACCAGTGCACAAAGCAAGGTTCATAAAGACATGGAGGACAGAGTCTGGTGTGGATGAACTTGACTGGCCTGCACAGAGTCCTGACCTGAACCCGATAGAACACCTTTGGGATGAATTAGAACAGAGACTGAGAGCCAGGCCTTCTCCACCAACATCAGTGTGTGACCTCACCAATGCGCTTTTGGAAGAATGGTTGAAAATTCCTATTAAGACACTTCTACATTATTTGGAGGCGAAGAGGAATAAGCCAAACTAGCACAAAAGACAGATATAGAAGCTGAAATAGGTCAATATTTTTAAGTATGTGATACAATAGAAACCTAATTGTTTAACCTGTGTCCAAATCACTCCAATGTGTTCCAAGTAGGTGTGAAAATGGGAAAAAAATGAAATATTTGACAAATCAGACTAATTTAGGGCATAGAAACGTACTGACTCTAAAAAGTGACGGACAAGGCAGTACAAATCTTCAATGATTACTCAGACTAGGACTGTTTTCACTGCTGGACTCTAGAAAGAGGTTCTGCAGCCTCCGTAGCAGAACCTCCAGGTTCTGTAACAGCTTCTTCCCTCAGGCCGTAAGACTCTTGAACGCATCATAATTATCCCCTCAACTCCCCCCAAAATGGATTAACTCGCTGGAATAAAAAAGACAATATAACATACATCCATAAACGTGGATGCATGTGAAAAAGTGCAATTTATTTATCTGTACTGTAACCTATTTATTTATTTATTTATGGGTCCAGATACAGATATATACTATCATATATACTAACATCATAATACAGTCATCACACAAGATAATCATCAGGGTATATACATTGAATTATTTACATTATTTACAATCCGGGGTGTGGGATATGGAGGGGGGGGGGGGGGGGGGGGGGGGTTAGGTTTGGTTGGTATCAACACTTCAGTCATCAACAATTGCATCATCAGAGAAATGGACATTGAAACAGTGTAGGACTGACTTGGTAGGATATGTACAGCAAGTAGTGGACACAGAGAGAGAGATCAGAAAGTATAAGAAAAAGTGTCTACATTTGATTATTTACAATCCGAAGAGGTATTATGTGGAAGGGAGGGTGTTAGTTTAGGGTTGTAGTTGCCTGGAGGTGTTCTTTTAGTGCGGTTTTGAAGGAGGATAGAGATGCCCTTTCTTTTACACCTGTTGGGAGTGCATTCCATATTGAAGTGGCATAGAAAGAGAATGAGTTGTGACCTTTATTAGTTCGGAATCTGGGTTTAACGTGGTTAGTGTTAGTGTTAGTGTTATTATGCTGTTTGTTACTTATGTATGTTATGTTGCAGCTATTTAAAATAGTTTTGTCAATTTGTTCTGGCCTGAAATAAATTGGCCCTTTGAAACATATCTTTGTCTTTGTGTGTTGTATGTAGAGCACATTGCTTAGCAGAGTTCAGTGATGCAAATGTATGTCAAGTTGATCAACAGATTGTATTATTCTCCAGTGCAATAACAGTACTAAAATGAAGGCTAAAAGGGCATTAATGGGAGCTTTAAAAAAAAAAAGTAGAAGAAGTAACTAAATAGTTACTTTTCACAGTAACGCATTACTTTTTGGTGTAAGTAACTGAGTTAGTAACTGAGTTACTTTTGAAATAAAGTAACTAGTAACTGTAACTAGTTACTGTTTTTCAGTAACTAACCCAACACTGATGTGCTGTTACTTAATTCAGGTTACTTTGAAATCACAATAAATCAAAAATAATGGCAAAAATGTTCTTTCTAAAGATGAAAAAAAACAAACATTGTCTTGATTATTATTTGATCATTTAGATTTCCAAGTATTTCAATGAGTGCCCTACAGCAGTGTTTTTCAACCACTAATTTCACCTATTTGGGTTAAAAAAAATTTTGCAAACCAGTAATTATAGTCTGCAAATATGCGTTGTTTTTGAGTGTCGGTGCTGTCTAGAGCTCGGCAGAGTAACCGTGTAATACTCTTTCATATCAGTAGGTGGCAGCCGGTAGCTAATTGCTTTGTAGATGTTGGAAACAGCGGGAGGCAGGGTGCAGGTAAAAAGGTGTCTAATGCTTAAACCAAAAATACACAAAAGGTGAGTGCCCCTAAGAAAAGGCATTGAAGCTTAGGGAAGGCTATGCAGAACGAAACTAAAACTAAACTGGCTACAAAGTAAACAAAAACAGAATGCTGGACAACAGCAAAGACTTACTGTGGAGCAGGACATCCGAACATGACATGACAATCAACAATGTCCCCACAAAGAAGGATAAAAACAACTGAAATATTCTTGATTGCTAAAACAAAGTAGATGCGGGAAATATCGCTCAAAGGAAGACATGAAACTGCTACAGGAAAATACCCCAAAAAAAGAAAAAGCCACCAAAATAGGAGCGCAAGACAGGAACTAAAACACTACACACAGGAAAACGAGCAAAAAACTCAAAATAAGTCAGGGCGTGATGTGACAGGTGGTGACAGTACACCTACTTTGAGACAAGAACTATAGTGATGCATGCTTGGTTATGCTTTAAAGTCATATCCAACAATTGCGACAACGACTTTTTACTGTCAACTGAGTTTCGTTTTTTAATGATTTCTGCTGGTGGTGTGCCTGCAGATTTTTTCAACGCAAAAAATGTGCCTATAGAGGTAAAATCAACTTGTACGATCATTTCCAAAGCCTCTTTGCAGTATTGGGAATATTTTTTTAAACATGTTTAACAAGTTACATTGAAGAAGATCACTTTTACACTCACGTAAAATGGGAGCAGGAAGAAGCAGAGCTTATTTATTCCTACCTCATCTCTGTGTCTCCATTTTCATTTTCTTACAGGGAAAATGTATAAGAATGTGTATTATTAACAGAATGTGTATCAGAACACATTTGAATTTTGTGTGGTGAGGATTGAGTCATGATGACACACGTCAGCGTACGTGCTGAATTCCTCTGCTGCCCTCGTATTTGTCTGCCTCGCTTTGCCAGTTTTCCTGGAGACAATGGTCGGCATGGAATAAACCAAAGAGTCCTCGTCTCTCTGAGGAAACAAGTCATGTGAGACATGAGAAGAAGCTGAAAACCAAGCAAAGATGCACAAAAAGTTTCTACAAACTTCCTTTTACCTGCTGGACGTGACTGAACGTTTCATCGAGTGTTTGTGGACCAGCTGAAAAATTAAAGACAAATAATAAAAGAACACACTAATGATGATTGATATTGTGCTTATTTTTTCGTACCTTTGCAGCAAAAAATGATTTTATTTCTACTCTTTTTGATAAGGAAGGCCGACAAGATGAAGTTTAAGACCAAAGAAGCACTCGAGACAAAGAACAAATAGTTGTTTGAATCATAGCTGCTGGAATCTAGATGGTTAAAAAAGAAAACACTCATGGAAAAAAGACACTTGCACTGAATCCATCATTACTAATGAATTAATGTTTACCTTGGGTGTTGACTTTTATTGGAGTGCCCATGAAAATCCTCCCACATGTGACCACAGCACACAAGTAAGTTCCAGCATCAGAGGAGTTGACGTTCTTTGAGAAAGTGTGGACACATTTCTGTGTGGAATTATCTTTGATCTTCTTGCATTCGTCATGAGCGTAAACAAAGCTGGGATGGACACTTTCTGGTCCAGTTCTGAACCAGGACACTTTGGGTCCATCCTGACAGGTTTCATTCCCAGAGTGGGAGAGGACTGAGCACTGCAACTTCACAGGCGGTCCTGGTCGGACTTCAGAGACAACAGACACGGAGGGTTCTGGTTCTGGGAAGAGTGCGAGACAAATTGAAGTCTTTCAGCACTCTGTGACTTTGATTCCACAGATCGACATTCACTTCTGTTGAAATCTTGACGGTAAAAAATACTGTGATGTGTTAATGCAGAGGTTAAATTTCTTGTAGTGCATGTAAAAACATGTTCATCACAATAAAATATTTGTTCATTTGGACATTTGAAGACTGAATTATTGGAAAAGTAGTCAAGTTAACATCAATATCTATAAACAGATGTTATGTAACAATTAAAATATGTAAAATTGTTCATTTAAACTGTTTTATAATTATTTGTTTTCATATTTACCTGTGACCTGAAGAAATATCCCATTCAAAAATGTCATGTTGTTCAAATATGTATTTACTTTAAGACAGTAGTAGATCGCCGTATCACTTTTTGTTACGATCCGCTGCACGGATCATAGTTTGTTTATGTTTCTCGTCACATATGTTTTCAGCACATTGATTTTGTTTGTGTTCAGTTGCCATGTCAACTGATTACTTTCACCTGCCTCTGGTTAGTGTTCGGGACGCGCACCTGTTGCCCGGGCACTAATCAGAGG
The DNA here is from genome assembly GCF_033978685.3 of Nerophis lumbriciformis. Classification (NCBI taxonomy): domain Eukaryota; kingdom Metazoa; phylum Chordata; class Actinopteri; order Syngnathiformes; family Syngnathidae; genus Nerophis; species Nerophis lumbriciformis. Next base: position 22,969,786 of record NC_084563.2, on the reverse strand, counting down.
GCTATTTAGTCTTTGCTCTGGCCTCACTCTGTCTGGCTTCGTAGTTTGTTCTCACACAACTGATGACGACGATTATTTACTGTTTCTTAGCTACTAGTTCTCACGCTAGGCTCTTTTGGTTTGCTAGCTCCCACGCTAGCCCTTTTGTTTATTCATCATATTATTTATATTTAAAATAAATCATTTTTCCTACCTGCAAGCTGTGTCCGAAGCCGTCTGCATCCTTGGGAGAACCACACCCGCATCACTATGCGACCACGTCGTTACAGTACGAAGCCAGCAGAAAACAATTCTCCCGCACTGGCTAACGAGGAGTTGGACGAAGGTACGCTCATGGTGTTGCGAGCGATGGAAGCCGAGACGCTTCGCTATTCGACGGAGGAGAGGTCGAATCTCATGTGGGGACCTGGAGGCTCTCTTATCCCCATCGATTCCCTCTGGTCGGAAGACATCGCCGCTACACCGCAGTACCGTGCGCGCCGTCAAAGACGGAAGCCGGCCAGGAGGTCTTTCCCTCGCCGCCAAGACGCGCCGCTCCTGCAAACTCCTCCCCCGGACCGAAGCAAGCTACATTCAGCCCAAACTTCCCCTCCTCAGATGTTTGGCAACCCCATCGACCACTTCGACAAACAGTTCTCTGATTGGGCTGTCAGTCACATGGACATTTCCAACAATGACGTCATTTCATTGGCGCCCCCCGAAGAGGTAACTCCGCCCACTCCCGATGATGTCATTGAACAAGAATTTTTTTTTCCATCTTCTAATTCTTTCTGTCAGCCAATACCAAATGATTTTCATTCTAAGATAAGACATTATCAGGACATTTTTATTAAGTGTAAGTCTAGTCAGTCACATTCTGATTTTCAGACTCCACCTCCAGTGACTTTGGTTCCGCCCCCAGTGACTATTGCTCCGCCCACTGCACATATTTTTTCCCCCTGTGCTCCCACCCAATCTCAAGTGGGGGATGATAATAGTCAATTTGGACAATTTGAAGAAGAGTATACCCCCCTCCTTACCTCCCCCCACCCACCCTTGAAGACGGTTCCAAACCGCAAAGAGCGCGTCTGGTATCCGCGTCTTGAGGGGGGGGCTAGTACTGGGAACTGTGCTAGTGCGGTGGCACAACTTCGGCGTACTAAGCCGCAACCACCTGCACGGCCACCGCCACCAGTTTTTTGGCGTGCTAAGCGGCAACCTCCTGCACGACCACCGCCACCAGTTTTTCGGCGTGCTAAGCCGCAACACCCTGCACGGCCACCGCCACCAGTCTTTCAGCGTGCTAAGCCGCAACCCCCTGCACGGCCACCGCCACCAGTCTTTCAGCGTGCTAAGCCGCAACCTCCTGCACGGCCCTCGACACCAGTCTTTCGGCGTGCTAAGCCGCAACCTCCTGCACGGCCACCGCCACCAGTCCTTTGGCCTGCTAAGCCACAACCGCCAGCTAGACCACCTCCAGCTGCACCTCGGCTAGCACCTGTTCCTGCACCTCGGCTGACACACCAAGCTTCGTCTCCAGTACCCACACCAGCGCCGGCTCCAAGGCTGGTTCCCACACCAGCGCCGGCTCCAAGGCTGGTTCCCACACCAGCGCCGGCTCCAAGGCTGGTTCCCACACCAGCGCCGGCTCCAAGGCTGGTTCCCACACCAGCGCCGGCTCCAAGGCTGGTTCCCACACCAGCGCCGGCTCCACGGCTGGTTCCCACACCAGCGCCGGCTCCACGGCTGGTTCCCACACCAGCGCCGGCTCCACGGCTGGTACCCACACCAGCGCCGGCTCCACGGCTGGTACCCACACCAGCGCCGGCTCCACGGCTGGTACCTACACCAGCGCCGGCTCCACGGCTGGTACCCACACCAGCGCCGGCTCCACGGCTGGTACCCACACCAGCGCCGGCTCCACGGCTGGTACCCACACCTGCACCTGCTTCCACGGCGACGACGACTCCTCCTGCTTCCACGGCGACGACGTCTCCTCCTGCCTCCACGGCGACGACGTCTCCTCCTGCCTCCACGGCGACGACGTCTCCTCCTGCCTCCACGGCGACGACGTCTCCTCCTGCCTCCACGGCGACGACGTCTCCTTCTGCCTCCACGGCGACGACGTCTCCTCCTGCCTCCACGGCGACGACGTCTCCTCCTGCCTCCACGGCGACGACGTCTCCTCCTGCCTCCACGGCGACGACGACTCCTCCTGCTTCCACGGCGACGTCTTCTCTCTCCTCGTCTCCGGTGGGCTTTTCCAGGACGCCGCCACCTTCCTCGCCCTCATCGTTGTCTCAGCGACCTAGAGTGGTCTGGCTGCGCAAGCGGCGCTCTCTGAGGTGTGTGTATGGACGCCTGTGGCGCAAACAGCAGCGACACCCGAGACATAGACTTAGAACTCTGCGGCTGTTGAACTTCTGGCGCCACTCACGCCCACCTTCTCGGCAGCCACGAATGTGGCCTTTCCGTGGTCGCCCGCCTCGCCTGCGGCAGCGGCGTTCCACTCGCCGCCGCCACCTGACTCTTCCCCGGTGGATTCGGGGACACGTGGCCTGGCGACCCACCACCAAATCCTCCCTCCACCCTCCCTGGTCTCTTGAACTGTTTCTTGTTTTTTGGGTTCTAGTTTTATTTCGTGTCAAGGGACATCTGGAATCTGTCCTTTAAGGGGGGGGTACTGTTACGATCCGCTGCACGGATCATAGTTTGTTTATGTTTCTCGTCACATATGTTTTCAGCACATTGATTTTGTTTGTGTTCAGTTGCCATGTCAACTGATTACTTTCACCTGCCTCTGGTTAGTGTTCGGGACGCGCACCTGTTGCCCGGGCACTAATCAGAGGGCTATTTAGTCTTTGCTCTGGCCTCACTCTGTCTGGCTTCGTAGTTTGTTCTCACACAACTGATGACGACGATTATTTACTGTTTCTTAGCTACTAGTTCTCACGCTAGGCTCTTTTGGTTTGCTAGCTCCCACGCTAGCCCTTTTGTTTATTCATCATATTATTTATATTTAAAATAAATAATTTTTCCTACCTGCAAGCTGTGTCCGAAGCCGTCTGCATCCTTGGGAGAACCACACCCGCATCACTATGCGACCACGTCGTTACACTTTTCTCTACTTGACTAATTTGCAGGACAACTCTTCCTTGTTCTTTTGTGGCTGTGATGCGATGTCCAGTAGTTGATGATCCACGTTTAACAGAGCCTGAACTGTCAAATGTTATTGAACACAAAAATTCAGTCGGACCCAAAATAAGTGGTTCCAAGTTCCAACTTTGGCGCGTGGACATATCAGAGAGACATTTTGTCCAGGTCCAAGAGTCTGAGTGGAAAAAGTGTAAGCGCCTGTACATGCTGAAGAGAAAAAAGAAGACATATTAATAAGAGTCATGTACAGTATGAACATGTCTCCATTGGAACTGAGCATGGACTTACCTCCACTTTGGAGCAGGAGCAGCAGATGAAGCACGATCCACATTTTCTCCCCGCGTTTGACCAAGTGAACATCAGACCATCCAGACAGCATCTTAACGTTATTGACTAGAAACACATCATACCAAATGGGAGGAAACTATTTCGCTGCTATCTCATTGGCTCATATGTGCCGCCTCTACCTCAGTGGAAATATGTCCAACCAAACTTTCCAGTCCCTTTGTATCAGTCTCTGGCTAGTACAAAATAAAACTACAGAACTATTTTTTTGTCTTACCACTCTCAAGACGCAAGGTTGAGCCGGGGAAGATTTTTCAGCGTTTTTTGAGCAGCTACCCACCGAAATCAACGCTTTTCTCCTGACAGAGTTGATCGACACACAGTGAAAATGGGACCTTTTTAACAGATGTGACATAAATTCTAAATGGCCTCGATTTACAGCTCCAAGGGAAAGTAAATTCAGTCCGTGACACGGATTCCCATTTTAAAGCATTTGAGGTTCTTGCTGGACAAGTGCAAAAACAAGACTTCACCCATCTCCCTGCTACTCGAAGCCTCTCAGCTGAGAAACCAGCTGTACCATTTCCAACCGAGAAATGCAAGGCTCTGCCATACCTTAATACCTGCCTGTCATTCACAATCATGACTGATGTTTTTTTTTAAATGCATTTTAACTCTTAAATAAACGCAAATAAAAGTCTGAAGTCAAGAGGGAGTCCTTTGTTCCGCTTATTAAAACCCAATGAAAAGCATCCAAAAAGCGCAGACAATACTCCATTTACATTTTGTGACTGGAATATTAACCAAGTATTAGCGATATTGTTACTATAAGCGCTAACGCAGACAAACTATTTATAGCGGCGTCGTGATCAGGAGCTTGCGTGCCAATGTTGACATCATCGACTGATCAGCTGCCTCCTCGTTTCCTTGCTCGTCAAACTTTATCCTAGATCATAAATCATGCCTCCCACCTGGATAGTAGAAGGATGAGGACGTACTCTGACAAGTTGGTACCCGTTTCTCACAATTCTGAGTCATTCTTCATCTAAATGGGAATATATATAACATCCTAGCAGTCGGCATTTTAACGACAGCAGACATTGTACAGTGAGTGATGTTTTATTATGTTTGTTGGCTCTCATGAAGTCTGAAGTGAGTTTTAATCAGTGTTTGTTAAAAATAAAAGTTAATGTCGTGCTGCATTTTTTTAAATTAATGCGCCGCGTATGCTTAAAATGATCAAAATACGAACATTTTAAATGTTATTATAAATGTGCCTGTTACTACATTACATATACACTTATATAATGTGTATAAAACCATAATGGAGGTGTTTGGATGTTTTTTTTAAGGGTTTTAGAGGCAGAATAGAGCAACTCTTATAGGCTCCATTGTAAACGGACATTTAATCGCATTTATTTACAAGTTACAATGCATTTAAAAAATAAAACAAATCTTTCAAAATATTTTTGAACAAAAGACACATTTATAAAAAAATGTGCAGTTCCCCTTTAACATTTTTACCCGGGGGCCGCATTGGATTAAAAAAATAATTAAATATGTACACAAATAGTCTCATGTCTGTGTGATCATGTTTTGGTTTAAGTTATGTTCTGCTTGGTTTTGGACTCTTTTTTGTTCCTGCTTTTCACTCCCTTTGTGACGACCGGGGCGCATGGTGATGCGGGGTTCGTTCTCTCAGGAATGCAGACGGGCGTCAGACACAGCGTGCAGGTAAGAAGGTATTTATTTAATAAATAAGTTATACTGGAACAAAGAAAAGGGTGCTCATAGCACATAAGGCAAAAACTAAAAGAGCTAGCATGGGAGCTAGAAGGTAAAAACTAAGGAAGACTAGCGTGGAAGCTAACAGGTACCGAGCCAGAACAAAAGTCGTCAACTGTTGCATGAAAACAAACTACGACGCAAGAACGAATGACAGGGAGGACAGGCTTAAATAATAATGTCAGTGATGACAAACAGGTGCGTGTCGGGAACAAACGCGGCAGGTGAAAATAATAAGCAGCCATGGCAACAAACTCAGGTGTACAAAACAGGTACTCAAGGAGTCCAAAACTAACCAAAAACACAAGTATCTTGAAAACGTAAACAAAAAATATGATGGTGGCGTCAGAGTGGCAGGCGTCCGGGCTGTCGTTGTCGTGGAAACAGGTGCTGGTGCGGAAACCAGACTTAAAGTCGGTGCTGGTGTGGGAACCAGACTTGGAGCAGGTGCTGGGCGTGACTTTGGCGGAGGTGGCCTGGCCGAGGGTTGCGGCTTAGCATGCCGAATGTCTGGTGGCGGAGGCCGGCATGGAGGTTTGGGCTTGGCTGGGCGCAGCTGTGCCCGCCCACTAGCAAAGCACCCAGTACTAGCCCCCCCCTCAAGAAGCGGATCCCAGACGCGTCTTGAGCAGTCTGGAACAGTCTTTAGGGGTGGGAGGGAGGAGGTGAGGAGGTGGGTAGGCTCCTCCCCTTTTGATTGTCCAAATTGTCTATTCTGCTCTTCAATAGTGGACTGTAGGGACGACCAAGAGGGAGAAAACAGAGGAGTGGGCGGAGCTTGAGCCATAGGGGGTGGGGCTTGAAATCCAGAATGTGACTGGTACTGACTAGACTTATAATTAACAAAAATGTCCTGATAGTATTTAATTGTTGAATTAAAGTCATTTGGAGGCGGCTGACAGAAAGAGTTGACTGAATTTAAAAAAATGTCTTCGTCTATGACGTCATCACCAGTGGACGGGATGACGTCATCCGGGCGGGTCTCCAGCTGACTGACAGCCCAATCAGTGAACTGTTTGGCAAAGTGAGTGATGGGATTACCAAACATCGGCGGAGGGGAATCCGGGGCTGCTTGGCTGTGTTCCGGAGGGAAGAATTGCGGGGGTGGCGTGTCTCTGTCGCGAGCTGAAGCCGTTTTGTGCGACTTCCGCCTTCGCTGACGCGTGCGAGCGGGCTGAGAGCGGGCTGAGAGCGGACCTCCCCGGGCCAGATGGAGTCGATCGGGACCAGAACACCTCCAGGTCCCCATATCATCTCCTCATCTGGAGAACAGCGGAGCGTCTCTGCTTCCATCGCTCGGAGGACCATCCACGCACCTTCATCTACCTCCGTCAAGCCCGTCGCGAGAGAACTCTTTCTTGCTTGCTTCGTACTGTGACGACCGGGGCGCATGGTGATGCGGGGTTCGTTCTCTCAGGAATGCAGACGGGCGTCAGACACAGCGTGCAGGTAAGAAGGTATTTATTTAATAAATAAGTTATACTGGAACAAAGAAAAGGGTGCTCATAGCACATAAGGCAAAAACTAAAAGAGCTAGCATGGGAGCTAGAAGGTAAAAACTAAGGAAGACTAGCGTGGAAGCTAACAGGTACCGAGCCAGAACAAAAGTCGTCAACTGTTGCATGAAAACAAACTACGAAGCAAGAACGAATGACAGGGAGGACAGGCTTAAATAATAATGTCAGTGATGACAAACAGGTGCGTGTCGGGAACAAACGCGGCAGGTGAAAATAATAAGCAGCCATGGCAACAAACTCAGGTGTACAAAACAGGTACTCAAGGAGTCCAAAACTAACCAAAAACACAAGTATCTTGAAAACGTAAACAAAAAATATGATCCGGGCAGCGGATCATAACACCCTTGTCTTGTTTCCATGGTTACCCATTAGTTTCACCTGTTCCACGTTTGGACTCATTGTGCACTCTTGTTTGCCAACATAGCAACCCATTAGTTTATTGTCACACCGCGGTGAGGGAAGTCTTGTCTTGGTTTTTTCTGTCTTGTGATTTACATGTTTTATTTTGAAAAGCAACTCCTCTTGTTTCAGATCACGGGTCCTTCCTCTTGTGTCACCAGTCTGACGTCATTCCTGACCCTTGATTGTTTCCACCTGTTTCCCATTACCCTCATGTTCTTTATAAGCTCATGCCTCCCCTTGTTCTGTGCCAGATTGTCTCGAGCTTTCGTGCCTGTCTTGCGTTCCATGTCCCTGTTCATGTCCATGCCTTGCCTTGTCCCACGTCTAGGTCCTTGCTTCCAGAATATCCCACACTGTAATTTTGAATTAACTTTTTCTCCTCCCTCAGAGCGACTTGTGTTATTCAACCTTTTTCTACCGCAGTGGTGAGTTATAATTTTTCCCTAAAGATTTTTCCTCAAAGTTTTTGAGTGATTTTTTGTTTACATTTATTAGAGTAGTTAAGTTTTATAGTCTTTATTTTCTTCCTCCTGTTGGAGCGTTTTTTGTTAAAGTTTTTTGATAGCAGATACGGTGCTAATTATAATTGTCCTTATTTTTGTATTTCCTCCTTTTGGAGTGATTTTCGTTTTTTCCCTTTTGGAACATTTTGTCGATAGCTATTTTTGTCATTTCATAGTATTTGAATTTACTCGGCTCTGGAGGCTTAAAGAGTTTTTTCAAAATAAAAGCTTTATTTGGAATCACATCTCTGCATCTGAGTCTCTTCCTTCGTCCAAGCCTGACATTACAATCTGGCCAGTATGGACTCAGCAGAGAAAGGACATTTTTCCGCCGTCATACAGGATCAGGAAACACGCCTCTCACGCCAAGAGGGTTTCCAGACGGCGATGGCCGAGCATATGGCCCGACTAACCACCCAGCTGCAGGAGATGGCTCTGCGGCTTCCTCAATCCGCCGCATCGCCACCCGTACCTGTCCAACAGCCGCCTACGTCATTCGCCGGAGCCGGAAGTAAATTGGCCCCTCCAGCATCCTATTCAGGTGAAACGGGACAAAGCAAATCATTCATGATAGACTGTTCAATTCATTTCGAATTTAATCCTCACGCCTTCCCCACTGAGAGAGCGAAGATTGCTTTTATGATCTCGCACTTGACGGGTAGAGCCAAGGCCTGGGCTTCCGCCGAATGGGGCCGAGGTTCAGCTGTATGCAACTCACTCACGGATTTCCAGACTGCACTACGAATGACGTTTGATCCTGTCACCGACAACCGAGAGAAGGCACAGGAGCTGAGCAGATTGAGGCAAGGGCGAGACTCGGTTTGTGATTATGCCATCCGATTCCGCACGCTATCGGCAGAGAGCGGGTGGAACTCCGCTGCCCTTTATGACACTTTTTTGAAAGGACTGGCCGTCCCTATTCAAGATCTACTTGTCCCACTAGACTTACCTGCTGGGTTGGACGAACTCATTGCGCTCGCCGTCCGTACCGACAACAGACTCACGCAGCTCAGACGACATCGGAGCTTACGAACCTCCAACACGGGAGGAGCGGCACAATACCAGACGCAACACGGACCGAACTTCTACACCGCTCCACCTGGGTCGAGTCGTTCCAGCCTCCTGATGGAAGGTGAGGATCCCATGCAGCTGGGGAGAGCGCGACTGACGCAGGAGGAACGCCAAAGACGACAGATAGAAGGAAGGTGTTTCTACTGCGGGGAGCAGGGCCACCTCGTCGCCACCTGTCCAATTAAACGACCCATAGAAGTGAGTCTACAAACTACTTCTACTCCTATTAAGCGTACCCTCACCAGGATTCAGGTAAAACATCACACAGTCACAAACATTGGGGCGCTTATTGACTCAAGGGCAGACGAGAGTTTGATGGACTGGTCTTTGGCTGCAAAATTAGGAATCAAGTCTGAACCATTAGCTCGACCCATTAGAGCTAAAGCTCTTGATGGGAAGGAACTGTTTGTAATTACCCATGCCACAGAACTCATCCGCATAAACATTAAAGACCATGAAGAAAAGATTCGCTTATATCTATTCAAAGCCGCCTCACACACTTTGATTTTGGGACTACCTTGGCTGTTTCAACACAACCCCCAGATAGACTGGAGGACAGGTGAAATTAAAGCATGGGGAAAGGACTGTATTAATGACTGTTTCATAGGCGCTACACACAAAAAAAGTGTAGCGCAACTCAACCTGTTTTCTGCAAACCCCACCACAGAATCGGAGAACCCGGACCTGAAATCTGTACCCCCATGCTACCACCAGTTACGAGAAGCCTTCAGTAAAACCAAAGCCATGTCTCTTCCTCCACACCGTCCATACGACTGCGCCATTGACTTGATCTCAGGATCCAACATACCCAAAGGTCGCCTGTATTCTGTTTCCGGTCCAGAGAGGACGGCCATGAAGGAATACCTCACAGCCTCATTAAAAGCGGGGCTGATCCGTCCTTCCTCATCACCAGCGGGGGCCGGTTTCTTCTTTGTGGGCAAAAAGGATGGATCCTTGAGACCATGCATCGATTACAGTCCACTCAACGACATCACCATAAAAAAACGGCACCCTCTTCCTCTCATGACATCAGTATTTGACCAAATCCAACAAGCTAAGGTATTTACAAAACTCGATCTCCGTAATGCCTATCACCTGATCCGTATAAGGGAGGGGGATGAGTGGAAAACTTGATTTAATACTCCCAGTGGACACTATGAATATCTTGTCATGCCATTCGGACTCACCAACGCACCCGCTGTTTTTCAGACTATGATAAATGATGTACTCAGAGACTTCCTTGATCAATTTGTGAATGTATATCTAGATGACATTTTAATTTATTCACCAGACATTGATACCCACCAAGTGCACGTGACTAGGGTCCTTAAAAGACTACTGGAAAATCAACTATATGTCAAAGCAGAAAAGAGTGAATTTCATGTTAATACTATCTCCTTCTTGGGTTTTATAGTAACTCCGGGAAAGGTCCAGATGGACCCGGCTAAGATTAGCGCAGTTACCGACTGGCCCACTCCTGATAGCCGCAAAAGGGTTCAGCAGTTCCTAGGATTTGCTCATTTCTACAGGCGGTTTATAAGAGGTTTTAGCGCTATAGCGGCTCCTCTCCATGCCCTCACTTCCACTCTGGTACAATTTCAATGGACTCCAGAAGCTGAAAAGGCATTCCAGAACCTAAAACAGCGCTTCACTTTGGCTCCTATTCTCACCATGCCAGACCCGCAACGCCAATTTGTGGAGGAGGTGGATGCCTCCAACGAAGGAGTCGGAGCCGTCTTATCACAACGATCTGAGAAGGATGGCAAGATGCATCCCTGTGCCTTCCTATCTAAACGTCTATCCAAAGCAGAGAGGAACTATGACGTCGGCAACCGTGAGTTGTTGGCGGTCAAGCTCGCCCTTGAAGAGTGGAGACACTGGCTTGATGGGGCCGATCTTCCGTTCATTGTCTGGACAGACCATAAAAATCTAGAATACATTAAGAAGGCTAAAAGACTCAACTCTCGCCAGGCCAGGTGGGCACTCTTTTTTAACCGTTTTTCTTTCTCTCTCTCTTACAGGCCGGGGTCCCAAAACGTCAAGCCAGACATCCTGTCTCGATGCTTCGACCCCGAGCTTGTTGCCAAGGAACCAGAAACTATCCTTCCACTGTCCCGTGTGGTTGGAGTGGTTACCTGGCAAATAGAATGGTGGAACCCCGCCACCTAGTGGATGCCCAGGTAATCGCTTGTTTGTTCCGACTGGGTTGCGCTCACAGGTGATCCATTGGGCTCACACCTCCCCGCTTTCATGCCACCCGGGAGTGCGGAGAACGATGTTCGCCATCTCCCGGCAATTTTGGTGGCCATCCATGGAGCCGGAGGTTCGGGAGTATGTGGAGGCATGTTCGGTCTGCGCTCGGAACAAGACATCATCCGGGTCCCGTATGGGTCTATTGCAGCCCCTACCTATTCCCTCCAGACCGTGGTCCGACATCTCCATGGACTTCGTCACGGGGCTCCCGGTCTCTCAAGGTAACACCACTATCCTAACTGTGGTGGACCGTTTCACCAAAATGGTGAGATTCATTGCCTTGCCTAAGTTGCCCTCCGCCAAGGAGACGGCAGAAATCATGATGGACAATGTTTTCAAGATTCACGGCTTCCCGAAAGACATTGTCCCCGACCGGGGGCCCCAGTTTCTATCACGGTTTTGGAGGGATTTCTGCAGACTCATCGGAGCTAAGGCCAGCCTGACCTCAGGCTATCACCCGGAGGCCAACGGCCAGACCGAACGCCTCAATCAGATGACATCACGCCGCCGCCTTGTCATGACGTCACCCCGCCCACTGGTGATGACGTCAGAGACCAAGATTTTTTTTTAAATTCTGTTAACCAAAGGACTTTTTTGCCAGAATCAGACACTTCCAGAAATTTTTTTCACAGACCCGCTCACCGGGACTGTCCTTGCCCCCCAAGACTCAAGCCCCGCCCCCGTCACAAAATGTTTCTTTTTTCCGCCCACACAACCCCAGGTGGGGGAAAAATAATTTTTTTTGGACAATTTAGTGGGGAGGATTCTTCCCCCCTCCTGACCTCCCTCCACCCACCCCTAAAAACGGTTCCCGACCGCGGGGAGCGCGTCTGGTATCCGCTCCTTGAGGGGGGGGCTATGGCTGGGAACCGTACTGGTGGGGTGACTCAGCTTCGCCGTGCCAAGCCTCAACCCCCAGCTAGGTCACCTCCACCTGCACCATGGCTAGCACCAGCGCCAAGGCTAGCACCTATGCTACGGCTAGCTCCACGCCCTGCTCCAAGGCTAGCACCAGCAGCACCACGCCAAGTTCCACGACTGGTCCCAGTACCTGCATCACGACGCCAAGTGCCGCCAGTCGCAGCTCCACGACGCCAAGTGCCGCCAGTCGCAGCTCCACGACGCCAGGTGCCGCCAGTCGCAGCTCCACGATGCCAGGTGCCGCCAGTCGCAGCTCCAAGATGCCAGGTGCCGCCAGTCGCAGCTCCACGACGCCAAGTGCCGCCAGTCGCAGCTCCACGACGACAGGTGCCGTCAGTCGCAGCTCCACGACACCAAGTGCCGCCAGTCACAGCTCCACGACGCCAAGTGCCGCCAGTCGCAGCTTCACGACGCCAAGACCAAGACCCAAGTCACGACCCGCCATGCCAAGATCAAGACCCGCCATGCCAAGATCAAGACCCAAACCAAGACCAAGACCCACGCCAAGACCAAGACGCGCCACGCCAAGCTTCGCCGCCTGACGCGCCACGCCAAGCTTCGCCGCCTGACGCGCCACGCCAAGCTTCGCCACCTGACGCGCCACGCCATGCTTCGCCACGATGACGACGCTCCTGCCTCCTCGTCGGCCACGGGTATGGCCGCTACCTGGTCGTCCATCACGCCAAGTGCGCCCACCTCCTCGTCGGCCACGAATGTGGCCATTCCCAGGTCGCCCACCTCGTCTGGTACAGCGGCGCTCTACGCGTCGCCGCCACCTAACTCTTCCCGGTGGATACGGGGACACGTGGTCTGGCGACCCACCGCCATGTCCCCCTCCCGCCCTCCCATGACTATTGATCATTGTTTTGTTTTTATTTTTATGGACATCTGGTATATGTCCTTAAGGGAGGGGCTCTGTCATGTCTGTGTGATCATGTTTTGGTTTAAGTTATGTTCTGCTTGGTTTTGGACTCTTTTTAGTTCCTGCTTTTCACTCCCTTGTCTTGTTTCCATGGTTACCCATTAGTTTCACCTGTTCCATGTTTGGACTCATTGTGCACTCTTGTTTGTCACCATAGCAACCCATTAGTTTTTCACCTGTCCTCACGACTCACGCACCTGTCTTTAATCATGTTTTCACTATTTAACCCTGTAGTTGCCAGGCAGTCAGCCTGGCGACATCATACCCCTGACACACTCTTTATCGTCACTTTGCATAATGCCAGGTTCACAGTCCCATGCCAAGTAAGTTTTTGTTTCATTGTTCAAAGTTTCTGTTTTTGTGCAAGTTTTGTTTTCATTAGCCAAGTTTTTTACCTCCGCCATTGTGCGCGCCTTTCGTTTGTTCTTTTTTTTGATAATATTAAATTAAATCATGTACTCCCCTTCACGCCACGTATGGTCCAAATCATTTGCACCACAGGAGAACAAATCACGCCAAAGTCCAAGTCCTGACAAATAGAAAGTCTTCATGTGTTTATTTGAAGTACCACAGATACTCTTTTTATTCGACACAAGCCGATGCCGGGTAACAAAGAGGTAATGTGATTTTGTAACAGGTACAGGTGAGTAAGCAATTGGTAGGTATTTTGTCTTTACAAGTAGTGAAATAATATTAAAACATAATAAAAAGTAAGAATCAGGCACTGTTGTCTTGTTGAGCTGGTTTTGTATCGTATGTATAAAGGTGAGTTAACAATAGTCAAGTATTTTGTCAAAGTAATTGTGCTAACAGGTACAGTCGTGGTCAAAAGTTTACATAAACTTGTAAAGAACATCATTTCATGGCTGTCTTGAGTTTCCAATCATTTCTACAACTCTTATTTTTGTGTGATAGAGTGATTGGAGCACATACTTGTTGGTCACAAAAAACATTCATGAAGTTTGCTTCTTTTATGAATTTATTATGAGTCTACTGAAAATGTGAGCAAATCTGCTGGATCAAAAGTGTACAGAATCAGAAATACTTTAATAATAATACCAGAGGGGAAATTAAGATTGCCAACACAATCCCATTCAAAATCAGACAAAAATTACAGGGAGACAGAACAGGATCGCTGACGGGTCTGCCAACTTCTGGCGCTCCTTACAAAAAAGGTCAGAAACAAGTAAACGCTGGGGGGGTGAGAGAAAAAAAATTCAGTGTAAGCCAGGGCCCCTGGAGAGGCGGTCCAAACTGAAGCCAAGGGGGAAAAAAACCAATAGCCATAGCACCCATAAGCATGTGTGTAAGAGGGAAACATCAAAGAACACAAAGGACATAAAAGACATTAAAAGAGCAGAGCTGATGCAACCAGCCACTTCTACACACAGCCACAAAAGTAAAACAACAAAAAATACACATATACACTGTGGTGGCCTCTGCGGTATTCCACGCCATCGTCTGCTGGGGTGGGGGGAGCAAGGCCAGAGACAAGAGCAGACCCAATAAAGCAACCAAGAAAGCCGACTCCACCCTCGGCAAGTGTCCAGTCCGCATGGATGAGCGAGGATACGTCCAAGGAGACCGAGGAGTCCAATACCTGCTCATTCAGCCATATATATGCTCCCAAAAACTGTGTCTGTCTTCATTGTATGCTGTTTTATGTTGTGGTAGGTCTGGTGTGGGAGGGAAGCGCAGTACTCTATGAGACAGTTGGGGGTGAAAGCATCTTTCATCGCAGGCCTGAAACTCAGCCAGTTGAAATTGAAGAGAGGGCAGGGTGTCAATAATGTCGGCAGCAAAATTGGGACGATATAGCTCCGTTGGTAGAGCGGCCGTGCCAGCAACTTGAGGGTTCCTGTTTCAATCCCCGCTTCCGCCATCCTAGTCACTGCCGTCGTGTCCTTGGGCAAGACACTTTACCCACCTGCTCCCAGTGCCACCCACATTGGTTTAAATGTAACTTAGATATTGGGTTTCACTACGTAAAGCGCTTTGAGTCACGAGAGAAAAAGCGCTATATAAATATAATTCACTCACACACACTCAGTCATTAGACTCGGTTCCAAACGCGACAATGGGAAAGTCAAAGGAACTTAGCACAGATCTAAAAAAATCTAATCATTGACTTGAACAAGTCAGGAAAGTCACTTGGAGCCATTTCAAAGCAGCTTAAGGTCCCAAGAGCAACTGTGCAGACAATTGTTCTTAAAGTATAGAGTGCATGGCGCAGTTTTGTCAATGCCATGATCAGGAAGAAAATGCAAGTTATCACCGGCTTCTGAGATCAAATTGGTCACGATGATCAAGAGTCAACCGAAAACCACCAAAAAGCAGGTCTACAATGAATTGGAAGTTGCTGGAACACAGGTGTCAGTGTCCACAGTCAAGCGTGTTTTGTATCGCCATGGACTGAGAGGCTGCCATGCAAGAAGGAAGCCCTTGCTCCAGAAGCGACGCATTAAGTTTGCTGCTGATCACATGGACAAAGATAAGACCTTCTGGAGGAAAGTTCTGCGGTCAGATGAAACAGAAATTGAGCTGTTTGGCCACAATACCCAGCAATATGTTTGGAGGAGAAAAGGTGAGGCCTTTAATCCTAGGAACACCACACCTACCGTCAAGCATGGTGGTGGTAGTATTATACTCTGGACCTGTTTTGCTGCCAATGGAACTGGTGCTTTACAGAGAGTAAATGGGACAATGGAAAATGAGGATTACCGGCGTGGCGCAGTTGGGAGGGTGGCCGTGCCAGCAGCCTCTATGAGACAGTTGGGGGTGAAAGCAACTGTTTCAGCCAGTTGAAATTGAAGAGAGGGCAGGGTGTCAATAATGTCAGCAGCAAAAGGGTTTTAGAATAAGCAACTTTCTTTAATGTGAGCTTGAAGCTCACGAAAGCGATCTCTGCTCTCAGCGTTTCCAGTTGCGTTAACATGATATATAAAATAAACACAATTGTGAAATGACTACATCTGGCCTTAGCTTTGAAAAAAATAAACTAGTTGACTAGACTGGTCTAAAAGTTTCAACACAAATAAAAATGATAATCATACCTCCTCAGACAATAATGTCTTCTGTGCTTGAACCCAGATTTAAGCCCCTCCTCTCATTTCCTGCCCTTAAACGCTCTTCTGAGTAAACAAGCCGAGTGGTTGGTCAAAGGCCCGCCACAGCTTCCGTCTGTCATGGCGCTGTTAGACGCGCTTGATAGCATCAAAACATGTGCAGTTCTTTCATCGTGGCTTCACACACGACATGCATCAGTTAACATTTCAGTTTTTATTTCTACTTCAAGTCATCCGAGGCACTCGCTAAACATCTGAAAAAGTATATTGCAACGCCAGAAAATATTTCCGTAATTATATATTATGAGTCTATGCCTTAAACCAGGGGTGTCAAACGTACGACCCGAGGGCCGGATCAGGCCCGCGAACAAGTTTTATCCGGCCTGCGGGATGAGTTTGCTAAGTATAAAAATTAACTTGAAATTTTTGAATGAAAGAAACAGCTGTCCTAAATGTGTCCACTGGATGTCGCTATAGCAATTATTTGTATCTTTGCATCTACATATATACAAAATAAACCACATGATTAGTACATCAGTTGAGGAAAATGATCAAACTACATAAATAACACCCTTTAATTTGATTTTGATATAATTTTTTCATCTGGATAGATTGAAAACTTACACCAATGAGTTGACTGATTTATCGGATTGTCTGATTGTGGCGGTTCGCTCCCTGTACAATCAGTGTCAGAGCTTAGTCCGCATTGCCGGCAGTAGTTCGGGCACGTTTCCAGTGAGGGTTGGACTCCGCCAAGGCTGCCCTTTGTCACCGAATTTCTCGGAGCAGTCAATGCGTTGAGGGGATCCGGTTTGGTGGCTGCAGGATTAGGTCTCTGCTTTTTGCAAATGATGTGGTCCTGATGGCTTCATATGGCCAGGATCTTCAGCTCTCACTGGATCGGTTCGCAGCCGAGTGTGAAGCGACTGGAATGAGAATCAGCACCTCCAAGTCCTAGTCCATGGTTCTCGCCCGGAAAAGTGTGGAGTGCCATCTCCGGGTTGGGGAGGAGACCCTGCCCCAAGTGGAGGAGTTCAAGTACCTCGGAGTCTCGTTCACGAGTGAGGGAAGAGTGGATCGTGAGATCGACAGGCGGATCGGTGCGGCCTCTTCAGTAATGCGGACGCTGTATCGATCCGCTGTGGTGAAGAAGGAGCTGAGCCGGAAGGCAAAGCTCTCAATTTTCCGGTCGATCTACGTTCCCATCCTCACCTATGGTCATGAGCTTTGGGTTATGACCGAAAAGGCAAGATCACGGGTACAAGCGGCCGAAATGAGTTTCTTACGGGCTCTCCCTTAGAGATAGGGTGAGAAGCTCTGTCATCCGGGGGGAGCTCAAAGTAAATTTGCTGCTCCTCCACATCGAGAGGAGCCAGGTGAGGTGGTTCGGGCATCTGGTCAGAATGCCACCCGATCGCCTCCCTAGGGAGGTGTTTAGGGCACATCCGACCGGTAGGAGGCCACGGGGAAGACCCAGGACAAGTTGGGAAGACTATGTCTCCCGGCTGGCCTGGGACCACCTCGGTCGGGATCCCTGTGAAGAGCTGGACGAAGTGGCTGGGGAGAGGAAAGCCTGGGCTTCCCTGCTTTGACTGATGCCCCCGCGACCTGACCTCGGATAAGCGGAACAAAATGTATGGATGGAAGGAGTTGACTGATGAATAGTATCACATAATTTATTCATAAAACATAAATAATGACAAGTAAATCATATATACTATTAACCGCAACAGGTAATTGTAAAAAAAACAACAACAGCATTATGATTTGTACATTTTGGCGGAAGCTGGAATCGAACCTGGAGCCCTCGAGTTGTTGGCACGGCCACTCTACCAACCAAGCGATGCCACCCCTGAGGTATGTAATGCAGGTGTCAAATCCATTCTTTTATACTTTTGCGGAGACTATTATGCTCTTGATCTCTATTACTCTTGGAGCTCTGCGTGCTCTTCTCAGTCATGTGACCGCCGCGGTCCAATCAGCTGTGCTTATAAGCCGATGGCAGGAAGTGGTCAGTAGACAGGACGTGAGGGGAGGCAGGTTGTGTTTCTGCTGAAGGTAGGTTTTTATTCTCCTTTTCACCCAAAATATTGTGCTGACGGGATTCTAAACTAAATGCCTATTTCTTAACTTTATAGAGCCGACTACCAGCGCCATTGAGCTGTGTATGACTGTAGAAGCGGAGTTGGTGAGTCCATGTTTATGAAATGAGCACCTCTAGCATTAGTCTCTCTCCAATTGTTTCATTGCAACAGTCTTTGTGGCATATTTCTCAATCGTCCATATACAATGTTTATGACTTACTTTTCAATGTGTTTGATAATAAGCACGTTTAGTGCACTGACCGCTTTGTGTAGGTCATATTTATGCTGCTAGTGCTTATTTTAGCACTTTGTTGCATATTGTGATTCTGACATGAATGTTGATTCATCCATCCATCCATCCATTTTCTACCGCTTGTCCCTTTCGGGGTCGCTGGGGGTGCTGGAGCCTATCTCAGCTGCATTGGGGCGGAAGGCGGTGTACACCCTAGACAAGTCCCCACCTCATCGCAACAACACAGATAGACAGACAACATTCTCTTATTATTATAATCAAATGACAGCAGTCATTTCCATGAGGTTATTTTCTAATATAAGTGTTTAGGCCCACTTACAATGACTATAACAAAAAATATTGTTTTTCATGAACTGTGTACTTGTATTGTTTGTCTGGGTGGAGGTCCTGCTTTGGAAATAATTTGTACCCCTTTCAGACATTGCATTTAGTTCCCATTAAAACATTCACATGTTGCGCAATGAGATGTAAGCAGGGGATAATGTGTACATTCCTGCAACTTCCTGTTTGTAAAAAAGATATTTTTATTAGTATTTATTTAATATAGTAACAGCATTTCATGATTAATATTTATAAATAAAGATTCCTTATAAATTACACTAGAATAAGCACACATTTGATTGGTAAATCATAGTGTAACGACCTGGAAAGACATACTTAATGTGTGGTGTTGGAGTTGTCCGACTTTTTGTGTGGCTGTAAACGCATCACTGGCTAAGTGCCATATGTGCATGTGTTGGTGCAAGTGAGAAAGAGCGAGCGGCTGCTGTTGATATAACAAAGTTGCTTTTGGTCTGGTTTGTACTGCAGAAAATGACCACTTTTGCTAGATATCATTTTTTTTACTAATGTTTTGGTGATGTGTTTATGGCTGACAATAAAGAGTTTTGCTCAGTAAAGTGATCGATGGAATTCATGTCCTCAAAGCGTCTCGACAGACGTTACAATATTTGAACAATGATGAAGAAAACTGTTTTCTTTGTCGTGTCCGTGTGTCGAAAATTGTTATGCGCTTATTTTTTTATTTGATTTTGTGCGTGGCATAGATTTGCCGTGCGCAGAGGACGCTTGAGCAGTGCACAATTGCACAGGCACGCACCTTAGAGGGAACGTTGCTCAGGACTACTCAGGACCTTCGTATTGTGAGGCACATGCACTAACCCTTGTTCCACCGTGATTTATATTGTACAATATTGAAGAAAAAAAAAATGAGAACCCGTTCTGAATACTTATAATGCAATTAGAGTTATTTAATGAAGATATTTGATTTGTGTACATGTTGATTTAGAATAGAATAGAATAGAATAGAATGGACTTTATTGTCATTATATTTGCGTATAATGAGATTAAGGACTGCAACCTTAGGTGCGGTAGTGGGAATAAATATGGGGTAAAAATAAATTACACAAGGGGTAATAAAGAAAAAACTAACAATTGAAATAAACAGACTATTATCCAATAAAAATAATAAGCAATTCTGTACAATATACAAAACACTATAGAAATACAAAATACTGTACAATATACAGAACAACACAAGAGTTATTTTTGTTTGTTTTTTAATGTTTTAGTGTCCTACTGTATGTGGAAAAAAACAGTACCAAAGTTGATTTCATGCGTAAAATCTATTGTCAATTTTACATTCTACAATTTGATTGACAATTTGTTTTGAAATCATAAGTAACGCAGATATTTACGTACAATGTGTATCCTTATTTTAACAAAAAAATATTTTTGGAATACATGATGATATAAGATATCATATAATATATATATATATATATATATAATATTTTGATTTTGATAATATTGAATTTTAAAAGATGTGCAATTGCATGCAGTTGTAACCCATATTTAAAATACTCATTGAAAACCCGCACACAGTGCAAAGACTTTTTTTGTGGAGGGTTACTTCCTGCCGCTCACTTCCTTTTAAGGAAGTATTGCTCACTTTACCACCCCCTCCCGTCTGCTGTGGCTGCGGTGCTGTGAGACGCGCTTGAGAAGAAACTCGCAAGATCTCCTTATTCTCACTTTTTGTAAACTTCATAATTAGGTGAGTCTTTTGCCATGGCATAATCAACGGAATTCCAAACTCACAATCATGTGTCATGTCGCCAATATTATGTTAGCATTTGTTTTAGCATAAGAGCTAACCGCTGCCATTCTTCCATAGAGCCGGCATGTTCGATTAATTATCGGGGAGTGCATGGTATGTTGTAGTGATGGGTTGATGAGGCGTCATGAAGCGTTTCAACACATTGCAAAACTGTATTTATACTGTGTCGATACTGTGTCACTAAATACTGACATCTGCTGGACATTAAAAATCCCTACAGGCAACCTATGGACCGACTCAACTGACACTGATTTTATGACCTAGTACAGTGGTTCTCAAATGGGGGTACGCGTACCCCTGGGGGTACTTGAAGGTATGCCAAGGGGTACGTGAGATTTTTTTTAAATATTCTAAAAATAGCAACAATTCAAAAATCATTTATAAATATATTTATTGAATAATACTTCAACAAAATATGAATGTAAGTTCATAAACTCAGTGAAGCACAAGCTCAGGTTTGTCACTAAAATGTCTGTCAAAAAGAACTGTGAAAAGAAATGCAACAATGCAATATTCAGTGTTGACAGCTAGATTGTTTGTGGACATGTTCCATAAATATTGATGTTAAAGATTTTTTTTTTTGTGAAGAAATGTTTAGAATTAAGTTCATGAATCCAGATGGAGCTCTAATACAATCCCCAAAGAGAGCACTTTAAGTTGATGATTACTTCTATGTGTAGAAATCTTTATTTATAATTGAATCACTTGTTTATTTTTCAACAAGTTTTTAGTTATTTTTATATCTTTTTTTCCAAATAGTTCAAGAAAGACCACTACAAATGAGCAATATTTTGCACTGTTATACAATTTAATAAATCAGAAACTGATGACATAGTGCTGTATTTTACTTCTTTATCTTTTTTTTTTTCAACCAAAAATGCTTTGCTCTGATTAGGGGGTACTTGAATTAAAAAAAAAATTCACAGGGGGTACATTGCTGAAAAAAGGTTGAGAACCACTGACCTAGTATATACAATAATATAAACCAAGTCATTGTATTTCATTTAGGATTATTTCATAACTTCATTTAAATAAAAATATATTTTTTGTCTTTTTTAGATACAGTCAATAAATAATGTGAACATGTATCATAACATGGAAATCTAAGAGAACGTGTTGTGAATGAGGATGCTTTTTTTTTTTTACACATTTTTATTTTTTTTAAAAAACAGTTTTTCCAACGTATTCAATTTTAGACGCTTTCTCTTCTTAGTTATTATTTCTCCGGCTGTAGAAAAGACCCTTTCACAGGGCACAGAGGAGGCGTCAGTGCGACACAGTTCGCGTATCGGTCACGTGACCAAAACAGCTCATGATCGGTCACGTGACTTTCTAAAAGCGGTACGCGCACCGACACAGGGTTTCGCTCTATGAGCTCGACGCATGCGCCGATGCATCGGTGTTGCCGGACCCATCACTAGTATGTTGTTTTGCCCTCGATTACTCAGGTAATTATGTTTTATTTTCTTCTGATCATCCAGCCGATTTATAGGCAACAGTTTAGTCTAGCAAAGTGGCAAAGGGCTTTGCACTGTTAATATGCTTTTGCCACTTTGTGGATGCGAATCAGATGGAACGCAGGTGCGTGTATTTAGGTTGTTGCACAACACTTTAATTTATTAACTCTGCTTGATTGTTTATCAACATTGAATGTTTGGACAAGTACTTGAATTTGAATTATGATACATTGAGTTTCTAATGAGTATTATTATGAAACTAGGTTATAATAAGTGCACTTGTAAATGAATTTGTAATTGAATTTGTAATTGATCTATGATTGAGTTTAATCACTAGATAAGAAATCATGATCTGTATTATTAGAAATGTATTATGAATGTTCATTTTAATTGGACTCATGATTGTATATTAATCAACAGGGGCGTCACTAGCTTTTAAGGACAGGGGGCTTAGCCCCCAGGAGATGCACAGGATGTGAGCAAACGTAGCGCACGAGCACAAAACTTCACAAACGGCTAACAAAGACTTAGATATTATTCATTGTTATTATTATTATTTCAGTCGGTTTATTTTCAATCTGTGTTCAGTACAACAACAAACATGGGTTTGCACAGTGATATTTTGTTTACAGCATCAACAAGAAACAATTACTTGCATGATCCTTTAAGATACACTGAAACACAATGAAAGTCATGGCATTAGCCTTTATGTTATGACTTCACAACATAGAGGCTAATGCCACCACTTTCGCTCACAATACAATAATTGTTTGTTCCCAAATATTTTGAAGTTGCACAGATTACATTTTGGGCACATATGTGACTAAAATGGTTGTAAATTCAAGCCCTGGAAATATTACTTAATTACTTGAATTAAAGTAATATCTGGATCGGGATAATTTGGCTTGTATATAATATATTTATATATATATATATATTATGGCAAGTCGTTAAGGAAATTAAATATATATGGAATTCTGAATAGAAATGAGAAACGTTTATATATACTGTAAATAAGAAAGACTTAGAGTCCGTCTGCTGATCTGAAAAAGAGCCAAAGCTGTCAAAGAGCTGAGGGACCATCTTCAAATTTAAATGCTGAAACAAATAATGCAAACAATAAAATGTAACTTCCAGGGCTTGAGATTAACGTAGTCCCGTCGTCCCGGGGACGGTAAAAACAATGCACGGTACGAAATTAAATGCTCTCCGGGACGATGGCTTTTAACCATTTTTTTTTCTTTTGATGTATTTATTCATTTTACATTTTATATTAAATGTCTTGGTTTTTCCTGCCTCTGAAAATCCTATGAAATGTTTAACAAGCCATCCTATAACAATACAACAGCTATTAATGTAACAATACAATAAAACAAATATATCTAATGATGTTTTTTTTAAATTATTTTAACAATAGGCTAATGTATATTACTTTATATAGATTCTACAAGAAACACAAAACTTAAAAACTACATTATTTACAATTGCAGACACAAGGTTTCGTGCAGCTTCACTCATTGTAAAGGAAGACGGAAGTCCACGCAGGAGAAAAATGACTACAAAAATGGTGTCTGGGTTTTTCTTATATATATATATATATATTTATATATATATATATATATATATATATATATATATATATATATATATATATATATATATATATATATATATATATATATATATATATATATATATATATATATATATATATATGAGTCTTTCATACATATATATATATATATATATATATATATATATATATATATATACTGTATGTATGAAAGACTCATATATATATATATATATATGTATATATATATATATATATATATATATATGTATATATATATATATATATACTGTATGTATATATATATATACATATATATATATATATATATACATATATATATATATATATATATATATATGTGTGTATGTATATATATATATATGTATGAAAGACTTAAAGGTATACGAGATAAGCTCCAGCTCCCCCCGCGACCCCAAAGGGAATAAGCGGTAGAAAGTGGATGGATGGATAGAGGATGTTGTGGATCATGTTGACTATTGGTCCTCCTAATTGTCAATCATTCTGGTGATGCTACGTAAAATATATATGTGTAGCCGAGTGTGAAGCGACTGGGATGGGAATCAGCACCTCCAAGTCCGAGTCCATGGTTCTCTCCCGGAAAAGGGTGGAGTGCCATCTCCGGGTTGGGGAGGAGATCTTGCCCCAAGTGGAGGAGTTCAAGTACCTCGGAGTCTTGTTCACGAGTGGGGGAGGAGTGGATCGTGAGATCGACAGGCGGATCGGTGCGGCGTCTTCAGTAATGCGGACGCTGTATCGATCCGTTGTGGTGAAGAAGGAGCTGAGCAGGAAGGCAAAGCTCTCGATTTACCCGTCGATCTACGTTCCCATCCTCACCTATGGTCATGAGCTTTGGGTCATGACCGAAAGGACAAGATCACGGGTACAAGCGGCAGAAATGAGTTTCCTCCGCCGAGTGGCGGGGCTCTCCCTTAGAGATAGGGTGAGAAGCTCTGTCATTCGGGGGGAGCTCAAAGTAAAGCCGCTGCTCCTCCACATCGAGAGGAGCCAGATGAGGTGGTTCGGGCATCTGGTCAGGATGCCACCCGAATGCCTCCCTAGGAAGGTGTTTCGGGCACGTCCGACCGGTAGGAGGCCCCGGGGAAGACCCAGGACACGCTGGGAAGACTATCTCTCCCGGCTGGCCTGGGAACGCCTCGGGATCCCCCGGGAGGAGCTGGACGAAGTGGTTGGGGAGAGGGAAGTCTGGGCTTCCCTGCTTAAGCTGCTGCCCCCGCGACCCGACCTCGGATAAGCGGAAGAAGATGGATGGATGGATATATATATATATATCAAATAAAACAAATGGCTTTTCGATAAGCCATTTTTTATTTATTTATTTATTACAACGCCAAAATAGGCCTAACAACGCCAATAGTTGTAATTCTGTAGCACTTTGAGATTTGGAATCAAATGTAAAATAGATTACAAATGCAATCTATTATATCAATAAATAATATATATATATGTCCTTACGTAACATCACCAGAATGATTGACAATTAGGAGGACCAATAGTCAACATGATCCACCCAGAAATAAATAAAACAAATGGCTTATCGATTAGCCTTTTAAAAAAAAATAAAAAATTGTTTTAATATTTATTTATATGTATCATTATTCTCCTACTCACCTTTCCAGTAGAGGCCTCTCCCCTCTCACTTTATGTGCTCCTCTGCCCTGACTCCTACACGTCAATAGGGGTTGTGGAGTGATTATTATTATCTACTGATGATAGTCATACCTGAATGAGCTCAGCTCCTGTTCTCCTCCATGTGTAAAGTGAGAAACACAGCTGATGCTCCAGAAGGAAGTAACCCCAAAGATAGCAAATGGTAAAAAAGAGTGCACATTTAACTTTATAAATAACCAGGACCTTCATGATGCATTTCAGGCTAACTAAGTAGCAGCATTGTTTTAGAGTGGGAATGTAACTTTTTGTCAAACACAGACCTGGTGTAAAGTGGAGCTAATACATTTTAATACAAGCAGTGATGAATACCTACTTTCTTGAAAAAGTGTCTTATGTCCGTTTTGCATCCGTTCACGTTCTTGTTCTGCAGTGCTGTGTGCTAATGTGCTTCGTACACCTGCAGGACCGCAAGCAAGGTCGCAGAGAAAATGCGGACTGGATTTTGAGTGATGTTAGCATTTTCTATATGAACAAGTGCAATGGATTGGATACTGACGCACGAAAGGGACTCTCTACCTTACGCTATGAAGTGAGGGGAAATTGAGTGAATAATGACAGGTTATATGATTATTTATTTAAACTCATATTCGGGCCACTTTATAATAAATATGTCGGCATGTATTTGTAAAAAAAAAAACTATTTTTTTTTTTCAACACCAAATTATTTAGGGGGGCTTAAGAATATTTTAATAGGCCTAGCAACGCCATTGTTAATCAACATGGTTGGTTATGTTATATCAATTGGTTTATTAGTACAACAAATTAGTCATTCCTGTCATGATCCGTGGTCTGGATCATGTTTTGTTTAGTTATGTTCTGTTAGTTTTGGACTTCTTTAGTTCCCGTTTAGGCCTCCTTGTTTGCTTTTGTCACCATGGCGACGTATTGTGTTCACCTGTCTCTGATTAGTGCTCGCCCGCTCACCTGCTTCCCAAGCACTAATCAGAGGCATTATTTAAGTTGCCTTTGGCAGTCAGTCAGCCTGGCTTCATTGTTTACGTCACGTTCTGACCAAGTAAGTGTTCATGTTCTATGCCATAGCTTCTGCTAACTAGTAGTTTCATGTGTTTTAGGCACGCTTGCCTTTTTTTTGTTGTGTTGTTTGTGTTTTTGGTAGTTGAGTGATTTATGTTAATAAATCCAATCCTACCATTACGCCTTCGTCCGGAGCCGTCTTTGCATCTTGAAAGAACAACCGCGCAGCAAGCTGCGACCCCCCCCCCCCCTTTCGTGACAGAATGAAGCCAGCTTACAGTTCTTTCGCAGCGGGCCACGAGGAGATGGAGACGCGCTGGCGAAGACGGAAGCCAGCCAGAAAGGCTTCGTTTCGCCGTCAAGACGCGTCATTCCCACAAACTCCTCCTCCGGACAGCAGGACGCCACAATCAGACCAGTATTCCTTGCCGCCAAAGCTTGGTAATCCAATTCATCATTTCGCCAAGCAGTTCATCGATTGGGCTGTCAGTCAGCTGGAGACCTCCGCTGTTGACATCACGCCGCCGCCTGCTGATGACGTCATAGGCCAGGAATTTTTTTTTCTGAATTCTGTTTCGCCCTCCAAGACTCAAGCCCCACCCACGTCACAGACATTTTCTTTTTGTCCACCCACTCAAACTCAGGTGGGGAATACAAAAAGACATTTTGGACAATTTAAAGGGGAGGCGTCTACCCCCCTCCTGTCCTCCCTCCACCCACCCCTAAAGACGGTTCCAGACCGCAAGGAGCGCGTCTGGTATCCGCTCCTTGAGGGGGGGGCTAGGGCCCGGAGCTGTACTAGTGGGGTGGCTCAGCTGCTCCATGCCAAGCCAAAACCCCCAGCTAGGCCACCTCCACCTGCACCAAAGCTAGCACCTGTAGCTGCTCCACGGCTAGCACCTGTCGCCGCACAAAGGCTAGCACCTGTCGCCGCACCAAGGCTAGCACCAGCTCCACCACGCCAAGACCCACCACGCCAAGACCCACGACGCCAAGCTCCGGTACCAGCTCCACGACGCCAAGCTCCGGTACCAGCTCCACGACGCCAAGCTCCAGTACCAGCTCCACGACGCCAAGCTCCGGTACCAGCTCCACGACGCCAAGCTCCGGTACCAGCTCAACGACGCCAAGCTCCGGTACCAGCTCCACGACGCCAAGCTCCGGTACCAGCTCCACGACACCAAGCTCCGGTACCAGCTCCACGACGCCAAGCTCCGGTACCAGCTCAACAAGTCCAAGACCAAGACCCTCCACGCCAAGACCAAGACCCGCCATGCCAAGACCAAGACCAAGACCCGCCATGCCAAGACCAAGGCCAAGACCAAGACCCGCCATGCCAAGACCAAGACCAAGACCCGCCATGCCAAGACCAAGACCCACACCAAGACCAAGACACACCATGCCAAGACCAAGACCAAGACCCGCCATGCCAAGACCAAGACCAAGACCCGCCATGCCAAGACCAAGACCAAGACCCGTCATGCCAAGACCAAGACCCGTCATGCCAAGACCAAGACCCGTCATGCCAAGACCAAGGCCCGCCAAGCCAAGACCAAGACCCGCCAAGTCAAGACCAAGACCCGCCAAGCCAAAACCAAGACCAAGACCAAGACCCGCCATGCCAAGACCAAGACCCGCCATGCCAAGACCCACGCCTAGACCAAGACCAAGACCCACGCCTAGACCTAGACCAAGACCCACGCCAGGACCAAGACCGAGACCAAGACCCATGCCAAGACCAAGACCCGCCGCCTGACGCGCCACGCCGAGCTTCGCCGCCTGACGCGCCACGCCGAGCTTCGCCGCCTGACTCACCACGCCGAGCTTCCACACCTGCCACGATGACGACGCGCCTCACTCCTCGTCGGCCACGGATATGGCCGCTACCTGGTCGCCCGCCACGCCAAGTGCGCCCACCTCCCAGTCGGCCACGAATGTGGCCATTCCCTGAGCGCCCGCTTCGCCTGCTGCAGCGGCGTTCCACTCGCCGCCGCCACCTAACTCTGCCCCGGTGGATACGGGGACACGTGGTCTGGCGACCCACCGCCATGTCCCCCTCCCGCCCTCCCATGACTCTTGTTAATTTTTTTATGGACATCTGGAATCTGTCTTTAAGGGGGGGGCTCTGTCATGATCCGTGGTCTGGATCATGTTTTGTTTAGTTATGTTCTGTTAGTTTTGGACTTCTTTAGTTCCCGTTTAGGCCTCCTTGTTTGCTTTTGTCACCATGGCGACTTATTGTGTTCACCTGTCTCTGATTAGTGCTCGCCCGCTCACCTGCTTCCCAAGCACTAATCAGAGGCATTATTTAAGTTGCCTTTGCCAGTCAGTCAGCCTGGCTTCATTGTTTACGTCACGTTCTGACCAAGTAAGTGTTCATGTTCTATGCCATAGCTTCTGCTAACTAGTAGTTTCATGTGTTTTAGGCACGCTTGCCTTTTTTGTTGTTGTGTTGTTTGTGTTTTTGGTAGTTGAGTGATTTATGTTAATAAATCCAATCCTACCATTACGCCTTCGTCCAGAGCCATCTTTGCATCTTGAAAGAACAACCGCGCAGCAAGCTGCGACCCCCCCCCCCCCTTTCGTGACAATTCCGGACAATTGAATGCTTACATTATGCTTTCAAGTACATATATAATGTACTTTGCTAGTGAAGAGGTAACTAGGTTACTCACTTTGTTTTTTTTGGACTTTTAGGTCAGGTTTTTTTTACGGGAAGGAATACCCGTTGACCCAAACAACCTGAGCTTCCTATCCACCTTCAAACTCAACTCAACTCAACAAATGGCGAGCTAAACAACTACGACAAGCATTTTTTTTCTCCTCCGCGGCGAACCTTTTGGATTACTTTTGTTTTTGAACTGAACTTTTGGACTGACATGTGAACTGGTTCCGAGAAGGCAGAAGGACTGCATCTTGTATTTTTGTTTTGGGCATTATTTTAATTTTTTTCTATTATGTCATCTGTGTCATTTATATTCGTGTGTTAATACATTTAATGCAGTCGAAACCAAGATAACTAGTTGTCGTCATCTTTCATACCTCAGGCTCCTAGACGAACCATCTTCTGTTACACGGTTTATACTTTTAACCCGCCTAGCCCATGTAAGCGTTACACAGTGCATGAATTGTAATGTCAAAAGGGAAATAACAAATATATTTAGTAAGAAAAGATTAAGCATTTTATTACCGCATATTATTTCCAGGCTTTTGCGGGCCACATAAAATAATGTGGCAGGCCAGATTTGGCCCCGGGGCCTTGAATTCGACACCTGTGGTCTAAACTGAGCATTTTTAAGCATCAAAATGCCTAAATGAACTAAAAATATCAATAATACAGGAATAGTGTCTACTAGAGGAGTCCAAACCAATCAGAGCTCCCTGTTCAGTATCGTATTCACTGATTGGCTCAGCCCTAAGCAGCAATCCTACAGTATGTTGGATTCAATGAGTGAACATGTTTTTAATACTGTAGCTATGAAAATACTCAATTTATATTTAACAGTTTCTACTTTGCAGAAATCCCTTTATTGCAGTCATGTTTGGAACCAATTAACCACTGTTAATGTTCTTTTTTTTTTTAATGAAAAGTGTTGATAAACAATGTTGGTGGTACGGTTTCTAAATATAAGGATGAAAATATCAATAAGAAAAAAAATGTTTTAAATAATATTTGAAATAAATTTGATGATGAAACTTTCATTTTTCTATCAATTTGCTTATTGAAAAAACAGTTCTGTTAATTAAAAAAATGGTTTATTTTTTTTAAATAATAAAGTGATGAAATTAAAAAAAAATAGAATAAAATGTGATGATACAACATATTTATTATAATTTTTCCAAAACGCACTGGCATTATTTTATTTCCACAAAGTTGTTTAGTCCCAAAACATGTTGCTTTCTTCACTTACAGTATACCACTGTGAAATACCAAATATGTCTTTTTAAACATTAACATAGTCTGCAAGCGAGTCGTGAGTCTTTTTGTCGGCGTGAACCCTCCGTCTCTCCACCGCGTCCCTCGTTCCTGTTTCCATCGTGGTAAAAACCACAGTGGTGTTCAGATAAGCGTCTTTGTCGCTCTGTGGGTAAAAACACGCTAAAAAGAAGAAACAAAGAACATGAAATTGAAAGGGAAATGACAACATTGGCTTTTTGCTTTGCAAAGAAACGGAGCCAGTAAGAAAACACAAGTCAGGATGAATGTAGGGTTGTACGGTATACCAGTATTAGTATAGTACCGCAATACTAATAAAATATATTTGGTACTATACCGCCTCTAAAAAGTACCAATCCCCCATCCCCCCACACCCCCCGTCGTTGTCACGTCGTGTCATTGCTGGTTTACGAGCAGAGGAGCATGTTCGACAGCACACACACACACACACACACACACACACAGAGTCCTTACAAGAAGACACAGTGTGTAGACAGAAAAGGGAGAATGGACGCATTTTTGGCTTTAAAAATGATAAAGGTGAAGTTATAACACTGAAACACCCTCAGGAAGAGGTGCTTTTAGACTTGGCTAGTGTGGAGAATGCATATATGTTTAAGAGTTATTTCTTTATTCATAGTCATGTTTAAATGGTTTTCCATTTGTACTCTTTCTATTTTTTCATTTTATGTCCGCAAGTAAACTGTATGTGTTACTTTGAAGGCTTGCACTGTAGGAGTTGGAGTACTCCCTTATATTTTATCTGTAGTAGAACAATGAGGCTGTATTCTTTTCCGGACAGGTGGGGACTTTCTTCGGATACAAGATGTTGTCTCTTCCAATTGAATGTTAGACCAATTCGAGAAGCCGGTATGAATGTATTGGTCTGGGCTGGTCTCCTGAAGCTTCAGTAAAACTTGATAATATTCCTATTCTGTCTTGATGGTCCTTCTTACTCTTACAGGTCAGCAGCAGGAAGCATGAAGTGCTCTAAAACTTGCTGGTAGACAGCTGCGTTGACCCTGGATCTCAGGAAACAGAGTGGACCGACACCAGCAGATGACATGGCACCCCAAACCATCACCCAACCATGCAAATTTTGCATTTCCTTTGGAAATCGAGGTCCCAGAGTCTGGAGGAAGACAGGAGAGGCACAGGATCCACGTTGCCTGAAGTCTAGTGTAAAGTTTCCACCATCAGTGATGGTTTGGGGTGCCATGTCATCTGCTGGTGTCGGTCCACTCTGTTTCCTGAGATCCAGGGTCAACGCAGCCGTCTACCAGCAAGTTTTAGAGCACTTCATGCTTCCTGCTGCTGACCTGCTCTATGGAGATGGAGATTTCAAGTTCCAACAGGACTTGGCGCCTGCACACAGCGCAAAATCTACCCGTGCCTGGTTTACGGACCATGGTATTTCTGTTCTAAATTGGCCCGCCAACTCCCCTGACCTTAGCCCCATAGAAAATCTGTGGGGTATTGTGAAAAGGAAGATGCAGAATGCCAGACCCAAAAACGCAGAAGAGTTGAAGGCCACTATCAGAGCAACCTGGGCTCTCATAACACCTGAGCAGTGCCAGAAACTCATCGACTCCATGCCACGCCGCATTAACGCAGTAACTGAGGCAAAAGGAGCTCCAACCAAGTATTGAGTATTGTACATGCTCATATTTTTCATTTTCATACTTTTCAGTTGGCCAACATTTCTAAAAATCCCTTTTTTGTATTAGCCTTAAGTAATATTCTAATTTTGTGACACACGGAATTTTGGATTTTCATTTGTTGCCACTTCAAATCATCAAAATTAAATGAAATAAACATTTGAATGCATCAGTCTGTGTGCAATGAATAAATATAATGTACAAGTTACACCTTTTGAATGCAATTACTGAAATAAATCAAGTTTTTCAAAATATTCTAATTTACTGGCTTTTACCTGTATATAATTGAGAACATTTAAACTATTATACAAAACATTTATTCCTCTAACTAGATCTTAACTAGTTTCAGAGTGACCTGACTGGGATTGAACCCAGAACCCTTTGATTGGAAGATAGCTGTTTAACCATTCAGCTATCCTTGGTCTTATTATTACCAGATTTCGGGCCCCAATGACATATATAATTGAGAACTGTCTCAGTAAACTTTCATTTAAAAGATTAATTGCTCTGAGTAGATATTTTGTAGTTGTAGAGTGACCTGACTGGGATTGAACCCAGAACTCTTTGATTGGGAGCTAGCTGTTTAACCATTCAGCTATCCTTGATGTTTTTGCTCCCAGATTTCGGACCCCAATGACATATATAATTGAGAACCTTTAAACTATCATAAAAAAGATGTATTATTATATATTTTTTTTAAATGTCTTTATAGTCCTATTTTGTGTAACATAACACACATTGTCATAACAAATAATCAATAAAGTCTTACTCATATTTTTGTCCCTGTTTTGTTTTGGCAAAACAATTAAAACTGTAATAAAATTGCAATGAATTAATTTGAAAATAAAAAGTAATACCGGGCTGACATGAAATTAAAATACCCCCACCCTGCAAAGCCTTTCCCAGAATCTTGGCATCGCATCTCAATGAATCTTATCAGCGGTGATGCGTTCAGGAACATCATGTCAAGAATTCAGACAGAGAAATGTTGCATATTTCAATGGTAGTTTAATTCCAACATTCAATAAAAGTTCCCGAATCATCAATCACTGTTTTCTCTTTCTTTTTTTTTTTGTTTGTATATTTTTTTAATTAAAAATATTTTTGTTGTTTTCGGTTCACATTTAAGAGTTGATCCTTCGGGCTCTGAAGACCGTGTGAGGCGTTTGTGTAAAAAAGAGGGAAAAAAAAAAAAAATCAAAGGAGGAGGATAATACTGCAAGTGAAAAGTGTACCAATACGTTGTACATGATTGTACACTAAAGAATACAGTAGTGTTAATAACAACAATAGTGTTAGTCCTCAATGGATGAGTCCAGAACTGCAAATGAACCTACAACAGGAAGCGGATTTTTGCCGACACTGCAGTTTGGTTGTTTGTGACTGATAGTGAAGGTGGTTACAATCGTTTGGGGACAAGAACGTGACTTTTCTTCCCTTCATTGTTAGAAGGGAAGTCATCTTCTTCCTCACTCTTCTGTGTGCATCCAACTTTTAGCAGCAGCTGCGATGTTTTGAATGGAGAAAAATATTATTTCCAACACAGCCTAAAATGTGACATACTAAAGGCACATTCAGCTCACTTTTAAAGCAATGATACGAAACAAACAGCCTCATTTTACATTTGGTGCGCTGGCTAATAAGCAGGAGAGAACCAGCCTCTATTGTTGCCATGGTGACCCCACATCACCCCGTTAGCGGTCTGGCGGACCAGCCTGGATACCGTTCACGTCATGTTAGCATTAGCATTACTGCTAAAGTTCTTCATAAAAAAACAAAATATTGTTTGTGTTTTCTTATCTATTTCACAATTGTAGTGTAAAAAAAAAAAAAAAAAAAAAAAATGTTCCCTAGTTCTGCTTTATAACAACATTGTGGAGATGCACAGTGTAAAGTACAAGTGCACAAGTACTGAACAACAATGTTAACTGAATGGTGATTTCAGCCAATCACAAGCTGGAAGAATGTCATTTCCTGGAAAATGGCGTTTTGACGATGGCAAATCATTGATACCCAAAAAGAACACAAACAAAAAAACCAAAGAAATTAAATTGGGTTAAAAATGTCCACGAAAAAAATTAAATAAACTACACATTTCATGATTGGAGAAATTGGCTTAAAAATGTCCCATACAAAATAAAAAATAAACTAGAACATTTATAATAAAATTGGACGTATTGGAAGATATTTTTGTAAAATATGTTGACAGAGAAATCAAAAATAGTTTCCGCATCTTGCTTATAAAATATTTCAAAACGTTAATAATTGGAAGAATCGACCTAAAAATATCCCCATACAAAATGAAAATAAACAAGGACGCTTATGATAAAATTGGAAAATAGTTTGTGAAATATTTTGGTCCCTCATTAAAAAATTAAAAATAATTATGAATTATGTTTAAAAAAGAAAAAAAGAAAAAAAAATGTCGGTAACCTCAAATAGAATGGCAAAGCAACAGGTGGCGCTATTAGAATTGAAGAAAAATGGGACATTAGTAACAAAGGTCGAATGGCATTAATATGTAAAAAACAAACAAAATGAACCACCTAAAAAAATAATATATATATATATATATATATATATATATATATATATATATATATATACATACATTTTCTACCGCTTGTCCCTTACGGGGTATATATATATATATATATATATATATATATATATGTATATATATATATATATATATATATATATATATATATATATATATATATATATATATTCGTTAGGTCAGGAAAAAACACGGAGACCTAACGAATATATATATATAGAATATATACATATATACACATATATATATATATATACACATATATATATATATATATATATATATATATATATATATATATATATATATATATATATATATATATATATATATATATATTCGTTAGGTCAGGAAAAAACACGGAGACCTAACGAATATATATATAACGAATATATACATATATAACCAACCATGTTGATTAATATACAATCATGAGTCCAATTAAAATGAACATTCATAATACATTTCTAATAATACAGATCATGATTTCTTATCTAAAGTGATAAAACTCAATCATATATCAATTACATATTCAATTACAAGTTAATTTACAAATTAAATTACAAGTGCACTTATATAACCTAGTTTCATAATAATACTCATTAGAAACTCAATATATCATAATTCATATTCAAGTACTTGTCCAAACATTCAAAGTTGATAAACAATCAAGCAAAGTTAAATTAAAGTGTTGCGCAACAACCTAAATACACGCCCCTGCGTTCCATCTGATTCGCATCCACAAAGTGGCAAAAGCATATTAGCAGTTTAAAGCCCTTTGCCACTTTTCTAAACTAAACTGTTGCCTATAAATCGGCTGGATGATCAAAAGAAAATAAAACATAATTACCTGAGTAATCGAGGCAAAACAACATACCATGCACGCCCCGATAATCGAACATGCCGGTGTTGTACCGAAATCTGTTACCCATCAGAATTTGTGACTCCAGGGGGCGATGTTCCCATGGCGTTTGTTTGATGGTTAAACGGCAAGCCCAAAGAGGAGGAGAAGAAGAACGCTTGCGTAAATGGCGTAAACTATCCTTAATGCTGAAACGTCAGTTGTCAGAATTTCAGCATTAATAAATTACACATATTCTGGAAATCAATGACTTATTTTCATTATAGTATGAGTCCATTGTATCAGCTGTTGATTCTCTCTCACACACATACATTTTCCAATATAGATAAAGCTATACATGCACATGCGGTTGTTCTGTTTGTTATGGCTGTATGTTCCCTATTCTTAAACCAGTCACCTAAATTACAATGTCCTGCCCTTTTTACACCCCCCTCCCTTCATCTCCATTCACTTTTTCTCATTTGGACCCCCAGAATCAGGACCCACTAGGGTTACATTTTCCGATAAGCTGTGACTTGGCCGTCAGATTTCGAGACCTTACTGTATATTCCCTATTCTTAAACCAGGAACCTCAATTACTATTTCCTGCCCTTTTTACACCCCCCTCCCTTCATCTCCATTCACTTTTTCTTATTTGGGCCCCCATATCCAGGACGCACTAGGGTTACATTTTCCGATAAACTGTGACTTGGCCGCCAGATTTCGAGACCTTACTTCACTGCATCTTTCAGCATTTATAATACAGATTTTTATTAAAATACATATACCCTAACCATCAAACTAAACTAAGCAGAAACAGAGCTAAACAGAAACCTTTTTTTTTTTTTACAATAAATTTTGGAATTCAAATGCAACATACAATCATAACTTATTTTCTAATACAGAAATTAACATGGTATGTTCCTGGCATGCATCACAACTATATCCCTCCTCCTTGGGGTTTCCCACACACAAGCTGTGGTACCATCGCCCGCACCGCTCGCACTGGATCTGAAATTAATGCATTTGGTCAAGTGTATCAGTTCAATGTAAATCAATATGTAAATTGATTAAATAAATTATATTTATTGATATAAATCAATATCAGTATATCAATATCAATTGGCTTCTTTCAGTGGCTGATGTTAAACAAATGATATAAATAATGATAGAATATGTGTAATTTATTAATGCTGAAATTCTGACAACTGACGTTTCATTCCATGATAGCTTTTAATCCGGAAAATGTATGTGTGTGAGAGAGAATCAACAGCTGATACAATGGACTCATACTATAATGAAAGTAAATCATTGATTTCCAGAATATGTGTAATTTATTAATGCTGAAATTCTGACAACGATAGTTTACGCCATTTACGCAAGCGTTCTTCTTCGCCTCCTCTTTGGGCTTGCCGTTTAACCATCAAACAAACGCCATGAGAACATCGCCCCCTGGAGTCACAAATTCTGATGGGTAACAGATTTCGGTACAACACCGGCTCTATGGAAGAATGGCAGCGGTTAGCGCCTATGCTAAAACAAATGCTAAAATAATATTGGCGACATGACACATGATTGTGAGTTTGGAATTCTATTGATTATGGCATTGCAAAAGACTCACCTAATTAAGAAGTTTGGAAAGTGTGAGAATGAGAAGATTTTGCAAGTTTCTTCTGAAGCGTGTCTCACAGCACCGCAGCCACAGCAGACGGGAGGGGGTTGTGAAGTGAGCAGCACTTCCTTAAAAAGGAAGTGAGCGGCAGGAAGTAACCCTCCACAATAAAAGTATTTGCACTGTATGCGCCTTTTCAATGGGTATTTTAAATATGGGTTACATAAGCCTCCCACCCCATCTGAATCTGTTGTCTCTGGGTCGCTGGGCTTAGTCTCCACCTCTACCTGATCGGCCCTCTTTTTGAATTTTCCTTTCGTTTTCTGTCCCTTTTTAACCACAAAAAAATTTGTTGTCTTCTGCCCCCCTTTATCTTCCCTGCACATACGAGCTATATGCCCCCTTTTTCCACAATTGTGGCAGGACTGGTCCTTGTAAAAACATTCCTCCATTTTGTGATTTACTCTACCACGAGTGCATTTACGGCCCGGTGGCAAGGAGAGAGAGACAGCATTCACCTTCTGTGAGCTACTAAGCTGTTGAGATTCTCGTGCCACTGTTTCTATTGAGACTGCTAATTCAACTGCTCTTTGGTATGTTAAATCCTTCTCTGTTAACAGCCTCTTTTTAATCTACTCACTGTTCAACCCACACACTAACCTGTCTCTTAGTGCATCCTGCAGGTAAGCTC
Source organism: Nerophis lumbriciformis (assembly GCF_033978685.3). NCBI lineage: Eukaryota > Metazoa > Chordata > Actinopteri > Syngnathiformes > Syngnathidae > Nerophis > Nerophis lumbriciformis. The sequence continues at coordinate 22,932,454 of NC_084563.2, read as the reverse complement.
CAAATTCACAGTGCTCTGATAATTTTTTTAAATCTGTTACATACTGTGTAATAGTTTCCCCCTCCCCCTGATCTCTCTTATGAAACCTATATCCCTACGCTATCACTATGGGCTTTGGGGAGAAATGTACTTGCAACAATGTCACTACCTCACCATACATTTTCGTGCCCGGCTTCTCTGGGGCGATGAGGCTGCGCAGTAGACCGTACGTCGCCGGTCCCATCACGCTGAAAAACACCGGCAGCTTCCTCTCCTCATTCAGTCCATTTGCTGCCACGAAGTGCTCAAACCTCTCCACGTACGTCGACCACTGCTCCGTCGACTCATCAAAGGCATCCATCTGTCCAATGACGCCCGCCATGCTCGCAGGTGTGTCGTCCCGACGTGAGCCGTACCCCCGCTGCTATGCGAAGCTAACGCTAACAAAGCTAAGCTAACGCTAGCCGCCGATAAACTCCGCGGATTCGCCGCCCCTCGCCCTCTTAAACAGTCGGCAGGCGCATCCGTGCTCGTCGCCAATTATTATATACTGACTGTTAGTCGGTAACACTTACAGTCATACTCATTGTTCACCTTAGCAATGTGATCACGAGAGTCGAGACGGGAGTTGGTGTATACTTTAGACAGCTTTATTTGCACACACAGGACGGAAGTCCAACCCAATATATATAAACCCACCTGGCACTCTCCCTGGTGGTCACTGGGTGTAACACAGTGCAGACAAAACATGAAACTCAATACACAACAGATGGAATTGGAGAATATTGACAAATATGAGAACAAATTATCAAAAAAAGAGGCAATTTTGTGACCCCAAATATAACGGCGAAGCAAAAGGTGGCTAAGCATTAATTGAAGCATTTCGGAATAGAGTAATTCCCGGAAAACGCAAAAATGATGTAACTGACATTTGAAAATGTCCCCCCCCCTCTCATGTAAAATATAATTTCCCTCGTCTTCACTTGGATGGGAATTATTGTCATGCAGTAGCTTCAAAGACCAACATTATTCCTGACAAAAATACATTTCTGTGTAAAAGCGTCTCCGAGGTGAGGACGCTGTCGGAAGCGTGTTAGCGAGGCACGTACGGTTCCCAAAAAAAGGAGCTTTTTGACCCACCTCCTTCCTGAAAGTGAGCTCCCTCTAGTGGCCATCGGCCAAAGTGTCCCACGACAAGATCATGCAAATCACTTTGAAAAACACACAATTAACGGTATTAGGGTATAATTTCTATATAGATTTACACGTACACATCAATTCTTATACTTTGACGGAATGTTAATCCCTTTTTTGCTGCTCATATAAGGTACAAAACAACTTCTCCTCCTACGTCGTATAATCAACATATTTAAACAGTCCTTTATCGTCTTTTACAGGAGAAAATCCATAATAAAAATAAGTTCTATGCTTTTTTTCCCTCACTTGTATCTTACAATATATTTCTCTCTGTCAACACACACACACACACACACACACACACACACACACACACACACACACACACACACACACACACACACACACACACACGCACACGCACGCACACACACTTGTCCCCACTGTGGTTTCTCCTGCAGCAAACTGGCGGCCGTCAAACGGGATGTGTAAACAAAAATCGTGTTAATAAAAATAATGCTCTCCAACAGTCGTCAACAGAGCCCCAGAATTGAGAAGATGTTACAAGGGGCACACGGCGCAGTCGCACTCCAGGGCCGTCTCCATCTCCTCGGAGTACGACGTCCCGTCGGTGCAGCGAAACACCACCTTCTTCCTCCGAGTCTCGGTGACGCCGCAGCAGACGCCCGCCGGCGCCGCCGCCTGGCAGGAGCGAGGGCAATCCATGCGCGGGATCTTGCTGGTGGACGCACACGTCCGCAGGGCCTGGTGGCGTTTCAGCTGCTCGCGCACCATCTCGCCTGGGCACGCCACCTCTGGACAAGACACACGGCGTACGTGAGGGACCACATTTACTATCCAATAGCCAAAACTCCTCCGAAAACATTACGATAAAAAGTAATAATATTTACACGTAAACATAGCAGGCAAACATTCAAGATTCAAGATGCTTTATTATTGTCCATTCTTTAACATGTACAAGACACATAAGAACTGAAATTTCATTTTCAGCACAGTCCCACTAAGAGCAGACATACGTTACAGGGAGACAAGACGGGACTGCCAATGGATCGCTCCTTAAAGGGGAACATTATCACAATTTCAGAAGGGTTAAAACCATTAAAAATCAGTTCCCAGTGGCTTATTATTTTTGTCAAAGTTTTTTTCAAAATTTTACCCATCACGCAATATCCCTAAAAAAAGCTTCAAAGTGCCTGATTTGAACCATCGTTATAAACACCCGTCCATTTTCCTGTGACGTCACATAGTGAAGCCAACTCAAACAAACATGGCGCATAGAACAGCAAGCTATAGCGACATTAGCTCGGATTCAGACTCGGATTTCAGCGGCTTAAGCGATTGAACAGATTACGAATGTATTGAAACGGATGGTTGTAGTGTAGAGGCAGGTAGCGAAAACGAAATTGAAGAAGAAACTGAAGCTATTGAGCCATATCGGTTTGAACCGTATGCAAGCGAAACCGACGAAAACGACACGACAGCCAGCGACACGGGAGAGAAAGCGAGGACGAATTCGGCGATCGCCTTCTAACCAACGATTGGTATGTGTTTGTTTGGCATTAAAGGAAACCAACAACTATGAACAAGGTTTACAGCATATGAAATACATTTGGCAACAACATGCACTTTGAGAGTGCAGACAGCCCAATTTTCATCAATTAATATATTCTGTAGACATACCCTCATCCGCTCTCTTTTCCTGAAAGCTGATCTGTCCAGTTTTGGAGTTGATGTCAGCAGGCCAGGGAAGCTAGGGTCGATATTCTTCTCTTGATCATCTTCGGTGGCATAAGGGACGGTGTGAGCCAAGACATCCAGGCGGTTTAGCTCGCTCGTCTGCGGGAACAAACTGCCGCCATTGCTTGCCGTGCTAGCAAGGTCCTTTGTCCCTGAATTGCTCAAACACTCCGGCAGATTTAATGGGGGTCTGGCGGCAGATTTCTTTGACTTTATTGTTGGAAATGCATCTGCTTTGAGTGTCGCAGGATATCCACACATTCTTGCCATCTCTGTCGTAGCATAGCTTTCGTCGGTAAAGTGTGCGGAACAAACGTCCAATTTCTTGCCACTTTCGCATCTTTGGGCCACTGGTGCAACTTGAATCCGTCCCTGTTCGTGTTGTTTCACCCTCCGACAACACACCGACGAGGCATGATGTCTCCAATGTACGGAAAACAGTCGAAAAAACGGAAAATAACAGAGCTAATTTGACTCGGTGTTTGAGAAAATGGCGGATTGCTTCCCGATGTGACGTCACATTGTGACGTCATCGCTCCGAGAGCGAATATTAGAAAGGCGTTTAATTCGCCAAAATTCACCCATTTAGAGTTCGGAAATCGGTTAAAAAAATATATGGTCTTTTTTCTGCAACATCAAGGTATATATTGACGCTTACATAGGTCTGGTGATAATGTTCCCCTTTAAAAGCAAAAGACGGAGGATTTAATCTCTACTATTTTTCTTTGCAGCACGATTGCCTCTTTTCTCACGCCCATTTGCACTCACATTTTAAACGTGCAAAGTAAAAACGCAAAACAGAACAGTTTCAGTCTTGATAAATCACACCGCGTGTTGTAAATGATTCCATTTGCATCTCCTCCTTCCAGTATTGTGGGCGTTGTGATCATCAGCAAATATTCTGCATATTCATGAAGACAAACACATCAAATGCTCATTTAAGAGACACAATCCTGTACGCTGCAGTTTAGTAGATCAGCTTTGTGTGTGTTATCACCTTTTCACCTGTTTTAATACACACACACTTCTAGTAGATCAGTCTCACGATGTAACTCTTCCTTAAAAGTTGACTTGCATAAATAAATGAGCTACTCCCTCACACAAACACTGTTGAAGTTGAAACTTGTTGTGGTTAACCTTTAAAATAAAAAAAGTGTGGACTCAGAAGGAGTTTTTCTTCCTGTCCAAGTGTGCGACAACTTCATACACGATTGCTGCAACGACTGCACACAGGAAGAATACTAAAAAAAGTTCAGTACTTTTTATTTACAGTTTGCAGTAAGAAGTGTTGCATTATCATCAGCATAAACTTGTAGGTTAATTAGTGACGCTAGAAATGAACATGGTGGTTATTTATTTTGGCAGTCAGCACAAAAGTACAACGTGTTTCATTAGTTTTCATTGATAGGCTTCCTACTTGCATCTTTTACCACATTACATTTGCTGTTACTTGCTTCAGGTTACTTTGAAATCACAATAAATCAAAGGTCCTCCTGATCATGATTCCAAAATATGACTAAAGAAAAAGCCTGGCAACAATAATGTTTTTATAAAAATGAAAAAAAAAAGCATTGTCTTGATCATTTAGATTTCCAAGTATTTCAATGAGTGCCCTAAAGAGGTTAATAAATTGTGTAAGATAATTTCCAAAGCCTCTTTGCAGTATTGGGAATATTTATTTAAACAAGTTACATTGAAGAACATCACATTTACACTCACATAAAATCAACATGTCCGAAAAGGAACAGGAAGAAGCAGAGCTTATTTATTCCTACCTCATCTCTATGTCTCCATTTTCATGTTCTTACAGGGAAAAAAGTATGAGAATGTGTATTATTAACAGAATGTGTATCAGAACACATTTTAATGTTGTGTGATGAGGATTGAGTCATGATGACACACGTCAGTGTACGTGCTGAATTCTTCTGCTGCCCTCGTATTTGTCTGCCTCGCCTTGTCAGTTTTCCTGGAGACGATGGCATGGAATAAACCAAAGAGTCCTCGTCTCTCTGAGGAAACAAGTCAAGCTGAAAACCAAGCAAAGATGAACAAAACTTTTCTACAAACTTCCTTTTACCTGCTGGACGTGACTGAACGTTTCATCGAGTGTTTGTGGACCAGCTGAAAAATTGAAGACAAATAATAAAGCAACCACTTTATGATGATTGCTAATGCACTTTTTTCTTACCTTTGCAGCAAAAACTAATTGTTGTCCTGATCTTGTTGATGACGAAGGCTGACATGATGAAGTTTAAAACCAAAGAAGCACTCAAAATAAAGATAACATACTTGTTTGCATCACAGTTGCTGGAATCTAAAAGGTTGTGATGAAAAAACAGTCGATATTTTTAGCAACAAACGATAATGATGAATCCGTCAATACTAATGATTTAATGTTTACCTTGTGTGTTGTTGACTTTTATTGGATTTCCCATGAAAATACTCCCACATGTGACCACAGCACACAAGTAAGTTTCAGCATCAGAGAAGTTGACGTTCTTTGAGAAAGTGTGGACACATTTCTGTGTGGAATTATCTTTGATCTTCTTGCATTCGTCATGAGTGTAAACAAAGCTGGGATGGACACTTTCTGGTCCAGTTCTGAACCAGGACACTTTGTGTCCATCCTGACAGATTTCATTCCCAGAGTGGGAGAGGACTGACCCTGCAAAAAATGTTCTATAGAATTTCTAAAGAATATCTCTATAGAATTTCTAATGAACTTTAGGACCGAAGTTCTATAGAATTTCTAAAGAATATCTCTATAGAATTTCTAATGAACTTTAGGACCGAAGTTCTATAGAACAGGATTCTAAAGAATGGTTCTATAGAACATGGTTCTAAAGAATGGTTCTATAGAACAGGGTTCTAAAGAATGGTTCTATAGAACAGGGTTCTAAAGAATGGTTCTATAGAACATGGTTCTAAAGAATGGTTCTATAGAACAGGGTTCTAAAGAATGGTTCTATAGATCTCCTCTAAAGAATAGTGCTATAGAAGAAAGTTCTAAAGAGTAGTTCTATAGAACAGGCTCCTATGGAATGGCTTTCTGTGGAATACGGTTCAGAATGATGTAGAAATGATTGGGCAGGCATTCTACAAAATCTGTGGTCTAACACTGGCAATGGAGAAAGACAAATATTGCAGTTGAATGAATGTTGACTTGTATTTATTATATACATGTAACTCAAATCTTGACGTAATAAATAAATGTCAGCAGCATAAATCAACATGATCACCGCGCTTCCCCGACTGTTAGAGACGGCTAGACGTCCAGCAGAATTTGTTTCTGAGGCCTTCTTTTTTTCCCATTTTCTGCGCAATGTTCAGTTTCACTCCAATGATTTTCTTTATCACATTTGATTCACTTGAGGGATGGAGCTTCTTCACAAAATCTGAAAGATCAATAAAATATACCAGAATTAGTGTCTGCAGACACCAAGACACTAGCTGTCATGCAATGAGTTACACTATGGCATTTTTCAGCTCGATAAAGAGAGTGATGTCTATCATTTAATCAATGCAATGGATAGTCAACACACTGCATACATTGCATATCACGCGTTTCTATGCTGTAAGGCACTTGCACTGCTTGACGCACACAAAATCATATGTGGTGCAATCATGCCAGGCTTTACGAACTGCAACAAATCTGTATCAAATTCTGACAGTGCATGTACACTATTCATTAGCTATATAGAAAATCCATTCAGTGTGTGAAATATTTTTCAAATTATTTTCAGGATTTCACTTTCTTGTGAATCTTGTTGTGTACTTGATGGGTGTCCCCAATGGCGTTCGAACAATCACGAAAGTGCATTAATAGAATTCTAATAAAAATATTTAACTTCAATCTGATTGAAACCATATCCACATCGGGAAGGGGATCTGACACATTCCCTATCTAAAAGTCGTTCACTTCTCAACTTGCAGCAGAACTCACGGAAATTCCCGACGCTAGTTGTTAAATAGTAAGGCGGAGAATGCCGATATAAGATATCAAACGAGAAAAAGGTGTAGATATCCGTGCGCTGCGGTTTTTGCTTTGTCACTTGATGTTGGTTTCCGACGAGATCAAAGCTAATGTGACCACCCATGCCTATAAATCTGTCAAAACGAACATCTCGAAGTCAATTCATGGACCAAGCAGACTGGAAGCTATGGATATCTATACTTCATGCCAAACGATCACGGAACGACTTGGAGATAGGAAAAGGGTCAGATCCACTTCCCTGATGTGGATATGGTTTTAATCAGATTGATTTAACTTATACTCACCAATAATAGCAGACACTTTCTTGTCATCCAGTTTTGGTTTCTCATGCTTATCCTTAAAAGCATTGGATTTTTTTCCTGTCAAGCTGCTGTTGGCCAGCTCCTCTCTGGCAGAGCGACAGCAGGACGTCGAGCTGATAGTATTGTTGCCTGACGTGATAAGTCGTCCATCTTCATTAGCAGGCCAGGAAGTCCTTTAATAGAAAAAAGTACATTGTGATGCAGACACAATAAAAAAAAAATACATTAATAACATGAAGCTGGCGATATCCAAACCGCTCGGCTCTAACCCCAGCTATCATAATGTAAGGGTATTTTGATAGGAATCTTGTTCAAGTCAAGGGAAACATGGTAAGGAAGCAATCAAAGATGAAAAATATATATAACCATATATATTAATTCATCCTGACCACGCGAAGATTTAATATTTGTCGGTCAAGTATTAATCAGATATCCAGCTGAGACAAAATATCAAGAAGGAAGGGACGTAACTCTTGCTAATATAAGAGAAACACACAAAAACGGACGGACAGACAGACAAACAAACAAGTACCATATGTCCTCCCCTTATTTAGAGGGGAGGACATCACAACTTAGGATGTTGTATATGCAACAGTTCTGAAATTATCCCAAATCATAAATGGATTTTTATTGGAAAAAAGGGGCATAACTCTGGAAAATATTGTCCGAGACGACTCATTTTCGATAGGCTTCTTGTTACACTAAGATAAATAGATGTAACAAGTTTGGTTTCCGTACATGAAACGATTCTGTAAATATTGCGGTGACGGATGGACAGCCGTACATGACGACAATACCCGTAGGCCAAAGTTAGATGAAAATACAGTAATAAGAAAGTTATTTCATACATCGACATGTAAGCATATTTTCCATCAACCTATGATAATTACAATAACATACTTCTAGAATAAGAAAACCTACCTTCAACAACCCTCAATGCATCTCGAAGGGATTTGTTTTCCTCTCTCAACTGGAGGACTTCCTTCTTCAGGGATTCCATTTCTGTACATGTATCTTTCGGTGAAGTTCTTCCCAGCTGAAAATGTCAAAATAGTAAATCAAATGAAATAATTTGTATTATGATTAATTTGGGCGCTCATATGTTTTCCGGAAGCAATTTGTCCTGGATACGGCCCTGACAGCACCATATAAGTTTTACATGTATAAGCAACCTTGTAGGCACATTAATTTGAATATGCTACATGTACATGTAGCAGTAAGCCATTCACACAGTAGGCACTGTTCATCGGGTATTTGTAGTGTTATTTTCATATAAGTAAAAGTATAAACTTGTGTTTTAAACCAGTTGCCAGGGATGCAATTTTTACGTCCTCGATTTCAAATGAATGCTAGGCACTTGTGATTGTTTGCCTCGAGAGGGTGCTTTGATTAACCAATAAAATCCTATTCTATTCTATTCATGTACTCACAGCAGCAAGTTGGGCCTTCAATTGTGCCCGAGCATCATATCCCACAGCTGTACGGCTTACTTTCCTCTTTTTCTTCTGAAAATTCAAGATTAACAAGAAAACGTGTTCAGTTCTTTTATATGCCATTGAAGTGAAGAAATATGTTTGCAGAAATGATAGATTTTCGAGTACATGCAGAAAGTCTGTCAACACCTCAATTTGTCTTGAATATTATTCTGTCTGAGTTGGTCGAATTGAATCAAAATATTCAATAACTTTAAAGCCTACAATGAAACATGATTTGATTAACTTTTATGATAAAGAAAAACTGACAAGGTACTTCAAAAGTATGGGATTGAATCCTACAAAACCTCACACAGTTGAAACACCACTGAAATAGTGAGTGAGTGAATTAACGTTTAACGTCGCTTTCAACACTATTTCGGTCATATCGCGACAACACCACTGAAGTAAAAGTACCTGCTGTCTGTCAGATAGAGTCTCCTCAACACTTTCATCCTTGCTCTCACTGTCTGATGACCAAGACTTTGGCTGTTTGTTTCTCTTGCCTCTGCCATATTCCAAATCACCAGTAAGGGGTACATCCTTGCCATCCTGAGCGGCTTTCAAATATGGCGTCAGTTCACGTGTGTCTTCTGTGTAAAAACAAATATGTGCCACATTAAGCTAAATTAAACTGTACAGTTAGTCATACATTTCAGCAGCAGATTGTTATCACTAAATTACTTTGGTATACCTACAGTTCTGATGATTCAGAAATTCACCTCAGCGAGAAACAAATTTCACCTTACTTTCCCTTATTTACAGGCTTACAGCCATATTAAAAAATTGTCAAGGTTAAGTCTGTACTATCATGACAATCACCTCAGCATTGCAGATTGAAACATTCAGTATACCAGGGCTGCACTGATGAGAAATTACTATCAATCATGGAAGAAAAAAAATTATATTAATTAAATTTAACTTTACATAAACAAAGTCGAAAGTTCAAGGTGTAAAATCAGAAGTACATTAAATATATCTATATTAAATATATCTATATTTATATGTACTTCTGGTAAAACGTATACTTTTTACTGAATTGAATTGAAAAGTTTTCAACTGTTTATTAATTACCACCAAATCTCAGAATTCTTGCCACGTATTTGGTTTGTGACTGCTTCCTTCCTCCTGCTTTGTTGAGTGGCCATGGAACTTGGACTTCTTCATCACTGTCCCAATTTTCTCCATTCATCTTCTCTCGAGAACCGCTCGTGGTTAATATAATATATTTCGTCTCGATGATCATCCTCCCCTTGCTTCCGTTTGGCGACCTGACTGGGGGCCAAACTCCTTCTCTGTGTGATCACACAAGCCTGACGTTACAAACAATGGAGGGATGATAATAATAATAATAATAATAATAAATGAGGCTAGTTTTGCTAGCTCACCATTTCCGCCCGTGCCTCGAAGCTGCTGTTTGGCTCAACGTTAGCCCGCTTGTGACGTCTCGCATCGCGCCTAGAAGACCCTAAACCTAAATGTGATGTTTAAGCCAACAAAGTTACCGTCAATGAACTCCGACGTGACTTGGGCAGCTTAGAAAGAGCGAGTGAAGTCAACATGGACGTTGTGGCCGCCATCACCAACTCAAACTGCCCGCGAAATCTGCTTTGCAACTACGGCAAGCGCGAAGGGGAAAAATAAATAATTTAAAAAAAAGTTGATTTGAAACATATTCGCACTTATTAGTGTCGGATATGAGAAACATTGATACAACGCGATTATTACCAACTATACATGAATTTGGTTGTGATTGCAGCCTTAAAACAGTTTTGTTATTTTATAACAAAACGAGAGCAGTTCTATCTATCGTGTTTGGGGGGGGGGGGTTGTAATGTTACGGCGGGAAAAGTAGTAAACTAAATATAACATTGAACCATGCTTTTGAAAATGTATACATTTAAATCCTGGCAAATACTGACTTTTAACAATATAAATTGTTACTTACATGAGTTCGGTAAAGTGTTTTCCTATTGGGCTCCGTGAAGAAACGTGTCTGGGCTTGTTCTTCCACAGCTGCATGCAGGTACGTGGGCGGGTCCTGACGTTTTAGGTCTGATTTAAACCTTTGAACTGAGTTTTGCTAAATCAATTTATGTTGGAAGTCCAATAAAATTAATTTTATCACATAAAAAAGTAAGTTACGAAAATATTCACACTTTTTACTTATAGATAACTCAAAAACTCTAAAAATAAAAATAAATTGATATATTGGAATAAATATACTTTTAAAAATAAAGTCTGCCGAAGTTCTGGGTGTCCGCCTTGAAATGACACCTCACAATTTTGAATGATACAAAATTAACATTTTCATAATTGAGGGAGACATCCTGCATTGTTCAAAAAACAAGCTCAAGTCTGGTGAATCAACTTAATGAGATTAATCAATGCTATGGTGATAGCGCTGCTGCCATTTTATAGAATTTTATTCCATGGAACAATCTATAGAACTTTCAGCAGATAAAGGATAATGTCTATAGAATTTCTGTTAGACATTCTATAGAATGCCCAGTTCTATAGAACAATCTATAGACCTTTCAGCAGATAAAGTAATGTCTATAGAATTTCTGTTAGACATTCTATAGAATGCCCAGTTCTATAGAACAATCTATGGACTTTTCATCAGATAATGTAATGTCTATAGAATTTCTATAGGATATTCTATAGAATTCCCAGCTCTATAGAACAGTGAAAAGACCTTCCAGCACATGAAGCTGATGTCTATAGAATTTCTATAGAATTTTGAATACATATTCTATAGAATCTTCAGTTCTAAAGAAATTCCGACGAAATTCTATAGCGTTCTATATATTTCTATAGAGATTCTATAGAACATTTTTTGCAGGGGAGCACTGCAACTTCACAGGCGGTCCTGGTTGGACTTCAGAGACAACAGACACGGAGGGTTCTGGTTCTGGGAAGAGTGCAAGACAAATTGAAGTCTTTCAGCACTCTGTGACTTTGATTCCACAGATCGACATTCACTTCTGTTGAAATCTTGAAGGTAAAAAATACTGATGTGTTAATGCAGAGGTTACATTTCTTGTAGTGCATGTAAAAACATGTTCATCACAATAAAATATTTGTTCAGTTGGACATTTGTAAGCCAAATTATTGGAAGAGTAATCAAGTTAACATTGTTATCTATAAACAGATGTTATGTAACAATTAAAATATGTAAAATTTTTCATATAAACTGTTTTCTAATTATTTGTTGTCATATTTACCTGTGACCTGAAGGAATGTTCCTTTCAAAAACATCATGGTATTCATATATTGTTGTACATTTAAACAATAGTAGATTGCCGAATCACTTTTCTCTACTTGACTAATTTGCAGAACAAATTTTCCTTGCTCTCTTTTGGCTGTGATACGATGTCCAGTATTTGATGTTTCATGTTCTGAAGAGCTGTAAGATGTCATTGCAGCTAAAATGTCAGGAAAGGTTCCAGAAACAAATCGGATCCAAAATAAGACGTTCTGAGTTCGAATATCCTCGTAGGAACATGTCAGAGAGACACTTTGTCCAGGTCCAACAGTCTGAGTGGAAAAGTTGTAAGCACCTGTACATGCTGAAGAGAAAAAAGAAGACATATTAATAAGAGTCATGTACAGTATGAACATGTCTCCATTGGAACTGAGCATGGACTTGCCTCCACTTTGGAGCAGGAGCAACATATGAAGCACGATCCACATTTTCTCTTCTCTTTGGACCAAGTGAACATCAGACCATCTAGACAGCATCTTAAGATTATTGACATGAATCACATCATACCAAATGGGAGGGAACTATTTTGCTGCTATCTCATTGGCTCATCAGTGCCGCCCCTACCTCAGTGGAAATATGTCCACCCAAACGTCTCTTTGTATCTTTTTCTCACAGTGGTTCTATTTGTTTACTACTTTTAATAACTATGCAGTATTTTTGTGGCAAAGGAAACTTTTTTTGTCCCTGCAGATTTTATGAATATCAATATATTATTATTCTATAGCATCTGTGCTGGGTTTTGTTAAAACTAGATAGAATTTATTTCATTTTCAAAGGCAACCAAACAATTTTTTTTAATTGTCCTTTCATGTCGAATGGAAATAATATTGCATTTCCATTTAGTCCCAGAATATTTTGGTTGGCTATTGTGATGGTACGTCTGGAATAATCCAAAATTGCATGTAATAATGCATGAAATTTAATGTTGCAAGACATTTTTCATATAAGATACATATTATTAATACAACAAAAAAATATCAAACAGATAATTTAAATATGTTTTAATCAGCCTATTAAGTCATCCAGCAGCTTTAAAATTTTAATAGGATGTTGCTTGAATAGGCAATGTCTAATATTTCTATTTTTGACAGTGCAGCTTCCTCCCGCCTCCAAAGACATGCACCTGGGGATAGGTTGATTGGCAACACTAAATTAGCCCTAGTGTGTGAATGCCCGAGAGGGACAAGCAGTAGAAAAAGGATGGATATGTTGACACAAACGCAAAAGACGGAGGATTTTATCTTTATTTGTTTGTCTTTGCAGCACGATTGCCTCCTTTCTCACGCCCATTTGCACTCACATTTCAAACGTACAAAGTAAAAACGCAAAACAGAACAGATTCAGTCTTGATAAATCACACCACGTGTTGTAAATGATTCCATTTGCATCTCCTCCTTCCAGTATTGTGGGCGTTGTGATCATCAGCAAATATTCTCCATATTCATGAAGACAAACACGTCAAATGCTCATTTAAGAGACACAATCCTGTACGCTGCAGTTTAGTAGATCAGCTTTGTGTGTGTTATCACCTTTTCACCTGTTTTAATACACGCACACTTCTAGTAGATCAGTCTCAAGATGTAACTCTTCCTTAAAAGTTGACTTGCATAAATAAATGAGCTACTCTCTCAAACAAACACTATTGAAGTTGAAACTTGTTGTGGTTAACCTTTAAAATAAAAAAAGTCTGAACTCAGACGGAGTTTTTCTTCCTGTCCAAGTGTGCGACAACTTCATACACGATTGCTGCAACGACTGCACACAGGAAGAATACTAAAACATGTTCAGTACTTTTTATTTACAGTTTGCAGTAAGAAGTGTTGCATTATCATCAGCATAAACTCGTAGGTTAATTAGTGACGCTAGAAATGAACATGGTGGATATTTATTTTGTCAGTCAGCACAAAAGTACAATGTTTTTCATTAGTTTTCATTGATAGGCTTCCTACTTGCATCTTTTACCACATTACATGTGCTGTTACTTGCTTCAGGTTATCATGAGAATGTGAAACATTTTTTTAAAAGGTTGTGCAAAAAAAAAAAAAAAGACATCAATTGTACATAAATATTCACAGCCTTTGCCATGAAGCTCAAAAGTGACCTCAGGTGCATCCTGTTTTAACTGATCATCCTTGAGATGTTCCTGCAGCTTAATTTGAGCCCACCTGTGATAAATTCAGTTGGTTGGACATGATTTGTAAATGCACACACCTGTCTGTATAGAAGGTCTCATGTTTGTCAATACATGGCAGTGCACAAACCAAGCATGAAGTCAAATGAATTGTTTGCAGACCTCCGACACAGGATTGTCTCGAGGCACAAATCTGGAGAAGTGTACAAAAAATATAATTTCTGCATTGAAGGTCCCAATGAGCACAATGGCCTCCACCATTTGTAAACAGAAGAAGTTTGGAACCACCAGGACTCTATTCTCAGAGCTGGCTTAACTGAGCGATCAAAAGAAGAAGGGCTTTAGTCAGGGAGGTGACCAAGAACCCCCATGGTCACTTCTATCGGACCTACATAATTATTCTGTGGAGAGATGAGAACCTTCCAGAAGGACAACCATATCTGCAGCAAACCACCAATAAGGCCAAACGGAAGCCATTTCTTTTCAAGACTTTTGCTAAAATGCACCTGAAACAATCGCAGACCATCAGAAACTAAATTATCCGGTCTGATGAGACAGAAATTGAACTCTTTGGCGTGAATATCAGGCATCATGTTTGGAGGAAACCAGGTGCCGCTCATCACCAGGCATGTACCATCCCGACAGTGAAGCATGGTGGTGGCAGAATCATGATATGGGGATGTTTTTCAGCGGCAGGAACTGGGAGACTAATCAAGATAGAGGGAAAGATGAATGTACAGAGACATCTTGGATGAAAATGTGCTCCAGAGCGCTCTTGAAATCAGATTGGAGCGACGGTTCATCGTTCAGCAGGACAACGACGCTGAGCACTTTGCCAAAATATCAAAAGAATGGTTTCAGAACAACTCTGTAAACGTCCTTCGGCGGCCCAGCCAGAACCCAGACTTGAATCTGATTGAACATCTCTGGAGGGATCTGAAAATGGCTGCACATCATCTACCAACTAAACATTCAGTACAGACACAAACACATACTACCATTTTACCATATTTTCTGTGTTTAGTAAAAAAATAAAAGCTTAATTGGATCAATTACAGTAAAATATTTCATACCATGTCTTTGCAGTGGAACTTCTGACGGCTAACAACTAAAAGGTCTTACAGTTGTAATCATTTTTGGTCTGTCTTCAACTCAGGATTTTCATAGACAAATCTGATTTGTTAGATTTTGCCCATAGTCAGTGATTAGTCAAATATATGATACTGTGTTTTTTTAAGGGAGACATAAACAGATTGCGATTAAAGTACCACATACTGACTGGTCACTAGGTTTCAGTAACGTCACATGAATGTAGATCTAGGCGTTAGGGTGATTCTTCCGAAGTAAATAATAAAATTAAATATACAAGGAATATAGTCTTTCATTAAGCAAACAAAAGTGAGATCTTAAAAAGGCTAAACCACTTCAAAAATAACAAATCAATAAGGCAGAGAATGAACGGTGTGAATTGTGCAGCGTTGAGAAGACATCTAACTTAACTAAATGAACAGTGACGTGCGGTGAGGTTGATGGCTGGTGAGGCACTGACTTCATCACAGTCAGATTTACAAACATATGAACCCTAAAGAGTATCTTATTCACCATTTGATTGGCAGCAGTTAACGGGTTATGTTTAAAATCAAATCAAATTAAATCAACTTTATTTAAGCTCATACCAGCATTCTTCCCTGCTTGGCACTCAGCATCAAGGCTTGGAATTGGGGGTTAAATCACCAAAAATGATTCCCGGGCGCGGCGCCGCTGCTGCCCACTGCTCCCCTCACCTCCCAGGGGGTGAACAAGGGGATGGGTCAAATGCAGACGACAAATTTCATTACACCTAGTGAGTGTGTGTGTGACAATCATTGGTACTATAACTTAACTTTAACTTTACACATACAAACTGTAGCACACAAAAAAGCACATTTAATAAAAAAAACGTTATTATGGTCTTACCTTTACTTATAAATAAAGTCCATGCGCCGCAACTAAAGCCCTCACTTAAACTTTCCACGTGCAAGATTGAATCTATTTAAAAAAGTGTAACCGAGGGTTTATACTGTATGAAACTACAAAATAACAAACACGGAGGCTCCAGTTTACACGAGGACCACTTTATTTACCTTCTTTCAAAAACCTCCGCTCCACTCCGTGTCATCACTTCCGCTCTTAGCGCCTTCAAAATAAGAGCTCAAGGCATATACTGTATAACAGCGCATAACAGGAACGTAACATCACAAAGAGGAAAGCCCATGAAAATAGGTTACAAAAGTTATCTAATAAGAAGCCAAAAAGTGCAAAAACGATAATGTTCGTGTTGGAAAAGTTGTGAATAAGATACACTTGCAGTCTGCAGGTGTACCTAATGTTGTGGCCCTGCAGTCATTCACAACTCCTCCAACACCAACATTATTGTTTTTGCACTTTTTGGCTTCTTATGAAATAACTTATTTAAATAGATTCAATCTTGCACGTGGAAGGTTTAAGTGTGGGCTTTAGTTGATATAACACTCCCGTAAGGGGGTGCATTCTACGGCGGGGGT
Source organism: Nerophis lumbriciformis (assembly GCF_033978685.3). NCBI lineage: Eukaryota > Metazoa > Chordata > Actinopteri > Syngnathiformes > Syngnathidae > Nerophis > Nerophis lumbriciformis. The sequence goes on along the minus strand of NC_084563.2, from coordinate 22,915,870 downwards.
GCAGCAGGCGGATTACTGCGAGCCTCAGCCAGTGCGTCTTTTGCAGCCGTTTTATGATCGCTCAGCACAAGAAATACGTCACACACATACAGTTGTTGACAAAATACACTGTACATTATATACCTCAGCTAACTAAACTATGGAAATGTATAATATAATTCATATAGCAATACGGTCTCACTGCACAGCAGGCCAGCAGTTAGCTGAGTCCGCAATCCATGTTGAGGCACTGAGTGACGTGCCTCAACTGGCTGCTGTTCACTGCACCGTCTCTTCTCAGTATTTGAACGGCAAATGTGAAAATTCAGCGATTTTGAATAAAAATAATCTAAAACTGGTGAAGTTAAATAGAAAATAACTTTATAATATAATCACTGGATACATATAACAATTTAATAGATTTTTTTTCTTTTTACATTTGTTTTCTTTCCATGATGGCTGGTGAGGCCCCGCCTCACCTGCCTCTAATGACTGCACGTCACTGTAAATGAAGGATGTATACGTTGTGAAAGAAGTTCCCTTATACAACCCTCCGGAAGGATCTCTACCTTAGCCAGAGGACAGTTACACCTCTGGGGGAGGAAGCACTTAAATGTCTGTTTTGTGTTAAAATGCAATAATGGGAACAATTCTAAATACTTATTTTTTTCACTTTAAAATGACAAATGCACATAATTCAAACATACGTATGAAATTTTTTTTCAAAACCTATCCCAATGGAAGGGTCAGCCTCTAAAAAGAGTTTTGATATAAGTGAGATTTACTGGTTACCAAAAACTTTGTTGTTAATGTCAATGAAAATTAAATAAAGTAACTCATGTTTTAGCAAAATCCAGTACAGATGCTTCTTAATTTATTAGTTTATTGATGTGCTCAAATCTGCAAAGACAAAACAATAAATGCTTGCATAGTTATTACAATTAAAATGGTTAATGGTCTGTATTTATATAGCTTTTTACTAAATCTGGAATGATACCAAACGCGGTTTACATTACGCATTTTAAAGGGCTTTATGAATAAAGTTGGTATGGTATGGTATCACATTCACCATTCCCCCCCGAGTAAACACAAATAACCACTGTGAGAAGATGAAACAAAGAGACCAGAAAGTTTGGGTGGATATATTTCCACTGAGGTAGGGGCAGCACTGATGAGCCAATGAGATAGCAGCAAAATAGTTCCCTCCCATTTGGTATGATGTGGTTCCTGTTAATAACGTTAAGATGCTGTCTAGATGGTCTGATGTTCACTTGGTCTAACGAGAAGAGAAAATGTGGACCGTGCTTCATCTGCTGCTCCTGCTCCAAAGTGGAGGCAAGTCCATGCTCAGTTCCAATGGAGACATGTTCATACTGTACATGACTCTTATTAATATGTCTTCTTTTTCTCTTTTTTTTCTTCAGCATGTACAGGTGCTTACAACTTTTCCACTCAGACTGTTGGACCTGGACAAAATGTCTCTCTTACGTGTTCCTACGAGGATACTGGAAATATAAATTACTTATTTTGGATCCGATTGGTTTCTGCAAACTTTCCTGAAGTTTTAGCTAAAACGGCACTTCACAGTTCAGACTCTGTTGAATATGGAACATCAAATACTGGACATCGCATCACAGCCAAAAAGGAACAAGGAACATTTGTCCTGCAAATTAGTCAAGTAGAGAAAAGTGATACGACGATCTATTACTGTTTAAAAGCAAAATTACGTCAACTCATGTTTTTAAATGGAACATTCCTTCAGGTCACAGGTAAATATGACAACAAATAATTAGAAGACAATTTGAATAAAACATTATCCATACTTTGTGACATACCTTCTGTTTATAGATAACAATTTTAACATGACCAATTATGCAGCCTTCAAATGTCCAAATGAACAAATAATATTTTATTGTGATGAACATGTTTTTACATGCACTACAAGAATTGTAACCTCTGCATTAACACATCAGTATTTTTTACCTTCAAGATTTCAACAGAAGTGAATGTCGATCTGTGGAATCAAAGTCACAGAGAGCTGAAAGACTTCAATTTGTCTTGCACTCTTCCCAGAACCAGAACCCTCCGTGTCTGTTGTCTCTGAAGTCCGACCAGGACCGCCTGTGAAGTTGCAGTGCTCAGTCCTCTCCCACTCTGGGAATGAAACCTGTCAGGATGGACCCAAAGTGTCCTGGTTCAGAACCGGACCAGAAAGTGTCCATCCCAGCTTTGTTTACGCTGATGACGAATGCAAGAAGATCAAAGATAATTCCACACAGAAATGTGTCCACACTTTCTCAAACAACGTCAACTCCTCTGATGCTGGTACTTACTTGTGTGCTGTGGTCACATGTGGGAGGATTTTCATGGGAAATCCAATAAAAGTCAACATTAAGGGTGAGAATTTAGTAATCTGTATTGACTTATTCATCATTAATGTTTGTTGCTATGAATACTGACAGTTTGTTTTTTAATCACAACCGTTCAGATTCCAGCAACTGAGATTCAAACAAATATGTTATCTTTGTTTTGAGTGCTTCTTTGGTCTTAAACTTCATCATGTCAGCTTTCCTCATCAACAAGATCAGGACAAACATCAGTTTTTGCTGCAAAGGTAAGAAAAAAGCGCGTTATCAATCATCATTAGGTTGTTGTTTTATTATTCGTCTTCCATTTTTCAGCTGGTCCACAAACACTCGATGAAACGTTCAGTCACGTCCAGCAGGTAAAAGAAAGTTTGCAGAAACTTTTTGTGCATCTTTGCTTGGTTTTCAGGTTCTTCTCATGTCACACATGACTTGTTTCCTCAGAGAGACGAGGACTCTTTGGTTTATTCCATGCCATCGTCTCCAGGAAAACTGACAAGGCGAGGCAGACAAATACGAGGGCAGCAGAAGAATTCAGCACGTACACTGACGTGTGTCATCATGACTCAATCCTTACCACACAACATTAAAATGTGTTTTGATACACATTCTGTTAATAATACACATTCTTATACTTTTTTCCCTGTAAGAACATGAAAATGGAGACACAGAGATGAGGTCGGAATAAATAAGCTCTGTTTCTTCCTGCTCCTTTTCGGACATGTTGATTTTATGTGAGTGCAAATGTGATGTTCTTCAATGTAACTTGTTTAAATAAATATTCCCAATACTGCAAAAAGGCTTTGGAAATTATTTTAAAAGTTTTATTGTCCTTTTTAGGGCACTCATTGAAATACTTGGAAATCTAAATTATCAAGGCAATGTTTTTTTTTTCATCTTTATAAAAACATTATTGTTGCCAGGCTTTTTCTTTGTCATATGTTGGAACCACGACCAAGAGGACCTTTGATGTATTGTGATTTTCAAGTAACCTGAAGGAAGTAACAGCAAATGTAATGTGGTGAAAGATGTGAGTAGTAGGTCTAGCCATGAAAACTAATGAAAAACTTTGTACTTTTGTGCTGACTGCCAAGATAAATATCCACCATGTTTATTTCTAACATCACTATACAACATTCATGTGTATGCTGATGATAATGCAACACTTCTTACTGCAAACTGTAAATAAAAAGTATTGGACATGTTTCAGTATTCTTGCTGTATGGAGTCGTTGCAACAATCGTCTATGAAGATGAAACACTTGGACAGGAAGAAAAAGTCCCTCTTAGTTCACATTTTTTTTATTTTAAAGATCAACCTCAACAAGTTTGTTTGAGAGACTTTTAAGTGTGTGTGACAGAGAAAGAGTTACGGAGTGAGACACAAAGGGCCTAATCTACTGAAGGTGTAGCTTAACTATATTTTTCAGTAATTTGACGGCTGCTTTTTTGAACGAGTAGCTTTTCCTGAAGCTTAGCTGCTTTTAGACCCATGTAGCTAGGTAGTGGTGCATCTTTGTTGGTCATGTGATGGGTGATGAGCCAAGAAGACGCCAACGAGGAATCCTCAAACAAAAAGCTTTATTTGTTTCATCGAGCCTCAGACTGGACCTGCAGCTTCCAAGAGAAAGAGTATGGGCCTGATTACTCTTTTGATGTCCTCTCGGACCACTGTCCTTAAATACCTTTTGCACAATGACCCCCACTCTTTGTAACCCTAGCCTTGAAGCCAGCCAGTCTGGACAAAGCCCAGTTTGTTGTTTGGCCAGTCAATTTTTCCCTGACATTATTCCTCTGATCAGTTTGAGTCGGGTGACCTCCGACCCCTAACCTCTACTTCTACCTGTGGGGGCTTCCCGCTAGATGTTGCTTATGTATTTACACTTCCTCCAAACCTGCATTCCTTTAAGATTCCAATTGTCATGGGGGCAAGAGCCACCACTCTCAAGAGAGCTTGTGATAGACATCTGCACCCGAATCTAACTAAGGGCATATTTCCTTAGTAGAATAATCCTCTAAAGGATGCTGTGACCAAATACAAACACATGCTAGTTCACAATCATATAAGAAAATGGCACACGGTATAATTTACCCCAGTAGCTTATATCAAAGCTACAAGCTACAAAGGGAGAAAAATGACTGCGAATCCAGGCCAACGAAAAAATATGGAGAAAATACAATGGCTTGGATGAGTGAGAACAACCATACATACGGAGAACATCCATGATGTTTGGTTGGTGTTCGTATGATGAGTCCCATTTGGCTAAAGTTATGGTGAAATATTACGGACTGGCCAATCAGAGGCAAGATAAGGCGGGTCATTGAAACCAGGAAGCAAAATCATAACAGACACGCACTCATGTCACATGATGACGAAGCAGTCGGAGACAGAGGGACGCTTCAAGCTGACGACTCAAAAAAAAAAAAAGTCAGGTGACCTCCGACCCATATCCTCTATTTCTACCTGTGGGGGCTTCCTGCCAGATGTTGCTCATGTCTTTACACTTCCTCCAAACCTGCATTTTCTCTAACCTTGATCCTGACCTCATGGTAAACTACCGGCCGGTGTCCCACCTTCCGTTTATCTCGAAAATCCTCGAAAAAATTGTCGCACAGCAGCTATATGAACACTTAGTGTCTAACAATCTCTGTGAACCTTTTCAATCCGGTTTCAGGGCAAATCACTCGCAAAAATGACTAACGATCTACTGCTAACGATGGATTCTGATGCGTCATCTATGTTGCTGCTTCTTGATCTTAGCGCTGCTTTCGATACCATCGATCATAAAATTTTATTAGAGCGTATCAAAACACGTATTGGTATGTCAGACTTAGCCTTGTCGTGGTTTAACTCTTATCTTACTGACAGGATGCAGTGCGTCTCCCATAATAATGTGACCTTGGGCTATGTTAAGGTAACGTGCGGAGTTCCTCAGGGTTCGGTTCTTGGCCCTGCACTCTTTAGTATTTACATGCTGCCGCTAGGCGACATCATACGCAAATACGGTGTTAGCTTTCATTGTTATGCTGATGACACCCAACTCTACATGCCCCTAAAGCTGACCATCACGCCGGATTGTAGTCAGCTGGAGGCGTGTCTTAATGAAATTAAACAATGGATGTCCGCTAACTTCTTGCAACTCAACACTAAGAAAACGGAAATGCTGATTATCGGTCCTGCTAATCACCGACATTTATTTAATAATACCACCTTAACATTTGACAACCAAACAATTACACAAAGCGACTCGGCAAAGAATCTGGGTATTATCTTCGACCCAACTCTCTCGTTTGAATCACACATTAAGAGTGTTACTAAAACGACCTTCTTTCATCTCCGTAATATTGCTAAAATTCGTTCCATTTTGTCCACTAGCGACGCTGAGATCATTATTCATGCGTTCGTTACGTCTCGTCTCGACTACTGTAACGTATTATTTTCGGGTCTCCCTATGTCTAGCATTAAAAAATTACAATTGGTACAAAATGCGGCTGCTAGACTTTTGACAAGAACAAGAAAGTTTGATCATATTACGCCTATACTGGCTCACCTGCACTGGCTTCCTGTGCACTTAAGATGTGACTTTAAGGTTTTACTACTTACGTATAAAATACTACACGGTCTAGCTCCATCCTATCTTGCTGATTGTATTGTACCATATGTCCCGGCAAGAAATCTGCGTTCAAAGAACTCTGGCTTATTAGTGATTCCCAGAGCCCAAAAAAAGTCTGCGGGCTATAGAGCGTTTTCTATTGGAGCTCCAGTACTATGGAATGCCCTCCCGGTAACAGTTAGAGATGCTACCTCAGTAGAAGCATTTAAGTCCCATCTTAAAACTCATTTGTATACTCTAGCCTTTGAATAGACCCCCTTTTTGGACCAGTTGATCTGCCGTTTCTTTTCTTCTCTTCTCTGCTCCCCCCTATCCCTTGTGGAGGGGGAGACACTCAGGTCCGGTGGCCATGGATGGGGTGCTGGCCGTCCGGGGTCGGGACACGGAGTGGACCGCTCGCCTGTGTATCGGTTGGGAACATCTCTGCGCTGCTGACCCGTCTCCGCTCGGGATGGTGTCCTGCTGACCCCACTGTGGACTGGACTCTTACTGTTATGCTGGATCCACTATGGACAGTTCTCTCACAATATTATGTTAGACCCACTCGACATCCATTGCATTCGGTCTCCCTAGAGGGGTGGGGGTTACCCACATATGCGGTCCTCTCCAAGGTTTCTCATAGTCATTCACATCGACGTCCCACTGGGGTGAGTTTTTCCTTGCCCTTATGTGGGCTTTGTACCGAGGATGTCGTTGTGGCTTGTGCAGCCCTTTGAGACACTTGTGATTTAGGGCTATATAAATAAACATTGATTGATTGATTGATTGAATCAGCCTATTAAGTCATCCAGCAGCTTTAAAATTTTAATAGGATGTTGTATGAATATGCAATGTCTAATATTTCTATTTTTGAAAGTACGGCTTCCTCCCGCCTCCAAAGACATGCACCTGGGGATAGGTTGATTGGCAACACTAAAATGGCCCTGGTGTGTGAATTTCCGAGAGGGACAAGCGGTAGAAAAAGGATGGATAAGTTGACACAAACGCAAAAGACGGAGGATTGTATCTCTATTGTTTGCTTTGCAGCACGATTGCCTCCTTTCTCACGCCCATTTGCACTCACATTTTAAACGTGCAAAGTAAAAACGCAAAACAGAACAGTTTCAGTCTTGATAAATCACACCGCGTGTTCTAAATGATTCCATTTGCATCTCCTCCTTCCAGTATTGTGGGCGTTGTGATCATCAGCAAGTATTCTGCATATTCATGAAGACAAACATGTCAAATGCTTATTTAAGAGACACAATCCTGTACGCTGCAGTTTAGTAGATCAGCTTTGTGTGTCTTATCACCTTTTCACCTGTTTTAATACATGTACACTTCTAGTAGATCAGTCTCACCATGTAACTCTTCCTTAAAAGTTGACTTGCATAAATAAATGAGCTACTCTCTCAAACAAACACTGTTGAAGTTGAAACTTGTTGTGGTTAACCTTTAAAATTAAAAAAGGTGTGAACTCAGATGGAGTTCTTCTTCCTGTCCAAGTGTGCGACAACTTACACGATTGCTGCAACGACTGCACACAGGAAGAATACTAAAACATGTTCAGTACTTTTTATTTACAGTTTGCAGTAAGAAGTGTTGCATTATCATCAGCATAAACTTTTAGGTTAATTAGTGACGTTAGAAATGAACATGATGGATATTTATTTTGTCAGTCAGCACAAAAGTACAACATTTTTCATTAGTTTTCATTGATAGGCTTCCTACTTGCATCTTTTACCACATTACATTTGCTGTTACTTGCTTCAGGTTACTTTATAAATCATGAGAATGTGAAACATGTTTTTAAAAAGTTGTGCAAAAAAAAAAAAGACATCAATTGTACATAAATATTCACAGCCTTTGCCATGAAGCTCAAAAGTGACCTCAGGTGCATCCTGTTTTAACTGATCATCCTTGAGATGTTCCTGCAGCTTAATTGGAGCCCACCTGTGATAAATTCAGTTGGTTGGACATGATTAGTAAATGCACACACCTGTCTGTATAGAAGGTCTCATGTTTGTCAATACATGGCAGTGCACAAACCAAGCATGAAGTCGAATGAATTGTTTGTAGACCTCCGACACAGGATTGTCTCGAGGCACAAATCTGGAGAAGTGTACAAAAAATATAATTTCTGCATTGAAGGTCCCAATGAGCACAATGGCCTCCACCATTTGTAAACAGAAGAAGTTTGGAACCACCAGGACTCTATTCTCAGAGCTGGCTTAACTGAGCGATCAAAAGAAGAAGGGCTTTAGTCAGGGAGGTGACCAAGAACCCCCATGGTCACTTCTATCGGACCTACATAATCTTTCTGTGGAGTGATGAGAACCTTCCAGAAGGACAACCATCTCTGCAGCAAACCACCAATAAGGCCAAACGGAAGCCATTTCTTTTCAAGACGTTTACCAAAATGCACCTGAAACAATCGCAGACCATCAGAAACTAAATTCTCCGGTCTGATGAGACAAAAATTGAACTCTTTGGCGTGAATATCAGGCATCATGTTTTGAGGAAACCAGGCGCCGCTCATCACCAGGCATGTACCATCCCGACAGTGAAGCATGGTGGTGGCAGAATCATGATATGGGGATGTTTTTCAGCGGCAGAAACTGGGAGACTAATCAAGATAGAGGGAAAGATGAGTGTACAGAGACATCTTGGATGAAAATGTGCTCCAGAGCGCTCTTGAAATCAGATTGGAGCGACGGTTCATCGTTCAGCAGGACAACGACGCTTAGCACTTTGGCAAAATATTAAAATAATGGCTTCAGAACAACTCTGTAAACGTCCTTCGGCGGCCCAGCCAGAACCCAGACTTGAATCTGATTGAACATCTCTGGAGGGATCTGAAAATGGCTGCACATCATCTACCAACTAAACATTCAGTACAGACACAAACACATACTACCATTTTACCATATTTTCTGTGTTTAGTAAAAAAATAAAAGCTTAATTGGATCAAAAACAGTAAAACATTTCATACCATGTCTTTGCAGTGGAACTTCTGACGGCTAACAACTAAAAGGTCCATCCATCCATCCATCTTCTTCCGCTTATCCGAGGTCGGGTCGCGGGGGCAGCAGCCTAAGCAGGGAAGCCCAGACTTCCCTCTCCCCAGCCACTTCGTCCAGCTCTTCCTGTGGGACCCCGAGGCGTTCCCAGGCCAGCCGGGAGACATAGTCTTCCCAACGTGTCCTGGGTCTTCCCCACGGCCTCCTACCGGTCGGACGTGCCCTAAACACCTCCCTGGGAGGCGTTCGGGTGGCATCCTGACCAGATGCCCGAACCACCTCATCTGGCTCCTCTCGATGTGGAGGAGCAGCGGCTTTACTTTGAGCTCCTCCCGGATGGCAGAGCTTCTCACCCCATCTCTAAGGGAGAGCCCCGCCACCCGGCGGAGGAAACTCATTTCGGCCGCTTGTACCCGTGATCCTGTCCTTTCGGTCATGACCCAAAGCTCATGACCATAGGTGAGGATGGGAACGTAGATCGACCGGTAAATTGAGAGCTTTGCCTTCCGGCTCAGCTCCTTCTTCACCACAACAGATCGATACAGCGTCCGCATTACTGAAGACGCCGCACCGATCCGCCTGTCGATCTCACGATCCACTCTTCCCTCACTCGTGAACAAGACTCCGAGGTACTTGAACTCCTCCACTTGGGGCAAGATCTCCTCCCCAACCCAGAGATGGCACTCCACCCTTTTCCGGGCGAGAACCATGGACTCGGACTTGGAGGTGCTGATTCTCATCCCAGTCGCTTCACACTCAGCTGCGAACCGATCCAGTGAGAGCTGAAGATCCTGGCCAGATGAAGCCATCAGGACCACATCATCTGCAAAAAGCAGAGACCTAATCCTGCAGCCACCAAACCAGATCCCCTCAACGCCTTGACTGCGCCTAGAAATTCTGTCCATAAAAGGTATGAACAGAATCGGTGACAAAGGGCAGCCTTGGCGGAGTCCAACCCTCACTGGAAACGTGTCCGACTTACTACCGGCAATGCGGACCAAGTTCTGGCACTGATCATACAGGGAGCGGACTGCCACAATCAGACAGTCCGATACCCCGTACTCTCTGAGCACTCCCCACAGGACTTCCCGAGGGACACAGTCGAATGCCTTCTCCAAGTCCACAAAACACATGTAGACTGGTTGGGCAAACTCCCATGCACCCTCAAGGACACTGCCGAGAGTATAGAGCTGGTCCACAGTTCCACGACCAGGACGAAAACCACACTGTTCCTCCTGAATCCGAGGTTCGACTATCCGGCGTAGCCTCCTCCCCAGTACACCTGAATAGACCTTACCGGGAACGCTGAGGAGTGTGATCCCACGATAGTTAGAACACACCCTCCGGTTCCCCTTCTTAAAGAGAGGAACCACAACCCCGGTCTGCCAATCCAGTGGTACCGCCCCCGATGTCCACGCGATGCTGCAGAGTCTTGTCAACCAAGACAGCCCCACAGCATCCAGAGCCTTAAGGAACTCCGGGCGGATCTCATCTACCCCCGGGGCCTTGCCACCGAGGAGCTTTTTAACTACCTCAGCAACCTCAGCCCCAGAAATAGAAGAGCCCACCACAGACTCCCCAGGCACTGCTTCCTAATAGGAAGACGTGTTGGTGGGATTGAGGAGGTCTTCGAAGTATTCCTTCCACCGATCCACAACATCCGCAGTCGAGGTCAGCAGAACACCATCCTCGCCATACACGGTGTTGATAGTGCACTGCTTTCCCTTCCTGAGGCGGCGGATGGTGGTCCAGAATTGCTTCGAAGCCGTCCGGAAGTCGTTTTCCATGGCCTCACCGAACTCCTCCCATGTCCGAGATTTTGCCTCTGCGACCGCTGAAGCCGTACACCGCTTGGCCTGTCGGTACTTGTCCGCTGCCTCAGGAGTCCTATGAGCCAAAAGAACCCGATAGGACTCCTTCTTCAGCTTGACGGCATCCCTCACCGCCGGTGTCCACCAACGGGTTCTAGGATTACCGCCACGACAAGCACCAACTACCTTGCGGCCACAGCTCCAATCAGCCGCCTCAACAATAGAGGCGCGGAAAATGGTCCATTTGGACTCAATGTCCAGCACATCCCTCGTGACATGTTCAAAGTTCTTCCGGAGGTGGGAATTGAAACTCTCTCTGACAGGAGACTGCCAGACGTTCCCAGCAAACCCTCACAATGCGTTTGGGCCTGCCAGGTCTGTCCGGCATCCTCCCCCACCATCGCAGCCAACTCACCACCAGGTGGTGATCGGTAGAAAGCTCCGCCCCTCTCTTCACCCGAGTGTCCAAAACATGAGGCCGCAAATCCGATGACACAACTACAAAGTCGATCATGGAACTGCGGCCTAGGGTGTCCTGGTGCCAAGTGCACATATGGACACCCTTATGTTTGAACATGGTGTTTGTTATGGACAATCTGTGACGGGCACAAAAGTCCAATAACAAAACACCGCTCAGGTTCAGATCCGGGCAGCCATTCTTCCCAATCACGCCTCTCCAGGTTTCACTGTCGCTGCCAACATGAGCATTGAACTAAAAGGTCTTACAGTTTTAATGATTTTTGGTCTGTCTTCAACTAAGGATTTTCATAGACAAATCTGATTTGTTAGATTTTGCCCATAATCAGTGATTAGTCAAATCTATGATATTGTGTTTTTTAAGGGAGACATAAACAGATTGCGATTAAAGTACCGCATACTGACTAGTCACTAGGTTTCAGTAATGTCACATGAATGTAGATCTAGGCGTTAGGGTGATTCTTCCGAAATAAATAATAAAAATATATATACAAGGAATATAGTCTTTCATTAAGCAAACAAAAGTGAGGTGTTAAAAAGGCTAAACCACTTCAAAAATAACAAATCAATAAGGCAGAGATTGAACGGTATGAATGGTGCAGCGTTGAGAAGACATCTAACTTAACTAAATGAAGGACGTATAAGTTGTGAAAGAAGTTCCCTTATACAACCCTCCGGAAGGATCTCTACCTTAGCCAGGGGAGAGTTACACCTCTGGGGGAGGAAGCACTTAAATGCCCGTTTTGTGTTAAAATGCAATAATGGGAAACATTCTAAATACTTATTTTTTTCAGTTTAAAATGACAAATGCACATAATTCAAACATATGTATATACATTTTTTTTGCAAAACCTATCCCAATGGAAGGGTCAGCCTCTAAAAAGAGTTTTGATATAAGTGAGATTTACTGGTTACCACAAATTTTTTTGTTAATGTCAATGAAAATGAAACAAATTAACTCATGTTTTAGCAAAATCCAGTACAGATGCTTCTTAATTTATTAGTTCATTGATGTGCTCAAATCTGCAAAGACAAAACAATAATTGCTTGCATAGTTATTACAAGTAAAATGGTTAATGGTCCATATTTATATAGCTTTTTACTAAATCTGGAATGATACCAAACGCGGTTTACATTATGCATTTTAAAGGGCTTTATAAATAAAGTTGGTATGGTATGGTATCACATTCACCATTCCCACCCGAGTAAACACAAATAACCACTGTGAGAAGATGAAACAAAGAGACCGGAAAGTTTGGGTGGACATATTTCCACTGAGGTAGAGGCGGCACTGATGAGCCAATGAGATAGCAGCAAAATAGTTCCCTCCCATTTGGTATGATGTGGTTCCTGTTAATAACGTTAAGATGCTGTCTAGATGGTCTGATGTTCACTTGGTCCAACGAGAGGAGAATATGTGGATCGTGCTTCATCTGCTGCTCCTGCTCCAAAGTGGAGGCAAGTCCATGCTCAGTTCCAATGGAGACATGTTCATACTGTACATGACTATTATTAATATGTCTTCTTTTTCTCTTTTTTTTCTTCAGCATGTACAGGTGCTTACAACTTTTCCACTCAGACTGTTAGACCTGGACAAAATGTCTCTCTTACGTATTCCTATGAGGATATTCCAACTCAGAACATCTTATTTTGGATCCGATTTGTTTCTGGAACCTTTCCTGACATTTTAGCTGCAATGGCATCGTTCAGCTCTGCTGAACATGAAACATCAAATGCTGGACGTCGCATCACAGCCAAAAAAGAGCAAAGAAAATTTGTTCTGCAAATTAGTCAAGTAGAGAAAAGTGATTCGGCGATCTACTATTGTTTAAATGTACAACATTATACGAATACCATGATGTTTTTGAAAGGAACATTCCTTCAGGTCACAGGTAATTATGACAACAAATAATTAGAAAACAGTTTAAATGAATAATTTTACATATTTTAATTGTTACATAACATCTGTTTATAGATAACAATGTTAACTTAACTACTCTTCCAATTATTCGGCTTACAAATATCCAAATTAACAAATATTTTATTGTGATGAACATGTTTTTACATGCACTACAAGAAATGTAACCTCTGCATTAACACATCACAGTATTTTTTACCTTCAAGATTTCAACAGAAGTGAATGTCGATCTGTGGAATCAAAGTCACAGAGTGCTGAAAGACTTCAGATTGTCTTGCACCAGAACCAGAACCCTCCGTGTCTGTTGTCTCTGAAGTCCAACCAGGACCGCCTGTGAAGTTGCAGTGCTCAGTCCTCTCCCACTCTGGGAATGAAACCTGTCAGGATGTACACAAAGTGTCCTGGTTCAGAACTGGACCAGAAAGTGTCCATCCCAGCTTTGTTTACACTCATGAGGAATGCAAGAAGATCAAAGATAAGTCCACACAGAAATGTGTCCACACTTTCTCAAAGAACGTCAACTCCTCTGATGCTGGAATTTAATTTTTTGTGCTGTGGTCACATGTGGGAGGATTTTCATGGCAAATCCAATAAAAGTCAACATTGAAGGTAAGAATTTATTCATCTGTATCGACAAATTCATCGTTAGTGTTTGTTACTAAAAATATTGACATTTTTTTAATCACAACCATTCAGATTCCAGCAGCAAGTATGTTATCTTTGTCTTGAGTGCTGCTTTGGCCTTAAGTTTAATCATGTCAGCCTTCCTCATTAACAAGATCGGGACAAAAAACAGTTTTTGCAGCAAAGGTAAGAAAAATCAATCATCATCAGGTTGTTCTTTTATGCTCTTTCTTCAATTTTTCAGCTGGTCCACAAACACTCGATGAAACGTTCAGTCGTGTCCAGCAGGTAAAAGGACGTTTGTAGAAAAGTTCTGTGCATCTTTGCTTGGTTTTCAGCTTCTTCTTATGTCTCACATGACTTGTTTCCTCAGAGAGACGAGGACTCTTTGGTTTATTCCATGCCGACCATTGTCTCCAGGAAAACTGGCAGAGCGAGGCAGACAATTACGAGGGCAGCAGAGGAATTCAGCACGTACACTGACGTGCGTCTTCAAAACTAAATCCTCACGACACAAAATTAAAATGTGTTCTAATAAACATTCTGTTACTTTTACACATTGTTTGTCAATCTTTTTAGAAAACTCTGCGTATGCACAGGCCGTCTTTACACTGCACACTAAATCTGATTTTTTTTTGTCCTCAAGTAACTCACATTGGATTTTAAACGCTCCAAAGTGCTTCAAATCTGATATTTTGACATCAGATTTAGGCCACAACAGTCCAAATCCCATTGGAATCTGATCTTTTCAAATGTGACTTCAGTCCAAACGGCAATGCGACCTGATTGCGACCCATATGTAACTTTTTCGAGCAGCCTGCCAACGGATTTGGATATGTCATCTCAACATCCGGTTTCGGTGAGCAAAGTCACAAAGTCTCTTAAGACATTCTTGTGGTTTTCCTACAATGAGGTTTCTGCATTTTGGAGTTCGGTTCCCAAATTCAAGTGCCCTGCCCTGACGCTTGCAGGATTTGATTTTACCCAACATGTCAGGACCACGCCCACTCCCTCACTCCAGAGATCCTCATCTCCAGTCTATTAACTATACTCAGCAGTCTGCTCATCTGCTCATTGCCTCACAACCAATCAGACTCTGCCATTCCACACTCCACACTCACCTGTGACTCATTACCAAACATCTACCTGTATATGTATACCATCCTCAGCCCGGCTGCCTCAGGCAGTATTGTATGACTTTGAAAGACTTTAGCCTGACCACACGGTCCTGTCCGTTTGTAGCAGTTAGCTTTAGTCTTTGTTTGTTGCTGAACTATTTGTTGCCTTTGACTACATTTTTGCCTACTCTCTTGTACCTTTGCTTGAACTACAGTAAAATCTTTGAAACCTACGCCTGCATCCAAGAATGTCATTACACAACATCATTCAAAGTTTGACTTTTCGGGGCCTAATGTGTTACGGCTCAAGCACCTGCCGCCACACATTCAGTTGTGTGCTCTTCTGAGCGTGTCCTGCGTTCCAGTGCCAGAACGTAGCTACTTGTACCTGTACAGTAAGCCTTACACGTCTCTAGTTTTCCTCGCCTATGTGCTTCCTTGCTCTCTGTGTTTCCCCTCCTCTATGCTCATCGTGTCTTGTCCTGTGTCAACATCCTGCAGCTCCGCGTCATTCCCTGGTTTCGAGCTGTGTGTCTCGTCAAATCAAATCAAATCAAATCAACTTTATTTATAAAGCACATTTAAAATTTACCACAGGGGTAGCCAAAGTGCTGTACAATGAACAGGTTAAAAGATAAAACGAGTACCGAGCAAACACAACACAACACAAACAGAACACGATAAAAAATAAATAATTAAAATAGAATTAATAAAAACATAAAAACATAAAAACAGGATCACAGCAGGTGTATTATAGGCCGCCATTGCAGGATGGATATCACTCAGTGTTAAAAGCCATGGAATAAAAGTATGTTTTTAAGAGAGATTTAAAAACAGGAAGAGAGGAGGCTTGTCTAACACTCAGGGGTAGGTCGTTCCAGAGCTTGGGAGCAGCAACGGCGAAAGCTCTGTCACCTCTAAGCTTCAGCCTTGTGTCAGGGACCGTCAACAGCAGCTGATCGGCTGATCTTAAGGATCGGGTGGGGCAGTAAGGCTGAACGAGGTCGGAGAGATAGGTTGGCGCGAGGTTGTTTAGACATTTAAAAACAAATAAAAGGAGTTTAAAATTGATTCGGTAACGCACAGGGAGCCAGTGAAGGGACGCTAAAATAGGGGTGATGTGCTCACGTCTGCGGGTCTGTGTTAGCAGACGAGCAGCAGAGTTCTGCACGAGCTGCAGGCGGGCGAGGGAGGCCTGGCTAATACCAACATACAGGGCATTACAATAATCAAGACGAGTCGAGATAAAGGCGTGGATTAATTTCTCAAGATCATGTCCTGATAGAAGCGGTTTCACTTTCGCTATTTGGCGTAATTGATAAAAGCTTTTTTGAACGACGCTGCTGATTTGTTTTTCGAATTTAAAATCTGAGTCAAACTTTACCCCCAGGTTTGTGACAGAGTCGCTGAGATACGGGGTCAGAGTGCCGAGGTCAACGTTGGGGGAGGGAGAGCGACTTGGACCGAACAACATAACTTCTGTTTTATCTTCATTTAGGCTCAGGAAGTTAGCTGAAAGCCAGACTTTGATGTCGTGCAGGCAGTCAATAAGACGTTGAACCGTGTTATTTTGTGCCATGGGAAAAAAAATCTGGCAATCATCGGCATACAAATGAAATGCAATACTGTACTTCCTAAAAATAGAACCAAGGGGCAGAAGGTAAAGCGCAAATAAAATTGGGGCAAGGATTGAGCCCTGGGGGACCTGATGTGGTAAAGGAGCTGTGGACGACATAAAACTGTCTACTTTTACACAAAAACTCCTGTCGGTTAGGTACGACCGGAACCAGTTGAGGGCGGCGCCCTTAATGCCCACACAGTTCTCAAGACGAGTGATTAAGGTGGCGTGGTCGACGGTGTCGAACGCAGCAGACAGATCTAAAAGCACCAGGACAACATATTTACCAGAATAAGTGGACAGGAGGATATCGTTAAAAACTTTTAGAAGCGCTGACTCTGTGCTGTGGAGGGCTTTAAAACCGGACTGGAACAGCTCAGTGATACCATTATCCTCTAAGAAGGGCAACAACTGACTGTAGACAACCTTCTCTAATATTTTGGAAATGTATGGAAGATTAGAGATAGGTCTGAAGTTAGAGAGGAGAGAGGGGTCGAGGCTGGGTTTTTTAAGTAGAGGTCGTACCACTGCATGTTTAAACTCTACTGGAACTATTCCAGAAGAGAGGCTACTATTGATAATGTTAAGGACACTTGATCCAATAGTAGCAAGTACCTCCTTAAACAGGCGAGGTGGGAGGGCATCTGCAGGAGAACCAGAGGGCTTCATATGACTAACTGTGTCACTTAAAAAAGAAAAGGACACCGGCTCAAACTGATGGAAAACAGAAGAGAAATGCAGGGGAAAAGAAGGGTCATATGAAGGCTGAGATAGACTGGCTCTAGTTGACACAATTTTGTCAGTGAAAAAATGGAGACAATTTTCACAGAATTCAAAAGAAGCATCAAAACCAGCAGATTTGGGAGCATCAATGACAGTGTTAATAGTTTTAAACAGAACTCTGGGGTTGTTACAGTTAGAAGATATAATCTGAGATAGATATATATTCATTTCTGCTTTTACAGTCATCTGAAAGGAAAACAGGCTTTCTTTAAAAATGGCAAAGGACACATGCAGCCTGTCTTTTTTCCATTTTCTCTCTGCTCTTCTACATACGCGCCTGGCAGCCCGAGTGACGTCATTCAACCAGGGCAGAGGCGTAGCTTTAGAGCGGCGGCATTTGAAAGGCGCGATCGTGTCCAGTGTTTGTAAACAAATAGAGTTGAACCCAGAAACCAACTCTTCAGTATTCAGACACACAGATGCTGCAGAATTATCATCACAAAGAGTCGAAAAAATAGAGGAGAACCGAGCAGGAGACGAAGAATTAAACATGCGAGAGTGTTGGGGCGGTGCGCACAATTTAACTGGACACTGCGTGGCAATATCAAACAGGATCGGCATGTGATCAGAGAACACAGCATCGCAAATGTCCAAATTAAAAACACACAAACCATACGAGAGCACTAAATCGAGTGTATGCCCGCGTTCATGTGTAGAACCACACACAGACTGCACAAAGTTAAATGAGTCGATTATATTCAGGAAGCTCCTGGAAAGCGGCTCGTCTGGACAGCAGGTGTGAATATTAAAATCACCCACAATAAGGACACGATCATATTTGGGCAGGATTTCAGCCAGAAATTCAGAAAAGTCAGTTATAAAGTCTTTGTGGTACTTGGGTGGTCGATAGATGACGGCACACAGGACGACATCAGAAAGACCCAGTTCAAACATGCACAGTTCGAAGCTTGAAAAGGAGGATTGTAGGCGGATCTGACGGCATTTAAAGTCATTTTTAAAAACGACTGCTAATCCTCCTCCTTTTCGACCGGACGGCCGTGGGGAATTAAAGTAGGAACACTCCGGAGGCAGAAGTTCATTAAGAGGGGCGGACTCACCGGCTCTCAGCCATGTCTCCGTCACACAGAGGAAGTCCAGTCCGCGGGAAGTGAAGAAATCCTTCAGGATAAAAGTTTTGTTTGTCAAAGATCTTGCGTTCACAAGACCGAACCTGGCGGGGGCCAGCACGTCCAAGGCCGCAATTAATCCGGGTGGGGCCCGACACACAGCCCGCAGGTGGCGGTGATCCACCCCGCGCCTCCGGGGGCGGGGACAGCAGGAGCGACGACGGCAAGCTTCTTCCTCCAAACCAACGATAGGAACCAGCCAGGAGCCGATGGCATCGAGCGAGCGTGGGTGCAGGAGGAGACCGGATACCGCACCATTCCTCCTTCGGGGAGCCACGGGAAGCCGGGCCAGGAGTGCTCTAACTTTCACCAGCTGGCCGCCACGTTTACCGCGGCGCCGGAGACGCTTCCGCCGGGGAAGAGGAGCCAGGGGGCGGGAAAGGAAGGCAGGAATCCGGCCAGGTGAAAAAGCTGACTGGGACGTCGAAAAACCAACGTCAAAGTTGATCATATCAGTGGGAGAGGGGCAAAGATCCAACAGTGTTTGGCGGTCATACACAAGCAGTGAGCTGACAGAGACGAAAATAGACGCAAAAAACACAAAAACGAACAGAGCTGACAGCGAGAGACGGCAGGCCAAAGCACATACTGGCGCCATCATGCCGTCTCCCCGGATCCCCTCTGGACTTCCTACTGCCTCCCCGGATCTTGACCTCTCGCCTGCCCCCTGGACAACGACGCCTCGCTCCATCCCCTGACCACTGGCAGGGGATGGAGGCAGGCTCGGAGGTCCGGTAACACTCAACATATAATCGTTTCACATAGTCACACCACACGGATTTGGATTAATTACACATATCATTCTTTTGTATTAAGAATGATGTGTGCCGTGTCCTTCTCCACTGTACCGTTACATAATGTGTCTTTGTGAAACAAATGTTCATAAAGATGCGCCAATATTATCTTGTCATGTGACACGTCATGAGTTAGTTAACTGATTTGGCTTTTATTTTGGGCCAAAACCTATTCCACAGGGACACCCTTTTGGCTGAAAGGCCTTTTGAATAATTGTTAAAATAATGGGTGGATGTTTACTGGTTTTCAAAATTAAATTATTTCATTTTGTTACCAAAGAAAATAGAATTATCCTTTTTTTTAAATTTTTTTTTAAATCAAAATCTAGCATAAATATCACGTAGATTTTTGGTTTATCGACGCACAAAAATCTGCAAAGACAAATAAGGTTTTCTTTGCCACAGAAAGACCGCATAGTTAACAAACCTGCACTACCACAAGCTAATGCCACAAAATGTTGTCTGTACAGTAAAATTCAAATTTGAATGACAATGAAGGAAGTCTAAGTCTAAACGTAGTGAACCAAAAAAAACACACTTTGAAAATATAGCACAAACAGACTGGAAAGTTTTGGCTGACATTCTTCCACTGAGGTAGAGGTGACACGTGACGACCAATGAGATAGCAGCAAAATAGTTCCCTCCCATTTGGTATGATGTGGTTCATGTCAATAATCTCAAGATGCTGTCTAGATGGTCTGATGTTCACTTGGTCCAACGAGAAGAGAAAATGTGGATCGTGCTTCATCTGCTGCTCCTGCTCCAAAGTGGAGGCAAGTCCATGCTCAGTTCCAATGGAGACATGTTCATACTGTACATGACTCTTATTAATATGTCTTCTTTTTTCTCTTCTTCTCTTCAGCATGTACAGGTGCTTACACCTTTTCCACACAGACTGTTGGACTTGGACAAAATGCCTCTTTAACATGTGTCCTGGAGAAAAATTCAGAGTATGAATATTTATTTTGGCTCCGACTTGTTTCCGGAACCTTTCCTGAAGCTCTACTCGCACTGTCATATATAGGCTTCGGTTCTGATAAACATGGAACATTAAAGACTGGACCTCGCATCACAGCCAAAAAAGAACGAGAAACTTTTGATCTACAAATGAATCAAGTGGAGAAAAGTGATACGGCGATCTACTATTGTTTAAAAATACATTTAGGTAACTGGATGTTTTTGAATGGGATATTTCTTCAAGTTACAGGTAAATATAACAGAGACAAAACAACAATTGTTCATACTTTAAGTGTTACATACCGTCTGATAACGATGGTAACTTGACTGGTCACAGAGTGCTGAACATTTTCAAATTGTCTTGCACTCTTCCCAGAACCAGAACCCTTCGTGTCTGTTGTCTCTGAAGTCCAACCTGGACCACCCGTGAAGTTGCAGTGCTCAGTCCTCTCCCACTCTGGGAATGAAACCTGTCAGGATGGACCCAAAGTGTCCTGGTTCAGAACTGGACCAGGCAGCGTCCATCCCAGCTTTGTTTTCACTCATGACGAATGCAAGAAGATCAAGGATAACTCCACGCAGAATTGCTTCCACACTTTCTCAAAGACCCTCAGCTCCTCCGATGCTGGAATTTACTTGTGTGCTCTGGTCACATGTGGGAGGATTTTCATGGGAAATCCAATAAAAGTCAACATTAAGGGTGAGTATTTATTAATCTGTATTGACTTATTCATCATTAATGTTTGTTGCTATGAATACTGACAGTTTGTTTTTTTAATCACAACTGTTCAGATTCCAGCAACTGTGATTCAAACAAGTATGTTATCTTTGTCTTGAGTGCTTCTTTGGTCTTAAACTTCATCATGTCAGCCTTCCTCATCACCAAGATCAGAACAAAAATCAGTTTTTGCTGCAAAGGTAAGAAAAAAGCGCATTATCAATTATCATTAGGTTGTTGCTTTCTTATTCGTCTTCAATTTTTCAGCTGGTCCACAAAAACTCCATGAAACGTTCAGTCACGTCCAGCAGGTAAAAGGAAGTTTGTAGAAACTTTTTGTGCATCTTTGCTTGGTTTTCAGCTTCTTCTCATGTCTCACATGACTTGTTTCCTTGGAGAGACGAGGACTCTTTGGTTTATTCCATGCCATCGTCTCCAGGAAAACTGACAAGGCGAGGCAGACAAATACGAGGGCAGCAGAAGAATTCAGCACGTACACTGACGTGTGTCATCATGACTCAATCCTCACCACACAACATTAAAATGTGTTCTGATACACATTCTGTTAATAATACATATTCGCATACTTTTTTTCCTGTAAGAACATGAAAATGGAGACACAGAGATGAGGTAGGAATAAATAAGCTCTGCTTCCTCCTGCTCCTTTTCGGACTTGTTGATTTTATGTGAGTGTAAATGTGATGTTTTTCAATGTAACTTGTTTAAATAAATATTCCCAATACTGCAAAAAGGCTTTGGAAATTATTTTAAAAGTTTTATTGTCCTTTTTAAGGCATTCATTGAAATTCTTGGAAATCTAAATTATAAAAGCAATGGTTTTTTTTTTTCATCTTTATAAAAACATCATTGTTGCCAGGCTTTTTTTTTGTCATATGTTGGAACCACGACCAAGAGGACCTTTGATTTATTGTGATTTTCAAGTAACCTGAAGGAAGTGACAGCAAATGTAATGTGGTGAAAGATGTGAGTAGTAGGTCTAGCCATGAAAACTAATGACAGATTTTGTACTTTTGTGCTGACTGCCAAGATAAATATCCACCATGTTTATTTCTATGCTGATGATAATGCAACACTTCTTACTGCAAACTGTAAATAAAAAGTATGGGACATGTTTCAGTATTCCTGCTGTATGGAGTCGTTGCAACAATGAAGTTGAAACTCACTTGGACAGGAAGAAAAAGTCCCTCTAAGTGTTCACTTTTTTTTTATTTTAAAGATCAACCTCAACAAGTTGGTTTGAGAGACTTTTAAGTGTGTGTGACAGAGAAAGAGTTACGGAGTGAGACACAAAGGGCCTGATCTACTGAAGGTGTAGCTTAACTACATTTTCCAGTAATTTGGCAGTAGCTTAGCTACTTTTTTAACGAGTAGCTTTTCCTGTAGCTTCTCTGCTTTTAGACCCATGTAGCTGGGTAGTGGTGCATCTTTGTTGGTCATGTGATGGGTGATGAGCCAAGAAGACGCCAACAACGAATCGTCGAACAAAAAGCTTTATTTGTTTCATCGAGCCTCAGACTGGAACTGCAGCTTCCAGGAGAAAGAGTATGGGCCTGATTACTCTTCTGATGTCCTCTCGGACCACTGTCCTTAAATACCTTTTGCACAATGACCCCCACTCTTTGGAACTCTAGCTTTGAAGCCGGCCAGTGTGGACAAAGCCCAGTTTGTTGTTTGGCCAGTCAATCTTTCCCTGACATTATTCCTCTGATCAGTTTGAGTCGGGTGACCTCCGACCCCAATCCTCTACTCCTACCTGTGGGGGCTTCCTGCTATATGTTGCTAATGTATTTACACTTCCTCCAAACCTGCATTCCTTTAAGATTCCAATTGTCATGGGGGCAAGAGCCACCACTCTCAAGAGAGCTTGTGATAGACATCTGCACCCGAATCTAACTAAGGGCATATTTCCTTAGTAGAATTATCCTGTAAAGGATGCTGTGACCAAATACAAACACCTGCTAGTTCACAATCATATAAGAAAATGGTACATGGTATAATGTACCACAGTAGCTTACATCAAAGCTACAAGCTACAAAGAGAGAAAAAGGACTGCGAATCCAGGCCAAAAAAATGACGGAGAAAATATAATGACCTGGATGAAGATACAGATAACATACAGAAAACATCCATAATGAATGGTTGGTGTTCGTATGATGAGTCACAATTGGCTAAGGTTAGGGTGAAACATTACGGACTGGCTAATTAGAAGCAAAATAAAGCGGGTCATCGAAACCAGGAAGCAAAATCATAACAGCACTCATGTCACTTGACGACGAAGGAGTCAGAGACAGGGGTACGCTTCAAGCTGACCACTCAAAAGATAGAAAGAAACCTACTTGAAAATGGCAGAGGGATATTCTCCTGCAGATTATATTTTTTTCTAATGATAAAGATGACGTGCAGGAAACCCACAATAATGCCTGTCCTTAGCAGTAATGAACTTGGCGGTAGCTTAGCTACTTTTTTAACGAGTAGATTTTCCAGTAGCTTAGCTGCTTTTAGACCCATGTAGCAAGGTAGTGGTGTATCTTTGTTGGTCGTGTGATGGGTGATGAGCCAAGAAGACACCAACGAGGAATTGTCGAACAAAAAGCTTTATTTGTTTCATCGAGCCTCAGACTGGAACTGCAGCTTCCAGGAGAAAGAGTATGGGCCTGATTACTCTTTTGATGTCCTATGGGACCACTGTCCTTAAATACCTTTTGCACAATGACCCCCACTCTTTGTAACTCTAGCCTTGAAGCCAGCCAGTCTGGACAAAGCCCAGTTTGTTGTTTGGCCAGTCAATCTTTCCCTGACATTATTCCTCTGATCAGTTTGAGTCAGGTGACCTCCGATCCCATCCTCTACTCCTACCTGTGGGGGCTTCCCGCCAGATGTTGCTAATGTATTTACACTTCTTCCAAACCTGCATTCCTTTAAGATTCCAATTGTCATGGGGGCAAGAGCCACCACTCTCAAGAGAGCTTGTGATAGACATCTGCACCCGAATCTAACTAAGGGCATATTTCCTTTAGAATAATCCTCTAAAGGATGCCGTGACCAAATACAAACACATGCTAGTTCATAATCATATAAGAAAATGGTACACGGTATAATTTACCCCAGTAGCTTATATCAAAGCTACAAGCTACAAAGAGAGACAAATTACGGCAAATCCAGGCCAACAAAAAAATATGGAGAAAATACAATGGCTTGGATGAGTGAGAACAACCATACATACGGAGAACATCCATGATGTTTGGTTGGTGTTCGTATGATGAGTCCCATTTGGCTAAAGTTATGGTGAAACATTATGGACTGGCCAATCAGAGGCAAGATAAGGCGGGTCATCGAAACCAGGAAGCAAAATCATAACAGACGCACTCATGTCACATGACGGCGAAGCAGTCGGAGACAGAGGGACGCTTCAAGCTGACGACTCAAAAAAAAAAGTCAGGTGACCTCCGACCCCTAACCTCTATTTCTACCTGTGGGGGCTTCCTGCCAGATGTTACTCATGTCTTTACACTTCCTCCAAACCTGCATTTCTCTAGGATTCCAATTGCCTTACACCACTCTCTAGAGAGCTTGTGATAGACATCTGCACCCGAAGCTAACTAAGGACATATTTCCTTAGTAGAATAATCCTAAGTATTCTGTGACCAAATACAAACACATGCTGGTTCACAATCATTCAGTCCATTTGTACACTCTCAGCTTACTACAACTCTCTAGTGATTGCTTCCCTTGGAGCTTAGCTACATTTAATCGAGAGTAACTTGTAGCTAAGCTTACTACATTTTCCAAGTGGCTTCACTGGTACTTGGCAGTATTTAGACAAATGTATGCGTGTCTCACTCTGTAACTCTTTCTCTGTCACACACACTTAAAAGTCTCTCAAACAAACACTGTTGACGTTAAAACTTGTTGTGGTTAACCTTTAGAATGAAAAAAAAAAGTGTGAACTAAGAATAACTTTTTCTTCCTGTCCAAGTGTGCTTCAACTTCATGCACGATTGTTGCAACGACTTTCAGCAAGTAATACTGAAACATGTCCAATACTTTTTATTCACAGTTTGAAATAAGAAGTGTTGCATTATCATCAGCATACACATGAATGTTGGATTAACTGAACATCACATTTACACTCACATATAATCAACATGACCGAAAAGGAGCCGGAAGAAGAAGAACTTATTTATTCCTACCTCTTCTTTGTGTCTCCATTATCATTTTATTACAGGAAAAAAGTGTAAGAATGTGTAATAGTAATATAATGTGTATAAGAACACATTTTAATTTCGTTTTGTGAGAACTGAGTCACAAAGATAGACATCGGCGTACGTGTTGAATTCCTCTGCTGCCTTCGTATTTGTCTGCCTCGCTTTGCCAGTTTTCCTGGAGACAATAGTCGGCATGGAATAAACCAAAGAGTCCTCGTCTCTCTGAGGAAACAAGTCATGTGAGCCATGAGAAGAAGCTGAAAACCAAGCAAAGATGCACAGAAAGTTTCTACAAACTTCCTTTTACCTGCTGGGGGCGACTGAACGTTTCATCGAGTGTTTGTGGACCAGCTGAAAAATTGAAGAAAAAGCATAAAAGAACAACCCAATGATGATTGATAATGCACTTTTTTCTTACCTTTGCAGCAAAAACATTGTTTTGTCCTGATTTTGTTGATGAGGAAGGCTGACATGATGAAACTTAAGGCCAAAGCAGCACTCAAGACACAGATAACATAATTGTTTGAATCACAGTTGCAACCATCTGGATGGTTATGATAAAAAAAACAGTCAATATTTTTGGCAATAAATACTTATGTTAAATTCATCATTACTAATGATTTAATATTTACCTTGGGTGTTGTTGACTTTTATTGGATTTCCCATGAAAATCCTCCCACATGTGACCACAGCACACAAGTAAGTTCCAGCATCAGAGGAGTTGACGTTCTTTGAGAAAGTGTGGACACATTTCTGTGTGGACTTATCTTTGATCTTCTTGCATTCGTCATGAGTGTAAACAAAGCTGGGATGGACACTTTCTGGTCCAGTTCTGAACCAGGACACTTTGTGTCCATCCTGACAGATTTCATTCCCAGAGTGGGAGAGGACTGAGCACTGCAACTTCACAGGCGGTCCTGGTTGGACTTTAGAGACAACAGACACGGAGGTTTCTGGTTCTGGGAAGAGTGAAAGACAAATTGAAGTCTTTCAGCACTCTGTGACTTTGATTCCACAGATCGACATTCACTTCTGTTGAAATCTTGAAGGTAAAAAATACTGTGATGTGTTAATGCAGAGGTTACATTTCTTGTAGTGCATGTAAAAACATGTTCATCACAATAAAATATTTGTTCATTTGGAAATTTAAAGCTTGAATTATTGGAAGAGTAGTCAAGTTAACATTGTTATCTATAAGCAGATGTTATGTAACAATTAAAATATGTAAAATTGTTCATTTAAACTGTTTTCTAATTATTTGTTGTCATATTTACCTGTGACCTGAAGGAATGTTCCGTTCAAAAACACGATGGTATTCATATCATGTTGTACATTTAAACAATAGTAGATCGCTGAATCACTTTTCTCTACTTGACTAATTTGCAGAACAAATTTTCCTTACTCTTTTTTTGGGTGTGATGCGATGTCCAGTATTTGATGTTCCACAGCCAGCAGCTAAAATGTCAGGAAAGGTTCCAGAAACAAATCGGATCCAAAAAAAGATGTTCCGACTTCGAATATCCTCGTAGGAACATGTCAGAGAGACACATTGTCCAGGTCCAACAGTCAGAGTGGAAAAGTTGTAAGCACCTGTACATGCTGAAGAGAAAAAGAAGACATTTTAATAAGAGTCATGTACAGTATGAACATGTCTCCATTGGAACTGAGCATGGACTTGCCTCCACTTTGGAGCAAGAGCAGCAGATGAAGCACGATCCACATTTTCTCTTCTCGTTTGACCAAGTGAACATCAGACCATCTAGACAGCATCTTAAGATTATTAACAGGAACCACATCATACCAAATGGGAGGGAACTATTTTGCTGCTATCTCAGTGTATCATCAGTGCCGCCCCTACCTCAGTGGAAATATGTCCAACCAAACGTCTCTTTGTATCCTTTTCTCACAGTGGTTCTATTTGTTTACTACTTTTAATAACTTTGCAGTATTTTTGTAGCAAAGGAAACTTTTTTGTCCCTGCAGATTTTATGAATATCAATATATTTTTATTCTATAGCATCTGTGCTGGATTTTGCTAAAACTAGATTGAATTTATTTCATTTTTAATGGCAACCCAAAAAAAAGTTTTTTATATTTCTTCCATGCCGAATGGAAATAATATTGCATTTTCATTTAGTCCCAGAATATTTATGTTGGCTGTTGTGATGGTGCATCTGGAATGATCCAAAATTGCATGTAATAATGCATGAAAACTAATGTTGCAAGACATTGTTCACATAAGATAAATATTATTAATACAAAAAAAAAATATCAAACAAATCATTTAGTACAAACCTCGTTTCCATATGAGTTGGGAAATTGTGTTGGATGTAAATATAAACGGAATACAATGATTTGCAAATCCTTTTTATTCCATATTCATTTGAATATGACAACATATTTGATGTTCAAACTGATAAACTTTTTTTTTTTTGCAAATAATCATTACCTTTAGAATTTGATGCCAGCAACACGTGACAAAGAAGTTAGAAAAAGTGGCAACAAATACTGATAAAGTTGAGGAATGCTCATCAAACACTTATTTGGAACATCCCGCAAGTAAACAGGCAAATTTGGAACAGGTGGGTGCCATGATTGGGTATAAAAGTAGATTCCATGAAATGCTCAGTCATTCACAAACAAGGATGGGGCGAGGGTCACCACTTTGTCAACAAATGCGTGAGCAAATTGTTGAACAGTTAAAGAAAAACCTTTCTCAACCAGCTATTGCAAGGAATTTAGGGATTTCACCATCTACGGTCCGTAATATCATCAAAAGGTTCGGAGAATCTAGAGAAATCACTGCACGTAAGCAGCTAAGCCTGTGACCTTCGATCCCCCAGGCTGTACTGCATCAATAAGCGACATCAGTGTGTAAAGGATATCACCACATGGGCTCAGGAACACTTCAGAAACCCACTGTCAGTAACTACAGTTGGTCGCTACATCTGTAAGTGCAAGTTAAAACTCTCCTATGCAAGGCGAAAACTGTTTATCAACAACACCCAGAAACGCCGTCTGCTTCGCTGGGCCTGAGCTCATTTAAGATGGACTGATACAAAGTGGAAAAGTGTTCTGTGGTCTGACGAGTCTACATTTCAAATTGTTTTTGGAAACTGTGGAAGTCGTGTCCTCCGGACCAAAGAGGAAAAGAACCATCCGGATTGTAATAGGCGCAAAGTTGAAAAGCTAGCATCTGTGATGGTATGGGGGTGTATTAGTGCCCAAGACATGGGTAACTTACACATCTGTGAAGGCGCCATTAATGCTGAAAGGTTCATACAGCTTTTGGAGCAACATATGTTGCCATCCAAGCAACGCTACCATGGACGCCCCTGCTTATTTCAGCAAGACAATGCCAAGCCACGTGTTACATCAACGTGGCTTCATAGTAAAAGAGTGCGGGTACTAGACTGGCCTGCCTGAAGTCCAGACCTGTCTCCCATTGGAAATGTGTGGCGCATTATGAAGCCTAAAATTCCACAACGGAGACCCCCGGACTATTGAACAACTTAAGCTGTACATCAAGCAAGAATGGGAAAGAATTCCACCTGAGAAGCTTAAAAAATGTGTCTCCTCAGTTCCCAAACGTTTACTGAGTGTTGTTAAAAGGAAAGGCCATGTAAAACAGTGGTGAACATGCCCTTTCCCAACTACTTTGGCACGTGTTGCAGCCATGAAATTCTAAGTTAATTATTATTTGAAAAAATAAAAATAAAGTTTATGAGTTTGGTCTTTGTAGTGCATTCAATTGAATATGGGTTGAAAAGGATTTGCAAATCATTGTATTCCGTTTATATTTACATCTAACACAATTTCCCAACTCATATGGAAACGGGGTTTGTATTTGAATCAGCCTATTAAGTCATCAAGCAGCTTTAAAACTGTAATAGGATGTTTCTTGAATAGACAGTGTCTGATATTTCTATTTTTGACAGTACGGCTTCCTCCCGCCTCCAAAGACATGCACCTGGGGATAGGTTGATTGGCAACTCTAAATTGGCCCTGGTGTGTGAATGCCCGAGAGGGACAAGCGGTAGAAAAAGGATGGATATGTTGACACAAACGCAAAAGATGGAGGATTTTATCTTTATTTGTTTGTCTTTGCAGCACGATTGCCTCCTTTCTCACGCCCATTTGCACTCACATTTCAAACGTACAAAGTAAAAACGCAAAACAGAACAGTTTCAGTCTTGATAAATCACACCGCGTGATGTAAATGATTCCATTTGCATCTCCTCCTTCCAGTATTGTGGGCGTTGTGATCATCAGCAAATATTCTCCATATTCATGAAGACAAACATGTCAAATGCTCATTTAAGAGACACAATCCTGTACGCTGCAGTTTAGTAGATCAGCTTTGTGTGTGTTATCACCTTTTCACCTGTTTTAATACACACACACTTCTAGTAGATCAGTCTCACGATGTAACTCTTCCTTAAACGTTGACTTGCATAAATAAATGAGCTCCTCTCTCAAACAAACACTGTTGAAGTTGAAACTTGTTGTGGTTAACCTTTGAAATAAAAAAAAGTGTGAACTCAGACGGAGTTTTTCTTCCTGTCCAAGTGTGCGACAACTTCATACACGATTGCTGCAACGACTGCACACAGGAAGAATACTAAAAAAATGTCAGTACTTTTTATTTACAGTTTGCAGTAAGAAGTGTTGCATTATCATCAGCATAAACTTGTAGGTTAATTAGTGACGTTAGAAATGAACATGGTGGATATTTATTTTGGCAGTCAGCACAAAAATACAACGTTTTTCATTAGTTTTCATCGATAGGCTTCCTACTTGCATCTTTTACCACATTACATTTGCTGTTACTTGCTTCAGGTTACTTTATAAATCATGAGAATGTGAAACATTTTTTTAAAAAGTTGTGCAAAAAAAAAAAAAAGGCATCAATTGTACATAAATATTCACAGCCTTTGCCATGGAACTCAAAAGTGACCTCAGGTGCATCCTGTTTTAACTGATCATCCTTGAGATGTTCCTGCAGCTTAATTGGAGCCCACCTGTGATAAATTCAGTTGGTTGGACATGATTAGTAAATGCACACACCTGTCTGTATAGAAGGTCTCATGTTTGTCAATACATGGCAGTGCACAAACCAAGCATGAAGTCGAATGAATTGTTTGTAGACCTCCGACACAGGATTGTCTCGAGGCACAAATCTGGAGAAGTGTACAAAAAATATAATTTCTGCATTGAAGGTCCCAATGAGCACAATGGCCTCCACCATTTGTAAACAGAAGAAGTTTGGAACCACCAGGACTCTATTCTCAGAGCTGGCTTAACTGAGCGATCAAAAGAAGAAGGGCTTTAGTCAGGGAGGTGACCAAGAACCCCCATGGTCACTTCTATCAGACCTACATAATCTTTCTGTGGAGTGATGAGAACCTTCCAGAAGGACAACCATCTCTGCAGCAAACCACCAATAAGGCCAAACGGAAGCCATTTCTTTTCAAGACGTTTGCCAAAATGCACCTGAAACAATCGCAGACCATCAGAAACTAAATTCTCCGTTCTGATGAGACAAGAATTGAACTCCTTGGCGTGAATATCAGGCATCATGTTTGGAGGAAACCAGGTGCCGCTCATCACCAGGCATGTACCATCCCCACTGTGAAGCATGGTGGTCGCAGAATCATGATATGGGGATGTTTTTCAGCGGCAGAAACTGGGAGATTAATCAAGATAGAGGGAAAGATGAATGTACAGAGACATCTTGGATGCAAATGTGCTCCAGAGCACTCTTGAAATCAGATTGGAGCAACAGTTCATCGTTCAGCAGGACAACGGCGCTTAGCACTTTGCCAAAATATCAAAAGAATGGCTTCAGAACAACTCTGTAAACGTCCTTCGGCGGCCCAGCCAGAACCCAGACTTGAATCTGATTGAACATCTCTGGAAGGATCTGAAAATGGCTGCACATCTTCTACCAACTAAACATTCAGTACAGACACAAACACATACTACCATTTTACCATATTTTCTGTGTTTAGTAAAAAAATAAAAGCTTAATTGGATCAATTTGTCACGACTTGGTCCGGGGTGTTTGCTTTTCCAGGATGCAACGGAAAGTTGGCTCGTGCGAGACGGGAATGGAGGTACATGATTTATTTAATATATCAAAAAAGGAATAAATGAAAGCGCGCACAATGGCGGAGAATAAACTATGAAAAAACAAAAAGACTATAAACATGGAACCAAAACTTACTGTGACAAGGGACATGAAGCAGGATCATAGAGGAGTGTGCAGAAGCATATATGGGGTGCGGTATGGGGTGCGAGGTCGTCAGAAAAACAAACTGAAAAACACTGAACTTAAATACTACAGACATGATTAACGAAAACAGGTGCGTGACTCAAGACGTGAAACAGGTGCGTGACAGAGCCCCTCCCTTAAGGACAGATACCAGATGTCCATAAAAATTAACAAGAGTCATGGGAGGGCGGGAGGGGGACATGGCGGTGGGTCGCCAGACCACGTGTCCCCGTATCCACCGGGGCAGAGTTAGGTGGCGGCGGCGAGTGGAACGCCGCTGCAGCAGGCGAGGCGGGCGCCCAGGGAATGGCCACATTCGTGGCCGACTGGGAGGTGGTTGCACTTGGCGTGGCGGGCGACCAGGTAGCGGCCATATCCGTGGCCGACGAGGAGGCAGGCGCGTCATCATCGTGGCAGGCGTGGCTTGGCGTGGTGAGTCAGGCGGCGAAGCTCGGCGTGGCGCGTCAGGCGGCGAAGCTCGGCGTGGGTCTTGGTATAGGTCTTGGTCTTGGCGTGGGTGTTGGTCTTGGTGTGGGTCTTGGCATGGCGGGTCTTGGTCTTGGCATGGCGGGTCTTGGTCTTGGCATGGCGGGTCTTGGTCTTGGCATGGCGGGTCTTGGTCTTGGCATGGCGGGTCTTGGTCTTGGCATGGCGGGTCTTGGTCTTGGCATGGCGAGTCTTGGTCTTGGCATGGCGAGTCTTGGTCTTGGTCTTGGCATGGCGAGTCTTGGTCTTGGCATGGCGAGTCTTGGTCTTGGCATGGCGAGTCTTGGTCTTGGCATGGCGAGTCTTGGTCTTGGCATGGCGAGTCTTGGTCTTGGCATGGCGAGTCTTGGTCTTGGAATTGTTGAGCTGGTACCGGAGCTTGGCGTCGTGGAGCTGGTACCGGAGCTTGGCGTCGTGGAGCTGGTACCGGAGCTTGGCGTCGTGGAGCTGGTACCGGAGCTTGGCGTCGTGGAGCTGGTACCGGAGCTTGGCGTCGTGGAGCTGGTACCGGAGCTTGGCGTCGTGGAGCTGGTACCGGAGCTTGGCGTCGTGGAGCTGGTACCGGAGCTTGACGTCGTGGAGCTGGTACCGGAGCTTGGCGTCGTGGAGCTGGTACCGGAGCTTGGCGTCGTGGAGCTGGTACCGGAGCTTGGCGTCGTGGAGCTGGTAGTGCAGGTGGAGGTGGTCTTGCTGGGGGTTGCGGCTTGGCATGGTAAAAGACTGGTAAGGGCGGTCGTGCTGGAGGCTGTGGCTTGACAGGTCGGAAGACTGGTGGTGGCGGCCGTGAGGGAGGCTGTGGCTTGACAAGGTGATGCTGATCCACCCCACCTGAACAATTCCCAGCCCTAGCCCCCCCCCTCAAGGGGCGGATACCAGACGCGCTCCCTGCGGTCTGGAACTCTCTGTAGGGGTGGGCGGAGGAGGGCAGAAACTTCCCCATTAAATTGTCCAAATTGTCTTTCTTGTGCCTGGGATTGAGTGGGTGAAAAAAAATTGTTTTGTGTCTTGGGTGTGGCTTGAGTCCTGGGGAGCGGGGAATCAAAAGAAAAAGAATTCAGAAAAAAAAAATCCTGGTTTTTGACGTCTTCAGGGCGAAGCCGGGCTGGCTGCTGCTTGCTTCCGCCCGGAGGGGGAGGGGCATGTGGGAGCGGCGTGCCTTGCAGGCTCGCGGAAGTTCTTCCTGACGTCCTTCGTCTTTGGCGGCGCTTCCGCGGCTGAGGTGACGCTGTGTCGTCCTGGGACCAAATGAAGTCTCTATACTCCATGGAGGAGTAGCGCCGCGTTTCCTCCTCCATCGCGCACAGGACCGCCCAAGAAGCCTCGTCGAAAATGTCCAACTCAGGTGCAGAAAAGCGGGTCTGCTGACGACCTACTGTCAGGACTTGATCTTGAGAGTTTGCTTTTCCAGGATGCAGCGGAAAGTTGGCACGGGCGAGACGGGAACCAAGGTACATGATTTATTTATTAAAATATCAAAAAAGGAATAAATGGAAGCGCGCACAATGGCGGAGAATAAACTATGAAAAAACAAAAAGACTATAAACATGGAACCAAAACTTACTGTGACAAGGGACATGAAGCAGGATCATAGAGGAGTGTGCAGAAGCATATATGGGGTGCGGTATGGGGTGCGAGGTCGTCAGAAAAACAAACTGAAAAACACTGAACTTAAATACTACAGACATGATTAACGAAAACAGGTGCGTGACTCAAGACGTGAAACAGGTGCGTGACGTGACAGGTGAAAACTAATGGTTGCTATGGTGACAAGACAAGGGAGTGAAAAGCCAGAAACTAAACAAAACATGACTTAAAACAAAACATGATTACACAAACATGACACAATTACAGTAAAATATTTCATACCATGTCTTTGCAGTGGAACTTCTGACGGCTAACAACTAAAAGGTCTTACAGTTGTAATCATTTTTGGTCTGTCTTCAACTCAGGATTTTCATAGACAAATCTGATTTGTTAGATTTTGCCCATAGTCAGTGATTAGTCAAATATATGATACTGTGTTTTTTTAAGGGAGACATAAACAGATTGCGATTAAAGTACCACATACTGACTAGTCACTAGGTTTCAGTAACGTTACATGAATGTAGATCTAGGCGTTAGGGTGATTCTTCCGAAGTAAATAATAAAATTAAATATACTAGGAATACAGTCTTTCATTAAGCAAACAAAAGTGAGGTCTTAAAAAGGCTAAACCACTTCAAAAACAACAAATCAATAAGGCAGAGATTGAACGGTGTGAATGGTGCAGCGTTGAGAAGACATCTAACTTAACTAAATGAAGGACGTATAAGTTGTGAAAGAAGTTCCCTTATACAACCCTCCGGAAGGATCTCTACCTTAGCCAGGGGAGAGTTACACCTCTGGGGGAGGGAGCACTTAAATGCCCGTTTGTGTTAAAATGCAATAATGGGAAAAATTCTATATACTTATTTTTTCAGTTTAAAATGACAAGTGCACATAATTCAAACATACGTATATAATTTTTTTGCAAAACCTATCCCAATGGAAGGGTCAGCCTCTAAAAAGAGTTTTGATATAAGTGAGATTTACTGGTTACCAAAAACTTTTTTGTTAATGTCAATGAAAATTAAATAAAGTAACTCATGTTTTAGCAAAAATCAGTACAGATGCTTCTTAATTTATTAGTTTATTGATGTGCTAAAATCTGCAAAGACAAAACAATATTTGCTTGCATAGTTATTACAAGTAAAATGGTTAATGGTCCGTATTTATATAGCTTTTTACTAAATCTGGAATGACACCAAACGCGGTTTACATTATGCATTTTAAAGGGCTTTATAAATAAAGTTGGTATGGTATCACATTCACCATTCCCACCCAAGTAAACACAAATAACCACTGTGAGAAGATGAAACAAAGAGACCGGAAAGTTTGGGTGGACATATTTCCACTGAGGTAGGGGCGGCACTGATGAGCCACTGAGATAGCAGCAAAATAGTTCCCTCCCATTTGGTATGATGTGGTTCATGTCAATAATCTTAAGATGCTGTCTAGATGGTCTGATGTTCACTTGGTCCAACGAGAGGAGAAAATGTGGATCGTGCTTCATCTGCTGCTCCTGCTCCAAAGTGGAGGCAAGTCCATGCTCAGTTCCAATGGAGACATGTTCATACTGTACATGACTCTTATTAATATGTCTTCTTTTTATCTTCTTCTTTTCAGCATGTACAGGTGCTTACAACTTTTCCACTCAGACTGTTGGACCTGGACAAAATGTCTCTCTGACATGTTCCTACGAGGATACTGGAATTATAAATTACTTATTTTGGATCCAATTGGTTTCTGCAAACTTTCCTGAAGTTTTAGCTAAAACGACATCTTTCAGTTCAGACTCTGTTGAATATGGAACATCAAATACTGGACATCGCATCACAGCCAAAAAGGAACAAGGAACATTTGTCCTGCAAATTAGTCAAGTAGAGAAAAGTGATACGACGATCTATTACTGTTTAAAAGCAAACCTACGTCAACTCATGTTTTTAAATGGAACATTCCTTCAGGTCACAGGTAAATATGACAACAAATAATTAGAAGACAATTAGAATAAAACATTATCCATACTTTGTGACATACCTTCTGTTTATAGATAACATTTTTAACATGACCAATTATGCAGCCTTCAAATGTCCAAATGAACAAATAATATTTTATTGTGATGAACATGTTTTTACATGCACTACAAGAAATGTAACCTCTGCATTAACACATCAGTATTTTTTACCTTCAAGATTTCAACAGAAGTGAATGTCGATCTGTGGAATCAAAGTCACAGAGTGCTGAAAGACTTCAATTTATCTCGCACTCTTCCCAGAACCAGAACCCTCCGTGTCTGTTGTCTCTGAAGTCCAACCAGGACCGTCTGTGAAGTTGCAGTGCTCAGTCCTCTCCCACTATGGGAATGAAACCTGTCAGGATGGACACAAAGTGTCCTGGTTCAGAACTGGACCAGAAAGTGTCCATCCCAGCTTTGTTTATGCTGATGACGAATGCAAGAAGATCAAAAATAATTCCACACAGAAATGTGTCCACACTTTCTCAAAGAACGTCAACTCCTCTGATGCTCGAACTTACTTGTGTGCTGTGGTCACATGTGGGAAGATTTTCATGGGAAATCCAATAAAAGTCAACATTGAAGGTAATAATTTATTCAAATGTATCGACAAATTCATCATTAGTGTTTGTTACTAAAAATATTTAAATTTTTTTAATCACAACCATTCAGATTCCAGCAGCTCTGATTCATCCAAGTATGTTATCTTTGTCTTGAGTGCTGCTTTGGCCTTAAGTTTAATCATGTCAGCCTTCCTCATCAACAAGATGTCATGTCTGTGTGATCATGTTTTGTTTTAGTAATGTTCGGTTTAAATTTTGGACTTTTTGTGCACTTTTGTTTTGTTTTGTCTCCATAGCAACCATTAGTTTTCACCTGTCACGTCACGCACCTGTTTCACGTTTTGACTCACACACACCTGTCACCAATCATGTCACTGTTATTTAAGCATACCTTGTTCATCACTCGTCCTGCCTGCATTGTCATTATGTCACTCCGGTTCAGGTCTCGTTTTGACAAAAGTAAGTTTCCATGTCCATGTCCTAGTTTTTGTTTAAGATTAGCTTCACTTGCGTTTTAGGCACGCTTGCCTCTTTTTTTTGTTGTTGATTGTGGTTGTATTGTTTATGTTCGCGGTAGTGCATGATTTATGTTAAATAAATCCTAGCCTACCTTCACGCTGTTGTCCGTAGCCGTCTATCTTGCGTTGGAAGAACAACCCCCCAGCAAGCTGCGACCCCCACTTGACAGAATGCAGGCAGCATACGTTCTTCCGCAGACCGGCCACGAGGAGGTGATGTAGACGCACTGGCAAAAATGGAAGCCAGCCAGAAAGGCTTTTTCTCGCCAGCATAACGCGTTGTTCCCCCAAAATCTTCATCCGGACAACAAGATTCCACAACCAGCCCATTCTTCCTTCCCGCCACAGAAGACCCGTGCTGATGACGTCATCCCGCCCACTGGTGATGACGTCAGAAACCAAGATTTTTTTTTTGAGTCTATTTACACCCTCTGTCAGCCGCCCACTATGGACTTTGTTTCAAAGAAAAATCCTTTTGAGAAAATTGTCTCTAAATTTAGATTTTTTCAGACACAGTCTAAAGTGGGGGTAGGGAATAGACATTTTGGACAATTTAGTGGGGAGGAGTCTACCCCCCTACACCCACCCCTAAAGAAGATTCCAGACCGCGGGGAGCGCGTCTGGTATCCGCTCCTTGAGGGGGGGGCTAGGGCTGGGAACTGTACAGGTGGGGTGACTCAGCTTCGCCATGTCAAGCCGCAACCCCCAGCTAGACCACCTCCACCTGCACCAGTAGCTCCACGACGCCAAGCTCCGGTACCAGCTCCACGACGCGAAGCTCCGGTACCAGCTCCACGACGCCAAGCTCCGGTACCAGCCCCACGACGCCAAGCTCCGGTACCAGCCCCACGACGCCAAGCTCCGGTACCAGCTCCACGATGCCAAGCTCCGGTACCAGCTCCACGACGCCAAGCTCCGGTACCAGCTCCACGACGCCAAGCTCCGGTACCAGCTCCACGACGCCAAACTCCGGTACCAGCTCCACGACGCCAAGCTCCGGTACCAGCTCAACAAGTCCAAGACCAAGACCCTCCACGCCAAGCCCAAGACCAAGACCTTCCACGCCAAGACCCTCCACGCCAAGTGCCGCCAGTCGCAGCTCCACGACGCCAAGTGCCGCCAGTCGCAGCTCCACGACGCCAAGTGCCGCCAGTCGCAGCTCCACGACGCCAAGTGCCGCCAGTCGCAGCTCCACGACGCCAAGTGCCGCCAGTCGCAGCTCCACGACGCCAAGTGCCGCCAGTCGCAGCTCCACGACGCCAAGTGCCGCCAGTCGCAGCTTCACGACGCCAAGACCCGCCATGCCAAGACCAAGACCAAGACCCGCCATGCCAAGACCAAGACCCGCCATGCCAAGACCAAGACCAAGACCCGCCATGCCAAGACCTAGACCAAGACCCGCCATGCCAAGACCAAGACCCGCCATGCCAAGACCAAGACCCGCCATGCCAAGACCAAGACCCGCCATGCCAAGACCAAGACCTGCCATGCCAAGACCAAGACCCACGCCAAGACCAAGACCTATACCAAGACCCACGCCGAGCTTCGCCGCCTGACGCGCCACGCCGAGCTTCGCCGCCTGACGCGCCACGCCGAGCTTCGCCGCCTGACTCACCACGCCAAGCCACGCCTGCCACGATGACGACGCGCCTGCCTCCTCGTCGGCCACGGATATGGCCGCTACCTGGTCGCCCGCCACGCCAAGTGCGCCCACCTCCCAGTCGGCCACGAATGTGGCCATTCCCTGGGCGCCCGCCTCGCCTGCTGCAGCGGCGTTCCACTCGCCGCCGCCACCTAACTCTGCCCCGCTGGATACGGGGACACGTGGCCTGGCGACCCACCGCCATGTCCCCCTCCCGCCCTCCCATGACTCTTGTTGATATTGTTTTTGGACATCTGGGATCTGTCCGTAAGGGGGGGATTCTGTCATGTCTGTGTGATCATGTTTTGTTTTAGTAATGTTCGGTTTAAATTTTGGACTTTTTGTGCACTTTTGTTTTGTTTTGTCTCCATAGCAACCATTAGTTTTCACCTGTCACGTCACGCACCTGTTTCACGTTTTGACTCACACACACCTGTCACCAATCATGTCACTGTTATTTAAGCATACCTTGTTCATCACTCGTCCTGCCTGCATTGTCATTATGTCACTCCGGTTCAGGTCTCGTTTTGACAAAAGTAAGTTTCCATGTCCATGTCCTAGTTTTTGTTTAAGATTAGCTTCACTTGCGTTTTAGGCACGCTTGCCTCTTTTTTTTGTTGTTGATTGTGGTTGTATTGTTTATGTTCGCGGTAGTGCATGATTTATGTTAAATAAATCCTAGCCTACCTTCACGCTGTTGTCCGTAGCCGTCTATCTTGCGTTGGAAGAACAACCCCCCAGCAAGCTGCGACCCCCACTTGACAGAATGCAGGCAGCATACGTTCTTCCGCAGACCGGCCACGAGGAGGTGATGGAGACGCACTGGCAAAAATGGAAGCCAGCCAGAAAGGCTTTTTCTCGCCAGCATAACGCGTTGTTCCCCCAAAATCTTCATCCGGACAACAAGATTCCACAACCAGCCCATTCTTCCTTCCCGCCACAGAAGACCCGTGCTGATGACGTCATCCCGCCCACTGGTGATGACGTCAGAAACCAAGATTTTTTTTTTGAGTCTATTTACACCCTCTGTCAGCCGCCCACTATGGACTTTGTTTCAAAGAAAAATCCTTTTGAGAAAATTGTCTCTAAATTTAGATTTTTTCAGACACAGTCTAAAGTGGGGGTAGGGAATAGACATTTTGGACAATTTAGTGGGGAGGAGTCTACCCCCCTACACCCACCCCTAAAGAAGATTCCAGACCGCGGGGAGCGCGTCTGGTATCCGCTCCTTGAGGGGGGGGCTAGGGCTGGGAACTGTACAGGTGGGGTGACTCAGCTTCGCCATGTCAAGCCGCAACCCCCAGCTAGACCACCTCCACCTGCACCAGTAGCTCCACGACGCCAAGCTCCGGTACCAGCTCCACGACGCGAAGCTCCGGTACCAGCTCCACGACGCCAAGCTCCGGTACCAGCCCCACGACGCCAAGCTCCGGTACCAGCCCCACGACGCCAAGCTCCGGTACCAGCTCCACGATGCCAAGCTCCGGTACCAGCTCCACGACGCCAAGCTCCGGTACCAGCTCCACGACGCCAAGCTCCGGTACCAGCTCCACGACGCCAAACTCCGGTACCAGCTCCACGACGCCAAGCTCCGGTACCAGCTCAACAAGTCCAAGACCAAGACCCTCCACGCCAAGCCCAAGACCAAGACCTTCAACGCCAAGACCCTCCACGCCAAGTGCCGCCAGTCGCAGCTCCACGACGCCAAGTGCCGCCAGTCGCAGCTCCACGACGCCAAGTGCCGCCAGTCGCAGCTCCACGACGCCAAGTGCCGCCAGTCGCAGCTCCACGACGCCAAGT
The DNA here is from genome assembly GCF_033978685.3 of Nerophis lumbriciformis. Lineage (NCBI taxonomy): Eukaryota > Metazoa > Chordata > Actinopteri > Syngnathiformes > Syngnathidae > Nerophis > Nerophis lumbriciformis. The sequence continues at coordinate 22,875,867 of NC_084563.2, read as the reverse complement.
GCCGCCAGTCGCAGCTCCACGACGCCAAGTGCCGCCAGTCGCAGCTCCACGACGCCAAGTGCCGCCAGTCGCAGCTTCACGACGCCAAGACCCGCCATGCCAAGACCAAGACCAAGACCCGCCATGCCAAGACCAAGACCCGCCATGCCAAGACCAAGACCAAGACCCGCCATGCCAAGACCTAGACCAAGACCCGCCATGCCAAGACCAAGACCCGCCATGCCAAGACCAAGACCCGCCATGCCAAGACCAAGACCCGCCATGCCAAGACCAAGACCTGCCATGCCAAGACCAAGACCCACGCCAAGACCAAGACCTATACCAAGACCCACGCCGAGCTTCGCCGCCTGACGCGCCACGCCGAGCTTCGCCGCCTGACTCACCACGCCAAGCCACGCCTGCCACGATGACGACGCGCCTGCCTCCTCGTCGGCCACGGATATGGCCGCTACCTGGTCGCCCGCCACGCCAAGTGTGCCCACCTCCCAGTCGGCCACGAATGTGGCCATTCCCTGGGCGCCCGCCTCGCCTGCTGCAGCGGCGTTCCACTCGCCGCCGCCACCTAACTCTGCCCCGCTGGATACGGGGACACGTGGCCTGGCGACCCACCGCCATGTCCCCCTCCCGCCCTCCCATGACTCTTGTTGATATTGTTTTTGGACATCTGGGATCTGTCCGTAAGGGGGGGATTCTGTCATGTCTGTGTGATCATGTTTTGTTTTAGTAATGTTCGGTTTAAATTTTGGACTTTTTGTGCACTTTTGTTTTGTTTTGTCTCCATAGCAACCATTAGTTTTCACCTGTCACGTCACGCACCTGTTTCACGTTTTGACTCACACACACCTGTCACCAATCATGTCACTGTTATTTAAGCATACCTTGTTCATCACTCGTCCTGCCTGCATTGTCATTATGTCACTCCGGTTCAGGTCTCGTTTTGACAAAAGTAAGTTTCCATGTCCATGTCCTAGTTTTTGTTTAAGATTAGCTTCACTTGCGTTTTAGGCACGCTTGCCTCTTTTTTTTGTTGTTGATTGTGGTTGTATTGTTTATGTTCGCGGTAGTGCATGATTTATGTTAAATAAATCCTAGCCTACCTTCACGCTGTTGTCCGTAGCCGTCTATCTTGCGTTGGAAGAACAACCCCCCAGCAAGCTACGACCCCCACTTGACAGAATGCAGGCAGCATACGTTCTTCCGCAGACCGGCCACGAGGAGGTGATGGAGACGCACTGGCAAAAATGGAAGCCAGCCAGAAAGGCTTTTTCTCGCCAGCATAACGCGTTGTTCCCCCAAAATCTTCATCCGGACAACAAGATTCCACAACCAGCCCATTCTTCCTTCCCGCCACAGAAGACCCGTGCTGATGACGTCATCCCGCCCACTGGTGATGACGTCAGAAACCAAGATTTTTTTTTTGAGTCTATTTACACCCTCTGTCAGCCGCCCACTATGGACTTTGTTTCAAAGAAAAATCCTTTTGAGAAAATTGTCTCTAAATTTAGATTTTTTCAGACACAGTCTAAAGTGGGGGTAGGGAATAGACATTTTGGACAATTTAGTGGGGAGGAGTCTATCCCCCTACACCCACCCCTAAAGAAGATTCCAGACCGCGGGGAGCGCGTCTGGTATCCGCTCCTTGAGGGGGGGGCTAGGGCTGGGAACTGTACAGGTGGGGTGACTCAGCTTCGCCATGTCAAGCCGCAACCCCCAGCTAGACCACCTCCACCTGCACCAGTAGCTCCACGACGCCAAGCTCCGGTACCAGCTCCACGACGCGAAGCTCCGGTACCAGCTCCACGACGCCAAGCTCCGGTACCAGCCCCACGACGCCAAGCTCCGGTACCAGCCCCACGACGCCAAGCTCCGGTACCAGCTCCACGATGCCAAGCTCCGGTACCAGCTCCACGACGCCAAGCTCCGGTACCAGCTCCACGACGCCAAGCTCCGGTACCAGCTCCACGACGCCAAACTCCGGTACCAGCTCCACGACGCCAAGCTCCGGTACCAGCTCAACAAGTCCAAGACCAAGACCCTCCACGCCAAGCCCAAGACCAAGACCTTCCACGCCAAGACCCTCCACGCCAAGTGCCGCCAGTCGCAGCTCCACGACGCCAAGTGCCGCCAGTCGCAGCTCCACGACGCCAAGTGCCGCCAGTCGCAGCTCCACGACGCCAAGTGCCGCCAGTCGCAGCTCCACGACGCCAAGTGCCGCCAGTCGCAGCTCCACGACGCCAAGTGCCGCCAGTCGCAGCTCCACGACGCCAAGTGCCGCCAGTCGCAGCTTCACGACGCCAAGACCCGCCATGCCAAGACCAAGACCAAGACCCGCCATGCCAAGACCAAGACCCGCCATGCCAAGACCAAGACCAAGACCCGCCATGCCAAGACCTAGACCAAGACCCGCCATGCCAAGACCAAGACCCGCCATGCCAAGACCAAGACCCGCCATGCCAAGACCAAGACCCGCCATGCCAAGACCAAGACCTGCCATGCCAAGACCAAGACCCACGCCAAGACCAAGACCTATACCAAGACCCACGCCGAGCTTCGCCGCCTGACGCGCCACGCCGAGCTTCGCCGCCTGACGCGCCACGCCGAGCTTCGCCGCCTGACTCACCACGCCAAGCCACGCCTGCCACGATGACGACGCGCCTGCCTCCTCGTCGGCCACGGATATGGCCGCTACCTGGTCGCCCGCCACGCCAAGTGCGCCCACCTCCCAGTCGGCCACGAATGTGGCCATTCCCTGGGCGCCCGCCTCGCCTGCTGCAGCGGCGTTCCACTCGCTGCCGCCACCTAACTCTGCCCCGCTGGATACGGGGACACGTGGCCTGGCGACCCACCGCCATGTCCCCCTCCCGCCCTCCCATGACTCTTGTTGATATTGTTTTTGGACATCTGGGATCTGTCCGTAAGGGGGGGATTCTGTCATGTCTGTGTGATCATGTTTTGTTTTAGTAATGTTCGGTTTAAATTTTGGACTTTTTGTGCACTTTTGTTTTGTTTTGTCTCCATAGCAACCATTAGTTTTCACCTGTCACGTCACGCACCTGTTTCACGTTTTGACTCACACACACCTGTCACCAATCATGTCACTGTTATTTAAGCATACCTTGTTCATCACTCGTCCTGCCTGCATTGTCATTATGTCACTCCGGTTCAGGTCTCGTTTTGACAAAAGTAAGTTTCCATGTCCATGTCCTAGTTTTTGTTTAAGATTAGCTTCACTTGCGTTTTAGGCACGCTTGCCTCTTTTTTTTGTTGTTGATTGTGGTTGTATTGTTTATGTTTGCGGTAGTGCATGATTTATGTTAAATAAATCCTAGCCTACCTTCACGCTGTTGTCCGTAGCCGTCTATCTTGCGTTGGAAGAACAACCCCCCAGCAAGCTGCGACCCCCACTTGACACAAGATCAGGACAAAAAAACAGTTTTTGCTGCAAAGGTAAGAAAAATCAATCATCATCAGGTTGTTCTTTTATGCTCTTTCTTCAATTTTTCAGCTCGTCCACAAACACTCGATGAAACGTTCAGTCGCGTCCAGCAGGTAAAAGGAAATTTGTAGAAAAGTTCTGCACATCTTTGCTTGGTTTTCAGCTTCTTCTCATGTCTCACATGACTTGTTTCCTCAGAGAGACGAGGACTCTTTGGTTTATTCCATGCCGACCATTGTCTCCAGGAAAACTGGCAGAGCGAGGCAGACAAATACGAGGGCAGCAGAGGAATTCAGCACGTACGCTGACGTGCGTCCTCAAAACTAAATCCTCACGAAACAATATTAAAATGTGTTCTAGTACACATTCTGTTACTTTTACACATTGTTTGTCAATCTTTTTAGAAAACTCTGGGTATGTGCAGGGTCTTAAAGGCCCTCTTTACACTGCATACTAAATCTGATTTTTTTTTTTGCCCTCAAGTAACTCACATTGGATTTTAAACGCTCCAAAGTGCTTCAAATCTGATATTTTGACATCAGATTTAGGCCACAACAGTCCAAATCCCATTAGAATCTGATCTTTTCAAATGTGACTTCAGTCCAAACGGCAATGCGACCTGAATGCGACCCATGTGTGACTTTTTCGAGCAGCCTGCCAACGGATTTGGATATGTCATCACAACATCCGGTTTCGGTGAGCAAAGTCTTTATTCATCCGCCAAATTTTTTATATATCACTAGTCAATAATGCACAAATAATAGGCTATATGTAATATATGTATAAGTCAATCAATCAATCAATCAATGTTTATTTATACATCCCTAAATCACAAGTGTCTCAAAGGGCTGCACAAGCCACAACGACTCCTCGGTTCAGAGCCCACATCAGGGCAAGGAAAAACTCACAACCCAGTTGGATATCAATGTGAATGACTAAGAGAAACCTTGGAGAGGACCGCATATGTGGGTGACCCCCCCCCCCCCCCCCCCACCCTCTAGGGGAGACCGGTTGCAATGGACGTTGAGTGGGTCTAGCATAATATTGTGAAAGTCCAGTCCATAGTGGATCTAACATAACAGTGAGAGTCCAGTCCATAGTGGGGCCAGCAGGAGACCATCCCGAGCGGAGACGAGTCAGCAGCGCAGAGATGTCCCCAACCGATGCACAGGCGAGCGGTCCACCCCGGGTCCCGACTCTGGACAGCCACAAGGGAGAGGGGCACAGAGGAGAAAAGAAAAGAAACGGCAGATCAACTGGTCTAAAAAGGGGGTCTATTTAAAGGCTAGAGGATACAAAGGTACAGAGGTAGCATCTCTAACTGTTACCGAGAGGGCATTCCATAGTACTGGAGCCCCAATAGAAAACGCTCTATAGGCCGCTAACATATATATTTCAACTCCAAAGAAATAGCGATTGTTAAAGGACCGGAATTGACACTGTGGCGTATTTTCTTACACTTTACGTACATTGCGGAAGTTGTTTACATAAGTGAGTTGAAAAATCAAGCTAACGTAGATACACGCTGATGTCCGAGTTGCCTCTACTCAACAGTCTTAAAAACATTAGAACCCTCCCAAATATATTACATAATTTATTCCTTAATCCATTATTTTACTTTCATTTATTTTCACGTAAAAAAAAAACCCACTCGTTTTTAAGGTGTGGCGACTTTTATTTTATTTTGTAGTAGCAGTGATAATAGTGACTTCTTCATTCATTTATGGAATCCGGCTAACTTAGTTGTTTTACTTTATCGAACTGCACATGCAAGTGACGTCGAGGCCACATTGGGGCCTCTGCGTGTTTACGCTGAAGTCTGATAAAGATCATATTTGTTTTGCAGTGTAAACAGTCAGCTAGAAAAAGTCAGATTTAAAAAAAAAATCAGATTTTTAACAAATCCGATTTCAAGAAAATTTGATTTGGGCCACTTTGGCCTGCAGTGTAAACATAGTCAAAAAGTCTAAAATGCAATCATTTGAAGTCAGGGTCTTAACAGGCTTTAAATTCCATCCAAATCTTGTAAAAAAAAGTGTAAAATACGACCATGAAAGGGCTTAAAAATAAAAAAAAATATTAAAATACATTTTTAAAGTCTGTGTGGTGAAAATACGGAACAGCCTGAGTGATGAGCTCAAACACTGTTCAAACATTGAGCATTTTAAGAAATTGTACAAATCTAATATTTTGTTTTGGTATAGTGAGGTCTCGGCTTGTTATGATTGTGAGTATGAACGACTTTTATGACTTACTTATGATGATATATTGAGAATTGTAAGCACATTATTCTGGGCAAATTGAGTTATGTGCATCCAGATGAATGTGATCAAATGTGGTTCAGAGGAAACTGGATATTAGTTGAAGTAACTATGTAAAAAAGGGAGTGATTCAAAAAAGTTTATACTTCTTCCCATTACCCTTTTGAGATATGTTCAATTTAATTTAATCACATTTTGTTTTCTTTTTTTGTGAAATAATAATATTGCCATTGAGCACAAGACTGTTCACTGGAGATATGCATGTACATTATGTACTACATGTATAATGTGGAGCTGACTATGATGTACTCAATAAACAACAACAACATTTTTAAACGAATGCTCACATTTCAGAGTTGCTTTAAAAACCTTTTGCGGTCCAGTCAGAATTTATCGAGCACAGTGATGGAACGGTATGTTACAGAAGAGTTCAGCTCGCAGCACAGATTATTAGTGTCAAATGGGTAAGTGCAAGTTCAACGATGTGTGGCTATAAAATCAAGCACTTAGGCCTGGAGACTGTTTCTACAAACATTTGTGAAAGAATGGGCCGCTCTCAGTGATTTCCAGCGTGGAACTGTCATAGGATGCCACCTGTGCAACAAATCCAGTCGTGAAATTTCCTCGCTCCTAAATATTCCAAAGTCCACTGTCGGCTTTATTATAAGAACATGGAAGAGTTTTGGGAACAACAGCAACTCAGCCACGAAGTGGTAGGCCACGTAAACTGACAGAGTGCATAGTGCAAAGAGGTCGCCGACTTTCTGCACAGTCAGTTGCTGCAGAGCTCCAAACTTCATGTGACCTTCCAATTGGCCCACGTACAGTACGCAGAGAGCTTCATGGAATGGGTTTCCATGGCCGAGCAGCTGCATCTAAGCCATACATCACCAAGCCCAATGCAAAGCGTCGGATGCAGTGGTGTAAAGCACGTCGCCACTGGACTCTAGAGCAGTGGAGACGCCTTCTCTGGAGTGATTAATCACGCTTATCCATCTGGCAATCTGATGGACGAGTCTGGGTTTGGAGGTTGCCAGGTGAACGATACATTTCGGACTGCATTGTTTCGAGTGGGATTTTTGGTGGAGGAGGAATTATGGTGTGGGAGTTGGGCTTGGCCCCTTAGTTCCAGTGAAAGGAACTTTGAATGCTCCAGGATACTAAAACATCTTGGGCAAATTGAGTTATGTGGATCCTGTTGAATGTGATAAAATGTGGTTCAGAGGAAACTGGATATTCGTTAAAGTAACTATGTAAAAAAGGAGGTGATTCAAAAAAAGATTATACTTCTTCCCATTACCCTTTTGAGATTATCTGTGTCAAATGGGTAAGTGGAAGTTCAACGATGTGTGGCTCCAAAACAAACACATTAATGCATGATTAAAGCCGGTGGATTAGAAATGTATAAAGTGTTTTTACATACACTATGTCACAATTTGGGTTAAAACATGGATGTGGAGCCGTCGTGGAGGGCAACGTTTGTAAAGTGAATGGAATGATAATGTGAAAGTCAAAAATCCGAAATAAGTCCATTTCAAACGCCACAGACACCTGCAAGACTGTACACGGATCAACTTAACGCCCCATACGGAGCAATATGTCAGCAAAGTGGTGCCAATTATCGAAGGAGATCCATATGAGATATATACTGGTGAAGTCATACTAGTATCTGATCCATCCTTCCCCTTCTGTCTTTCATTCCTTTCTTGCAGCCTTTGATGTGGACTCGCCACAATCACTCTGTTGCATGTTTTGTGGATTCTATGTAACATGTTTATGTGTGCTTATGGCTATTGCGTTTTTTGACCTTGCCCTCAGTCTGGACCCACTCACCAGGAGCCCAGTCTGAGACCGAACCTTTTTTTTTACTCATCCCCCGCCCCCTTCAGCGTTGACCCTTTTCCCACCTTTCTAGCGGTTGGCTGACCCGTCAGCGGTCCTGTTCTGTCTCCCTGTAATGTATGTCTGCTCTTGAATGGGATTGTTCTGAAAATCTGAATTTCCCCTCCGGGATGTAAAAGTATTTCTGATTCTGATACATACCTTTGTCTTCAGCAGATTAGACTACTTTAATGGCCCTCTCACTGTGCTCTCTAAACAAGCTGTAAAGCAGCTGCAGTACATCCAGAATGCTGCTGATTGATTTGAATTATGATTGTTTTTATGATTATTGTTTTTTCTGATTTTAATTTGATTATTTTTTTCTTCTTTTAATTTTCTGTAAAGCATTTTGAATTGCCTTGTGTAAGAATTGTGCTCTATAAATAAAATTGCCTTGTCTTGCATTGTCACTGTTTTTCATTCATTTGATAACAGCTTCCTAATGGGGAACTACACTTTCAAAAAAATGTTGCAATCATTATGAAAGATACGAACATACATGTCTTTTGGGGAAGGGGGATTTTAAAGATGATAAAAAAACGCTTGAAAGATGCGGCTAATACTAGTTACGGTTGTAGCCTTCAAAACCTCTAAAACAACCTCAAAACCCTCCATCAAGGTTTTATATACACACTGCAAGTATATATATATTGTAGTAACAGACACCTTCATAACAATATGTAATATGTTTTATATACACACTGCAAGTATAGATATATTGTAGTAACAGACACCTTCATAACAATATGTATTATGTTTTATATACACACTGCAAGTATAGATAACATGTAGTAACAGACACCTTCATAGAATATTCATAACAATAAAACCTTTGAAACCTACGCCTGCATCCAAGAATGTCATTACACAATAACATTCAAAGTTTGACTTTTTTGGGCCTAATGTGTTACGGCTCAAGCACCTGCTGCCACACATTCAGCTGTGCGCTCTTTTGAGCGTGTCCTGCGTTCCAGTGCCAGAACGTAGATACTTGTACTTGTACCTGTACACGTCTCTAGCTTTTCTTGCCTATGTGCTTCCTCGCTCTCTGTGTTTCCCCTCCTCTGTGCCCATCGTGTCTTGTCCTGTGTCGTCATCCTGCAGCTTTGCGTCATTCCCTGGTTTCGAGCTGTGTGTCTCGTCTCCCCGGATCCCCTCTGGACTTCCTACTGCCTCCCCGGATCTCGACCTCTCGCCTGCCCCCTGGACAACGATGCCTCGCTCCATCCCCTGACCACTGGTAGGGGATGGAGGCAGGCTCGGAGGTCCGGTAACACTCAACATATAATCGCTTCACATAGTCACACCACACGGATTTGGATTAATTACACACATCATTCTTTTGTATTAAGAATGATGTGTGCTGTGTCCTTCTCCGCTGTACCGTTACATAATGTGTCTTTGTGAAACAAATGTTCATAAAGATGCGGCAATGTTATCTTGTCATGTCACACGTCATGAGTTAGTGAACGGATTTTGCTTTTATTTTGGACCAAAACCTATTCCAAAGGGACACCCTTTTGGCTGAAATGCCTTTTGAATGATTGTTAAAATAATGGGTGGATGTTTAATGGTTTTCAAAATTAAATTATTTCATTTTGTTACCAAGGAAAATACAATTATTATTATTTATTTTTTTAGCAAAATCTAGCATAAATACCACGTAGATTTTTGGTTTATCGACACACAAAAATCTGCAAAGACAAATAAGGTTTTTCTTTGTCACAGAAAGACTGCATAGTTAACAAACCTGCACTACCACAAGCTAATGCCACAAAATGTTGTCTAAACGTAGTGAACCAAAAAAACACACTTTGAAAATATAGCACAAACAGACTGGAAAGTTTTGGCTGACATTCTTCCACTGAGGTAGAGACTCATGACGACCAATCAGATAGCAGCAAAATAGTTCCCTCCCATTTGGTATAATGTGGTTCAAGTCAATAACGTTAAGATGCTGTCTAGATGGTCTGATGTTCACTTGGTCCAACGAGAAGAGAAAATGTGGATCATGCTTCATCTGCTGCTCCTGCTCCAAAGTGGAGGCAAGTCCACGCTCAGTTCCAATGGAGACATGTTCATACTGTACATGACTCTTATTAATATTCTTCTTTTTTCTCTTCTTCTCTTCAGCATGTACAGGTGCTTACACCTTTTCCACACAGACTGTTGGACTTTGACAAAATGCCTCTTCAACATGTGTCCTGGAGAAAAATTCAGGGTATGAATATTTATTTTGGCTCCGACTTGTTTCCGGAACCTTTCCTGAAGCTTTAGTCGCACTGTCATATGTAGGCTTCGGTTCTGATGAACATGGAACATTAAAGACTGGACCTCGCATCACAGCCAAAAAAGAACAAGAAACTTTTGATCTACAAATGAATCAAGTGAAGAAAAGTGATACGGCGATCTACTATTGTTTAAAAATACATTTAGGTAACTGGATGTTTTTGAATGGGATATTTCTTCAAGTTACAGGTAAATATAACAGAGACAATACAACAATTGTTCATACTTTCAGTGTTACATACCGTCTGATAACGATGGTAATTTGACTGGTCACAGAGTGCTGAACATTTTCAATTTGTCTTGCACTCTTCCCAGAACCAGAACCCTCCGTGTCTGTTGTCTCTGAAGTCCAACCTGGACCACCCTTGAAGTTCCATTGCTCAGTCCTCTCCCACTCTGGTAATGAAACCTGTCAGGATGGACCCAAAGTGTCCTGGTTCAGAACTGGACCAGGCAGCATCCATCCCAGCTTTGTTTTCACTCATGATGAATGCAAGAAATAAAGGATAACTCCACGCAGAATTGCTTCCACACTTTCTCAAAGACCCTCAGCTCCTCCGATGCTGGAATTGACATGTGTGCTCTTGTCACATGTGGGAGGATTTTCATGGGAAATCCAGTAGAAGTCATCATTAAAGGTAAATGGACAAATTCAAACTGTTGGATCCTATAAAAATTTACTTCGGCATTTCACAACCAGGACCCCCAAGAGGTCTGTTTTGGAGTGCTTTGAGTGTTGCTTCGGCCTTAAGTTTCATCATGTCAGCCTTCCTCATCCACAAGATCAGGACAAAGAAATGTTGTTGCTGCAAAGGTAACTGAAAATGCACATTATTTGAGGGAACTATTAAGCTTTGTCTCCAATTTTCAGCTGGTCCACAAATACTCGATGAAAGGTCCAGTTGCTTCCAGCAGGGAAGAAGGAAATGTTGTGCACTTTGCTTCGTTTTTCTTTTCAGTGTCACACATGACTTGTTTCCCTTAGAGAGACGAGGACTCTTTGGTTTACACCGTGCCGACCATCGTCACCAGGAAAACTGCCAAGGCGAGGCAGACAAAAGAAAGAGCAGCAGAGGAAATGACCACCTACGCTGACGTGTGTTTTCGAAACTGACATCCTCACGTCACAAAATCCAAATGTTTTAATTCTACAAAGAGGCTCAGGAAATTAGCTTGTATTGACCTGGGTTTACAGCGACCATAAGCTAAATGAAAAGGTACCGTATTTTTCAGACTATAAGGCGCACTTGAAATCCTTTCATTTTTCTCAAAACTCGACAGTGCGCCTTATGTGCGGAATAATTTTGGTTGTGCTTACCGACCTCGAAGCTATTTTATTTGGTACATGGTGAAATGATAAGTGTGACCAGTAGATGACAGTCACAGAAAAGAGATAAGTGTACACTGCAATATGACTCAAGTAAACACAAACATTTTATATGTTCCATTGAAAATACAGAACATTACACACGGTTCTCAAATATCTATCAAAATGTTTAAGTACGACTTTGGTAAGCTATGAAGCCGCACCGCTTGATGGATTGTACTGTCAGAATCAGAATCAGAATCAGAATCAGCTTTATTGTCATTACACAAGGTAACGAGATTGAGGCCATTCCATACAGTGCGATGTGTGCATGCTAGAAAAACAATGTGCAAATATATAAACATTTAAAAAATATAGAAGTGCAATGAATATGGTGTGAAATTAATATATACATGAAAAAACAAAACAAAAACAGGGTGGTTGGTGGAATGGGTTATTGCACCGAAGAAAAGGCAGTTATGAGGGACAATGGGGCAGTCCGTTCAGGATGGTTATGGCCCTGGGGAAGAAGCTGTTCTTTAGCCTGTTTGTTTTGGTTTTAATGCACCTGTAGCGCTTCCCAGAGGGCAGCAGGTGGAACAGGTCAGAGCCAGGGTGGGTGCTGTCCTTGATGATGGCACTGGCTCTGTTGAGGCAGCGGGAGGTGTAGATGTCCGTCAGAGAGGGGAGAGGGCGGCCGATGATCTTCTGAGCCGTCTTGACCACTCTTTGCAGCCTCTCCCTGTCTGCTGCACTGCAGCTGCCGTACCATACCGTAATACAGTAGGTCAGCAGGCTCTCGATGGACGAGCGGTAGAAGGTCAGCAGCAGGTCAGGCTTCAGGTTGTACTTCCCGAGGACTCTAAGGAAGTGTAGCCGCTGCTGAGCCTTCTTGATGATTGATGTGGTGTTGACTGTCCAGGAGAAGTCATTAGAGATGTGGACTCCAAGGTACCTGAAGGTGTGGACCCTCTCTACACGCTCGCCGTTGATTTAGAGGGGGGCAGGGTCGGTGCTGCTCCTCCTGAAGTCGACGATGATCTCTCTGGTCTTGCTGGTGTTGAGAGCGAGGTTGTTCTCCGAAGACCAGGCCGTCAGCTTCAGGACCTCCTCTCTGTAGGCAGCCTCGTCACCCCTGGAGATGAGCCCGACCACTGTGGTATCGTCGGCGAACTTGACGGTAAGGTTGTCACTGTGGGCCGGACTGCAGTCATGGGTGTAGAGGCAGTAGAGGAGGGGGCTCAGCACACAGCCCTGTGGGGAGCCGATGCTCAGCGTGCGGGAGGATGAGAGGTGCGGGCCAAGTCTCACATTCTGGGGTCGGTCCGTTAGGAAGTCCCTTATCCAGGCGTTTGTGAGAGGGGGGAGGCCAAGAGTGTCCAGTTTATTGCAGAGTCTGTCCGGGATTATTGTATTGAAGGCAGAGCTATAGTCCACAGAGAGCATCCGGACGTAGCTCTGCTGCTGCTCCAGGTGGTTCAGAGCAGAGTGGAGAGCAACAGCGATGGCGTCCTCTGTGGACCTGTTCGCCCGGTATGCGAACTGGTGGGGGTCGAAGTCTGGAGGGATATGGTCCTTGATGTGCTGGAGAACAAGTCGCTCGAAGCACTTCATGATTACCGGAGTGAGGGCCACTGGTCGGTAATCATTCAGGCTGGTGATGGGAGACTTCTTCGGCACCGGGATTATTGTAGATGACTTCAGGCAGGATGGGATGACTGCCTGAGCCAGGGAGAGGTTGAAGATCCTGGTGAGGGGGGGAGCGAGCTGGTGGGCGCACGTCCTGAGCACCTTTCCAGGTACTCCGTCTGGTCCGGTAGCCTTCCTGGGGTTCACAGCCAGGAGCACTCGTCTGACACTGTGCTCCTGTACAGTGAGTGGAGTGGCGCCGGAGCCCGGTGGGGGCGGGGGCAGGGCTGGAGCAGATGAGTGTCGCTGGGGGGTTTCGAAAACGGGCAAAGAAACAGTTAAGCTCCTCTGCCAGTGTCGCACTCTGATCCGCAGTTGTCATATTGCAGCCTCTGAAGTTCGTGATGTCATGAATGCCCCGCCACACCTCCCGTGAGTTTTTGCTGGACAGATGGGACTCTATGCACCTCCTGTGGTCCGCCTTTGCTTTTTTAATCCCTCTCTTCAGGTCGGCTCTAGCAACACTGTACAGTGCCCTGTCCCCTGACCTGAAGGCTGCGTCGCGGGCCCTGAGGAGTGTGCGGACCTGGCTGGTCATCCAGGGTTTCTTGTTGGGGTAAACCCGGATGGTTTTTTCCACAGTCACATTCCCGATGCAGAACTTTATGTAGTCCAGCACCGTTCCTGTGGCTGTCTCCAGCTCCTGTTGTTGGAAGAGGTCCCAGTCTGTGTGTTGGAAGCAGTCCTGAAGTTTGGGGAGTGCATCGTCAGGCCAGGTCATAACAGTCTTTGTGATAGGCCTGGCCTGGCGTCTGATGGGGGTGTAGGTAGGAGAGAGCAGGAGGGAAAGATGGTCTGACTGTCCAAGCTGGGGGAGGGGTGTAGCTCTGTACGCGTGCTTTATGTTGGTATACACGTGGTCCAGGGTGTTCTTGCCCCTTGTAGAACACTTCACGTGCTGGTAGAACTTAGGGAGTACAGTCTTCAGATTGGCCTTATTAAAATCCCCTGCTATGATATGAACACCGTCGGGGTGGGCCCGCTGCTGTTCGTTGACGGTGTTCAGCAGAAGAGAGAGCGCTGTGTTTACTTTGGCGTCCGGTGGAATATACACAGCCGTGATGATAACAACAGACAGCTCTCTCGGGAGAAAAAAAGGCCGACATCTAACAGACATGTACTCCACGTCCGGGCAACAGTGCTGTTCAGTGATTGTCCCGTTGTTGCACCAGTTCTCATGCACGTAGATACAGAGTCCCCCTCCTCTGCTCTTCCCGGAGTCCTTAGTTCTGTCCCGGCGGAGCAGAGTGCGTCCGGCTAGCTGCATGCTAGCATCGGGTATTTCCGGGTGAAGCCAGGTTTCGGTGATAATCATAGCACAACAGTCCCGAACATAGCGGTTTCCAGCAAGTTGTAACTCCAGGTCGTCCATCTTCTGTACAAGGGATCTGGCATTAGAGAGGAACAGGCTCGGTAGAGGTGGCTTGTGGGGTTGTTTCCTAAGCCTGAGCAAGACGCCGGACCTGCGGCCACGCTTCTGCTTCCTCTCCCTCCTCCGTCTGCGCCGTCTCCCAGACCCGACAACAAACCACGGAGAGCCCTGTGCTCTCGCTATGTCATCTGGGATGTTGTGCTCGTGGTGAAAGTCGCTCGAAACAGATATCTGGTGCGAGTTACCGATATCCAAGAGTGACTGGCGGGTGTACCGGGTGTTTGCAGTACAGGTGGTGCACAAAAGGAAAAAAAACATGAAGAAAAGAAGGAAGAAAGAGCACTGAAATGGAGAGCCGTAAGCCGCTGCGTCTGTGCGCGCCGCCATCTTGGATTTTTTTTTTTCACTTTTACACTCACATAAGATGGGAGCAGGAAGAGGCAGAGCTTATTTATTCCTACCTCATCGCTGTGTCTCGGTTAACATTTTCTTACAGGGAAAAAGTATAAGAATGAGTAAAATAAACAGAATGCGTTACTTGTATCAGAACACATTTTAATTGTGTTTAGTGAGGATTGAGCCATGAAGACACATGTCAGTGTACGTGCTGAATTCCTCTGCTGCCCTCGTATTTGTCTGCCTCGCTCTGCCAGTTTTCCTGGAGACGATGGTCGGCATGGAATAAACCAAAGAGTTCTCGTCTCTCTGAGGAAACAAGTCATGTGAGACATGAAAAGAAGCTGAAAACCAAGCAAAGATGAACAAAAAGTTTCTACAAACTTCCATTTACCTGCTGGACGTGACTGAACGTTTCATCGAGTGGTTGTGGACCAGCTGAAAAATTGAAGACAAATACTAAAAGAACACACTAATGATGATTGATAATGTGCTTATTTTTTCGTACCTTTGCAGCAAAAAATGATTTTATTTCTACTCTTTTTGATGAGGAAGGCTGTCAAGATGAAGTTTAAAACCAAAGAAGCACTCAAGACAAAGAAAAAATAGTTGTTTGAATCATAGCTGCTGGAATATAGATGGTTAAAAAAGAAAACACTTATGGAAAAAAGACACTTGCACTGAATCCATCAATACTAATGAATTAATGTTTACCTTGGGTGTTGTTGACTTTTATTGGAGTGCCCATGAAAATCCTCCCACATGTGACCACAGCACACAAGTAAGTTCCAGCATCAGAGGAGTTGACGTTCTTTGAGAAAGTGTGGACACATTTCTGTGTGGACTTATCTTTGATCTTCTTGCATTCGTCATGAGTGTAAACAAAGCTGGGATGGACACTTTCTGGTCCAGTTCTGAACCAGGACACTTTGGGTCCATCCTGACAGGTTTCATTTCCAGAGTGGGAGAGGACTGAGCACTGCAACTTCACAGGCGGTCCTGGTTGGACTTCAGAGACAATAGACACGGAGGGTTCTGGTTCTGGGAAGAGTGCAAGACAAATTGAAGTCTTTCAGCACTCTGTGACTTTGATTCCACAGATCGACATTCACTTCTGTTGAAATCTTGAAGGTAAAAAATACTGATGTGTTAATGCAGAGGTTACATTTCTTGTAGTGCATGTAAAAACATGTTCATCACAATAAAATATTATTTGTTCATTTGGACATTTGAAGACTGAATTAATGGAAGGGTAGTCAAGTTAACATCATTATCTATAAACAGATGTTATAAAACAATTAAAATATGTAAAATTGTATTTTTAAAATGTTTTCTAATTATTTGTTTTCATATTTACCTGTAACCTGAAGGAATATCCCATTCAAAAATGTAATGTTGTTCAAATATGAATTTACTTCAAGACAGTAGTAGATCGCCGTATCACTTTTCTCTACTTGACTAATTTGCAGGACAACTCTTCCTTGTTCTTTTGTGGCTGTGATGTGATGTCCAGTAGTTGATGATCCATCTTTAACAGAGCCTGAACTGTCAAATGTTATCGAACACAAAAATTCAGGTGAGCTTCCAGCAACCAGTCGGACCCAAAATAAGTGGTTCCATGTTCCAACTTTGCCGCGTGGACATATAAGAGAGACATTTTGTTCAGGTCCAACAGTCAGAGAGGAAAAGTTGTAAGCACCTGTACATGCTGAAGAGGAAAAATAAGACATATTAATAAGAGTCATGTACAGTATGAACATGTCTCCATTGGAACTGAGCATGGACTTGCCTCCACTTTGGAGCAGGAGCAGCAGATGAAGCACGATCCACATTTTCTCCTCTCGTTGGACCAAGTGAACATCAGACCATCTAGACAGCATCTTAACGTTATTGACTTGAACCACATCATATCAAATGGGAGGGAACTATTTTGCTGCTACCTCATTGGTCGTCATGTGCCGCCTCTACCTCAGTGGAAATATGTCCAACCGAACTTTCCAGTCTGTTGGTACCATCTTCTCAAGGTGGTTCTTTTTCTTTACTACTTTCAATAACTATGCAGTATTTATGTGGCAAAGAAAACATTTTACAATCATGTTTTTCTCAGATGTGTCACATAATTTAATTTTCCTGAGGAAACTCTCCTGAAGTAATCAATAAAGTACTATCTATCGATACATTTCCAGCCAAAAAAAGTTCCACATCCCTTGAATTTCGGATATTTAGAACACAAACTGTGATGACATTAAGAATTGTAAGACTTTTGGGGTGAAGAACATCAAAGGTTCCACTTTAAGTATAACAAACTACTGTTAACAATTTAATTCCATCTCTATTCAGTAATCTCTGAGTCTATAAACGTCGCCTGATGTGTGGTGTATTTATTTATCAATTTATTTAGTTTTACTAATCAGCACAGAGGCAAAAAACATTGGCATTACCAGCTGTGGCTGTAGGCAACCTCTGTGTCCTTTTTTAAAAATCAACTCCACAAGGTCGCATTGAGAACCATGCGTGTTACATTTGCACTACTGTTGTTTACACAGAACTCATGAGCGGCATTCATAATCAGTTTGCTCCTTGCTAGTATTACAACCAGTGGTCTGAAAACTACTTTAAAAAATATTTAATTATATTTACTTGTTACTTTACCAAAAAAGTATATGAATACAAACATAATTACTCTTCAATACATGTCATTAATTACTAGGGAAAGTATTTTATACGTTACTTAAAAATATATATATATTAAATATCAGGCATATGCATTTGAGATATGTTTAATATAAGAGTACAGTGTGCGGAGTCTGAGCTTTTAAAAGGCGGGGCTTGTTGCCTTGTGTTACCTCTGCTTAATAAGGAGATTGAATGTACTTGCATGACAGTCATATCTTCTTGTCAACAAACGGGGTATTGTTTGGATGGCAAGTTGGTCACTTCAATGCTTTATTCGTTGTTGAATATTCCCATTGTGTGCGTACGTTGTTGTCTGCTCTGTCACAGTGCGATGGTGCCTCTTCCTGTTTGATATCAAGTTCATTTTAGTGCGGTGCTGCTTGTTGTCGACATAAAACCACATCGAAAGCAACGTGTCACGTTACATCATGTTACGCCATTATAACGAACACTGCAATTAATTGTAACAACCTACTGAAATGCAGAATAAAATGTGATATGTTCTCTAATCCCATGGCGAGAGTCCATGCTTTATTAATATTTAGAGTTACTTTGTATTCGGTTCATTGTGGACTGTTCCAAATCATGTCGCCGTCTTAGAACATTTTCATTGACGTGCACACGTCAGTCTTTATGGTAACGTTTAGGTTGTGGTTTTAATTAGTCCGAACACGCGTGCAGTCACAGTATGTTGCATCACATATTACCAATTTCTCATTACATATCCAAAAAGGAGTAGAAAGAAACAGAGCTTATTTGATACAACCCCCATTAACCCCGTTTAATGGCTATTGCTTACATGTTTGTCCGTTCCCTACCTGTGCTCAATTTGCAACACAAACATTAAATGAATGAATGAATAAATAAATACATTTTTAGGGTCCACAATTTTTTGGGTTAGTGTTATATATGTTTATATATATATACACACATATATATATATATATATATATATATATATATATATATATATATATATATATATATATATATATATATATAATGTGGAGAATGCATATATGTTTAAGAGTGCTTTCTGTATTCATATTCATGTTTTTCCATTTGTACTCTTTCTATGTTTTATCTTATGTCCGCAAGTAAACTATGTGTGTTACCATGAAGGCTTGCACTGTAGGAGATGGAATACTCCCTTTTGTCTTATCTGTCGTAGAACAATGAGGCTGTGTTCCTTTCCGGACAGGTGGGGGCTTTTTTCGTGTGCAAGAAGTTGTCTCTTTCGTTTGAGTGTTAGAACAACTTGAGAAGCCGGTATGAATGTATTGGTCTTGGCTGTTCTCCTGAAGCTTCAGTAAAACTTGATAATATTCATATTCTGTCTTGATGGTCCTTCTTGCTCAGCATATATGTCATCGAAAGAACTTGGGATTGACCAGTGACTTAAATTCCCTGAGAGGGAAAGCTGGTCGACGCAACAATATACATATATATATATACATATACATATATATATATATATATATATATATTTATATATATATATATATATATATATATATATATATATATATATATATATATATATATATATATATATATATATATATATATATATATATATATATCCGTTTTTACATTTTGTAGATGAAATCTATTTTTGTTCAACTTAGAGCACCACAAAACAATCACCCACTTCCTCAAAATCAGCCTCTCAATCACACACACACACACACACACACACACACACACACACACACACACACACACACACACACACACACGCACACACACACTTTAGGCCTACTGACACAAATGCTGCATGGAAAATTTCTACTTTGTTGTGGTTGACATTTGAAAAAATAAAGTGTGACCATACTGTATGTATTCCTCTGCTCAAGCATGCACGATTGTTGCAATGACTCCACACAGCAAGATTACTAAAGAAATGCTTTTTATTGACCGTTTGCAGTTATTACCATTGCATTATCATATGTATACACATGCATGTTGGAAGTAAATAAATAGGAAAAAGATACAATAAAACATATTTTTGTTCAAGTCTCTACTTTATGCATATGTTCTTCACTGCACAGCCAAAATGTAAAAATAAAACAGTGTGAACTCCAAGAAAATTGCAGGATAATTTTTGGATTGTTGGTTCCAGACCAGAGCACCGAACCACACAGGCAAATCCAGCCTAGTGCAACTTTTAACCTACGATCATTTCCAGAGTCTCTTTGCTGTGTCAGATCACTTTTTAATTTTGCATCGTGAGAACTGAGTCACAAAGATAGACGTCGGCGTACGTGCTGAATTCTTGTGCTGCCCTCGTATTTTTCTGCCTCGCTTTGCCGGCTTTCCTGGTGACGATGGTCGGCACGGCATAAACCAAAGAGTCCTCGTCTCTCTGAGGAAACAGGTCATGTGGGACATGAGAAGAAGAAGCAAAAATGCCCAGAAATTTTCTATGGACGTTCTTCTTACCTGCTGGACACGACTGGACGTTTGATCGAGTGTTTGTAGACCTGCTGAAAAGTTGAGCATAAAAGAGCCATCCAATAATGTCTACTGAGGATGATTAATAATGAGTATTTTCTCTTACCTTTGTGGCAAAACCACTTTTTCGTCCTAATTCTGTGGATGAGGAAGGCAGACATGATGAAACCTAAGGCCAAAGCAGCACTCAAGAAACCCAACAGCAGACCTTCAGATTGTCCTGGTTTTGGTAAGTGTGGATAAAAAGTCATATTTATTTATTTGATTCCACACAAAAAGTTCTGCAATGTGTTAATGTGGAGGTTTCAGTTCTTTTTGTGCATATACAAATACGTTCATTCTAATATTTGAGGGCAGCGTCATCGAACGAGTGCTGATTTTGTAGGTTTACACCCTTCCAAAGACCATGATTTGGTACTTGGTGAGGAAAACCTTGTTGGCAAACACAGACGTCATACTTTTTTTTTTGTAGTTGGTCAGTAGGGTTGCACACATCTAAGAAGGGGTTTGGTCCACTCCTCTTTACAAATCCTGAAGGTTTTTCCTGTGGGATTACAGCCCATAAACTAACCAGGCCAGTCCAAGATCTTAGCACTCATTAGTTGTCCTGTCCGTATGTGTTTATTCATTGTTATACTAGAAGTCCAATCCCTTGGCGTTCTGGCTGAAGTCAAGAAGTTCTCATCTAAGATTTTACGGTACACGGCCTTGTTCATCAGTCCCTCAATGTGGGGAAATCTCCCATGACATACTTTTAGCAGAGAAACAAACCCTAAGCCGGACATTAGCAATGGAGTTTTGGGGTTAATATTCAGTATTTCTCTGTCTGCAAAGAGTCAATGTCAAAATGGTCAAATTTGGTCTCATCTGACCACATCACATGTGTCCTTAGGATCAGGGGGGCCAACACATGGGAGAGAAGTCTTAGTTCTCTTGGTGAATTGGTGGTCTCAACTTCATTGACATCATTAACAGCCTCCTTCAGTGAATCTTTCTCACAAACACAATCCTTACAGGCCAAATCAGTTTCAGCAGGGAGGCCCAGACTCCTGGTCTCGTGCCAGCTCTTCCAGTTCCACCGGAGAGAACCTGAGACGTTCCAGGCCTACTGAGAGACACTATCCCTCCAGTGTATCCTATAATTGTACTCTGGGGCTTCAATTCAGCAGGGCATGCCTGGAACACCTCACTAAGGAGGTGCCGAGGTGGCACACATGTATGCTCTCTATGCGAAGAGAGCTCATTCAAAGTGACCAGGCTCCTCACCCCATTTCTGATTTATCGTCAGTTTCTTGCTGGGTTTGAATTCTTGCTGGTAGGTAGCAGATCAAATAATTATTTCCCTCAATCAATCAATTCCAAACACATTTATTACCTTAATTTAAAGTATTTTTCTTGATAAGCTGTTCTAAAGCATAGCTATTGTGGAAATTCTCACCTGTGATATGAAGATATGTTTCATTTAAAAAGGTCATGTTAGTTCTGTTCACTTTCAAGCAGTAGTAGGAAGCCGTGTCACTTTTCTGGAGATCACTAATTTCCAGAACAAAAGTTCCTGGTTTTCTTCTGGCCGTGAAGCGCTGCCGTTGGATCAATGTCTCGGGTTCAACAGAACCAGGTCCTCCGTCTAAAGATGGCTTTGCGTCTAAAATTTCAGGAGTCGTTCCAGAAATCAGTCGGATCCAAAATAAGTATTCAAGATCCAGAGTTTTCTCGCGGGCGCATAACAGACTGACATTTTGTCCAGGTCCAAGAGTCTGAGTGGAAAAGGTGTAAGCGCCTGTACATGCTGAAGAGAAAAAAGAAGACATATTGATAAGAGTCAAGTACAGTATGAACATGTTTCCATTGGAACTGAGCATGGACTTGCCTCCACTTTGAAGCAGGAGCAGCAGATGAAGCACGATCCACATTTTCTCCTCTCGTTTGACCAAGTGAACATCAGACCATCCAGACAGCATCTTAACGTTATTGACTAGAAACACATCATACCAAATGGGAGGGAACTATTTCGCTGCTATCTCATTGGCTCATATGTGCCGCCTCTACCTCAGTGGAAATATGTCCAACCAAACTTTCCAGTCCCTTTGTATCAGTCTCTGGCTAGTACAAAGTAAAACTACAGAACTTTTTTTTTGTCTTACCACTCTCGAGTCACAAGGTTGAGCCGAGGCAGATTTTTCAGCGTTTTTGGAGCAGCTACCCACCGAAATCAACGCTTTTCTCCTGACAGAGCTGATTGACACACAGTGGAAATGGGACCTTTTTAACAGATGTGACATAAATTCTAAATGGCCTCGATTTACAGCTCCAAGGGAAAGGGAATTCAGTCTGTGACACGGATTCCCATTTTAAAGCATTTGAGGTTCTTGCTGGACAAGTGCAATAACAAGACTTCACCCATCTCCCTGCTACTTGAAGCCTCTCAGCTGAGAAACCAGCTGTACCGTTTCCAACCGAGAAATGCAAGGCTCTGCCATACCTTAATTTTGCCTGTCATTCCCAATCATGACAGATGTTTTTTAATTTAATGCATTTTAACTCGTAAATAAACGCAAATAAAAGTCTGAAGTCAATAGGGAGTCCTTTGTACCGCCCATTAAAATCCAATAAAAAACATCCAAAAAGCGCAGACAATACTCCATTTACATTTTGTGACTGGAATATTAACCAAGTATTAGCGATATTGTTTCTATAAGCGCTAACGCAGACAAACTATTTATAGCGGCGTCGTGATCAGGAGCTTGCGTGCCAATGTTGACACATCGACTGATCAGCTGCCTCCTTGTTTCCTTGCTCTTCAAACTTTATTCTAGATCATGAATCATGCCTCTCACCTGGATAGTAGAAGGATGAGGACGTACTCCGACAAGTTGGTACCCTTTTCTCACAGTTAAGAGTCATTCCTCATCTAAATGGGAATATATATAACATCTTAGCAGTTGGCATTTTTAATGACAGCAGACATTGTACAGTGGGTGATGTTTTATTATGTTTGTTGGCTCTCATGAAGTCTGAAGTGAGTTTTAATCAGTGTTTGTTGAAAACAAAAGTGAATGTTGTGCTGCTTTTTTTAATTTAATGCGCCACGCATGCTTAAAATGATCAAAATACGTACACTTTAAATGTTATTATAAATTTGCCTGTTACTACATTACATATACACTTATATAATGTGTATAAAACCATAATGGAGGTGTTTAGATGTCTTTTTAAGGGTTTTAGAGGCAGAACAGAGCAACTCTGATAGGCTCCATTGTAAGCGGACATTTGATCAAGTTAGAATGCATTTTTTTTTAAATGCAAGGTTGTCATGTCTTTCAAAATCATTTTGAACAAAAGACACATTTAAAAAAAAAAGTGCAGTTCCCCTTTAACGTTTTAACCCAGGGGCCGCATTTGATTAAAAAAATTAAAAAATAAATATATACACAAATAGAAAGTCTTCACGTGTTTATTTGAAGAACCACAGATACTCCTTTTATTCGACACAAGCCGATGCCGGGTAAAAAGAGGCAATGTGATTTTGTAACAGGTACAGGTGAGTAAGCAATTGGTAGGTATTTTGTCTTTACAAGTAGTGAAATAATATTAAAACATAATAAAAAGTAAGAATCAGGCACTGTTGAGCTGATTTTGTATCGTATGTATAAAGGTGAGTTAACAATAGTCAAGTATTTTGTCGAACTAATTGTGCAAACAGGTACTACTACTATTTTCACGGAAACCTGGCTTTCTGACAACATCCCAGACTCTGCTATCCAGCTAGCAACGCACTCAGTCTACCGTGGAGACCGGACAAAGGCTTCGAGAAAGACGAGAGGCGGCGGCGTCTGTGTTTACGTGAGCAACCGCTGTTACTCGGACGTACAGGTGGTTGAAAGACACTGCTCGGACAACATTGAGTTTTTGATGGTGAAATGCAGACCTTTTTACCTGCCAAGGGAGTTTAGTGCAGTGTTTATACTGTCTGTTTACATCCCGACACGGGCGGACTCCATAACAGCGCTAAAGCTGCTGCATGACGTCATCAGTAAACAAGAGACCGCACACCCCGATGCTGCGTTCACGGTAGCTGGGGATTTTAACCACCGCAACCTAAAGAGTGTCCCCCCGAAAGACCATCAGTTTGTGAACTTTCCTACGAGAGAAAAAAACATTTTGGACCAAGTATATTGCAACTTGAGGGGAGCCTACAAGGCTGTACCCAGACCACGCTTTGGACTATCTGATCACATCTCAGCTTTTCTATATCCAGCGTACAGACAGCGCCTCAAGCAAGCCCCCCCCCCCAGTGAGAAAAACTGTTAAAGCGTGGAATGAAGACACTGAACTAGCGCTTCAGGACTGCTTTGGGAGTACAGACTGGGACATGTTCAAAACTGCTGCTCAGAGGGATAACGGTACTGTGGACATAGAGGAATATGCTTCCAGTGTATCTGGCTACATCAGCACATGTGTGGAAAACATTGTGCCCACAAAACAATACAAAATATACCCAAACCAAAAACCCTGGATTAACTGTGATGTTCGGTCCAAGCTACATGCCCGCTCCACTGCATTTGTCTCAGGCAACGCTGAGGACTGCAAGAAGGCCAGATATGACCTGCGTAAATCCATCAGCGAGGCCAAGGGACAATACAGACAAAAGCTGGAGGGATTCTACTCCACCACAGATTCCCGACGCATGTGGCAAGGCCTGCAGCACATCACAGACTACAAGCAGGGGAGCAGGGGGTTCACAAACAGCCAACGCTCACTGCCAGATGAGCTGAATGAGTTCTACGCCTGCTTCGAGGTCCTCAACACCAACCAACTGAGAGGGGTTCTGACCACGGAGCGCACGCAGGACCCACCACTCACTGTGACAATAGCAGAGGTACGTACAGTTCTGAGGAGAACAAACCCACGGAAGGCAGTCGGCCCAGACAACATCCATGGCCAGGCCCTCAGGGTGTGTTCATCAGAGCTGGCTGACGTACTTGCTGACATATCCAACTTGTCAGTAGCACAAGCTGTTGTGCCCACCTGCTTCAAGACCACCCCTGCCAAAGAAAAACACTGTGACCTGTCTGAATGACTATCGCCCTGTGGCACTCACCCCAATAGTGACGAAGTGCTTTGAGAGGATAGTCATGTCACTCATCAAGAAGACCATCCCAGACACACTGGACCCTCTACAGTTTTCCTACCGGCAGAACCGGTCCACTGAGGATGCAGTCAACACCGTCATCCACACCACCCTCACCCACTTAGAGGGCAAGGACACCTATGCCAGGCTATTATTCATCGACTACAGCTCTGCTTTCAACACGGTCATCCCACAAAAACTCACTGCTAAACTCCTCACTGTTGGTCTGACACCGGCTCTCTGTGACTGGGTCCTGAACTTTCTCACAAACCGGCCCCAGTCAGTCAGAATCGGCAACCAGACATCAGGCACAAAGGTTCTAAGCATAGGGATCCCCAAAGCTGCGTGCTAAGCCCCCATTTGTACACCCTCTTCACACACGACTGTGTGGCCTCCCAGAACAACACCAGTATCATCAAGTTTGCAGATGATACTACGGTCGTCGGACTGATCACCGGGGGAGCTGAGGCAGCGTACAGAAGGGAGGTAGCGGAACTGGTGGCCTGGTGTCAGGATAATAATCCCTTCTTGAACACAGACAAGACCAAGGAGATGATTATTGACCCACGGAGAAGGAGTGCACAGTACACACCTCTGTACATAGGGGGGACAAAGGTGGACAGGGTGAATACCTTTAAATTCCTCAGGACCCACATCAGCGAGGACCTCACCTGGGATCACAACACCCAACAAACAATAAAGAAAGCCCAGCAGCGACTGTACTTCCTAAGAAGGCTGAGAAAATTTGGCATGCCACCCAAAATTCTCAGCAACTTCTATAGAAGTACGGTTGAGAGTGTCCTTACCAGCTCAATCACAGTCTGGTATGGAAACTGCACTGCTAAGGATAGGAAGGCACTCCAGCGAGTGATTAAAACTGCTCAGTACATATCAGGAGCAGCCTTCCCCCCCACTGCAGGACATGTACTCTACCAGGGCCGCCAGGAGAGCACACAACAACATAAAGGACAGTACACACCCCCAGCACAGTCTCTTCAGCCTCCTACCATCAGGCAGACGATACAGGAGCCTGAAATCCAGGAATACGAGACCCCCCCCCCGTTTTACTTTTATCTTTTTGGACAAAAGACAGCTACCATGACCACTGAAGACACTTTTCACCTTTGATCACTAAAGACACTATAACTGCTGCTGTGACCCAAGGTCACCTCCATATTGATACTGTTGACAGTCAATCAGAATGTGCAATAATGTTATGTTACTGACTGGGCCTTGTATATACATTTATTTTTATTTTTTATTTTTAGCTAAGTACCGTGTGACTTGTTGAAGGGTGGACTAGCAAAGTAAGATTTTCATTGTACGGCAAAGTGTCTGTTTAACTGTGCATATGACGATAAACAATCTTGAATTCAAGATCAGACAAACATTACAGGGAGACAGAACAGGATCGCTGACAGGTCTGCCAAATTCTGGCGCCCCTTACAATAAAGGTCAGAAACAGGTAAACGCTGGGGGGGTGAGAGAAAAAAAAAATCTGTCCAAGCCTGGGCCCTTGGAGAGAAAGTCCAGACTGAGGCCAAGGGGAAAAAACCCATAGCCATAGCACACATAAACATGTGTGTAAGAGGGAAACATCAAAGAACACAAAGGACATTAAAGACATTAAAAGAGCAAAGCTAATTCAACCAGCCCCTTCTACACACAACCCCAAAAGTAAAACAACAACAAAAAATACACATGTACACTGTGATGGCCTCTGCGGTGTTCCACGCCATCGTCTGCTGGGGTGGGAAGAGAGCATGGTCAGAGACAAGAGCAGACCCAACAAAGCAACCAAGAAAGCAGACTCCACCCTCGGCCGCCCACCAACTCTCGGACAGTGTCCAGTCCCTATGGATGAGCGAGGATACGTCTAAGGAGACCGAGGAGTCCGATACCTGCTCATTCAGCCATATATATGCTCCCAAAAACTGTGTCTGTCTTCATTGTATGCTTTTTTTATGTTGTGGTAGGTCTGGTGTGGGAGGGAAGTGTAGTACTCTATGAGACAGTTGGGGGTGAAAGCATCTTTCATCGCAGGCCTGAAACTCAGCCAGTCGAAATTGAAGAGAGGGCAGGGTGTCAATAATGTCGGCAGCAAAAGGGTTTTAGAATAAGCAACTTTCTTTAATGTGAGCTTGAAGCTCACGAAAGCGATCTCTGCTCTCAGCGTTTCCAGTTGCGTTGACATGATATATAAAATAAACACAATTGTGAAATGACTAGTCTGGTCTTAGCTCTGAAAAAACTGGTCTAAAAGTTTCAACACAAATAAAAATGATAATCATACCTCCTCAGACAATAATGTCTTCTGTGCTTGAACCCAGATTTAAGCCCCTCCTCCCATTTCCTGCCCGTAAACACTCTTCTAAGTAAACAAGCCGTGTGGTTGGTCAAAGGCCCGCCACAGCTTCCGTCTGTCATGTCGCTGTTAGACGCGCTTGATAGCATCAAAACATGTGCAGTTCTTTCATCGTTTGTGGCTTCACACACGACATGCATCAGTTAACATTTCAGTTTTTATTTCTACTTCAAGTCATCCGAGGGGCTCGCTAAACATCTGAAAAAGTATATTGCAACGCCAGAAAATATTTCCGTAATTATATATTATGAGTCTATGCCTTAAACCAGGGGTGTCAAACGTACGACCCGAGGGCCGGATCAGGCCCGCGAACAAGTTTTATCCGGCCTGCGGGATGAGTTTGCTAAGTATAAAAATCAACCTGAAATTTTTGAATGAAAGAAACAGCTGTCCTAAATGTGTCCACTGGATGTCGCTATAGCAATTCTTTGTATCTTTGCATCTACATATGTACAAAATAAACCACATGATTAGTACATCAGTTGAGGAAAATGATCAAACTACATAAATAACATCCTTTAATTTGATTTTGATATAGTTTTTTTATCTGGATAGATTGAAAATTAACACCAATGAGTTGACTGATTTATCGGATTGTCTGATTGTGGCGGTCCGCTCCCTGTACGATCAGTGTCAGAGCTTGGTCCGCATTGCCGGCAGTAAGTCGGGCACGTTTCAAGTGAGGGTTGGACTCCGCCAAGGCTGCCCTTTGTCACCGAATTTCTCGGGGCAGTCAAGGCGTTGAGGGGATCCGGTTTGGTGGCTGCAGAATTAGGTCTCTGCTTTTTGCAAATGATGTGGTCCTGATGGCTTCATATGGCCAGGATCTTCAGCTCTCACTGGATCGGTTCACAGCCGAGTGTGAAGCGACTGGAATGAGAATCAGCACCTCCAAGTCCTAGTCCATGGTTCTCGCCCGGAAAAGGGTGGAGTGCCATCTCCGGGTTGGGGAGGGGACCCTGCCCCAAGTGGAGAAGTTCAAGTACCTCGGAGTCTCGTTCACGAGTGAGGGAAGAGTGGATTGTGAGATCGACAGGCGGATCGGTGCGGCCTCTTCAGTAATGCGGACGCTGTATCGATCCGCTGTGGTGAAGAAGGAACTGAGCCGGAAGGCAAAGCTCTCAATTTTCCGGTCGATCTACGCTCCCATCCTCACCTATGGTATGAGCTTTGGGTTATGACCGAAAGGGCAAGATCACGGGTACAAGCGGCCGAAATGAGTTTCCTCCGGGCTCTCCCTTAGAGATAGGGTGAGAAGCTCTGTCTTCCGGGGGGAGCTCAAAGTAAATTTGCTGCTCCTCCACATCGAGAGGAGCCAGATGAGGTGGTTCGGGCATCTGCTCAGAATGCCACCCATTCGCCTCCATAGGGAGGTGTTTAGGGCACATCCGACCGGTAGGAGGCCACGGGGAAGACCCAGGACACGTTGGGAAGACTATGTCTCCCGGCTGGCCTGGGACCACCTCGGTCGGGATGCCTGGGAAGAGCTGGACGAAGTGGCTGGGAAGAGAAAAGCCTGGGCTTCCCTGTTTTGACTGATTCCCCGGCGACCTGACCTCGGATAAGCGGAACAAAATGGATGGATGGAAGGAGTTGACTGATGAATAGTATCAAATCATTTATTCATAAAACATAAATAACGACAAATAAATCATATATACTATTAACCGCAACAGGTTTTTGTAAAAAAAAACATTTTGGCGGAAGCTGGAATCGAACTTGGAGCCCTCGAGTTGCTGGCACGGTCACTCTACCAACCGAGCTATGCCACCCCTGAGGTAAGTAACGCAGGTGTCAAATTCATACTTTTATACTTTTGCGGAGACTATTATGCTCTTGCTCTCTATTACTCTTGGAGCTCTGCGTGCTCTTCCCAGTCACGTGACCGCCGCGGTCCAATCAGCTGTGCTTATAAGCCGGTGGCAGGAAGTGGTCAGTAGACAGGATATGAGGGGAGGCAGGTTGTGTTTCTGCTGAAGGTAGGTTTTTATTCTCCTTTTCACCCGAAATATTGTGCTGACGGGATTCTAAACTAAATGCATATTTCTTAACTTTATAGAGCCAACTACCAGCGCCATTGAGCTGTGTATGACTGTAGAAGCGGAGTTGGTGAGTCCATGTTTATGAAATGAGCACCTCTAGCATTAGTCTCTCTCCGATTGTTTCATTGCAACAGTCTTTGTGGCATATTTCTCAATCGTCCATATACAATGTTTATGACTTACTTTTCAACGTGTTTGATAATAAGCACGTTTAGCGCACTGACCACTTTGTGTAGGTCATATTTATGATGCTAATGCTTATTTTAGGACTTTGTTGCATATTGTGATTCTGACATGAATGTTGATTCATCCATCCATCCATCCTTTTTCTACCGCTTGTCCCTTTCGGGGTCGCTGGGGGTGCTGGAGCCTATCTCAGCTGCATTGGGGTGGAAGGCGGGGTACACCCTGGACAAGTCCCCACCTCATCGCAGGGCCAACACAGATAGACAGACAACATTCTCTTATTATTATAATCAAATGACAGCAGTCCTTTCTATGAGGTTATTTTGTAATATAAGTGTTTAGGCCCACTTACAATGACTATAACAAAAAATACTGTTTTTCATGAACTGTATACTTGTATTGTTTGTCTGGGTGGAGGTCCTGCTTTGGAAATAATTTGTACCCCTTTCAGACATTGCATTTAGTTCCCATTGAAACATTCACATGTTGCGCAATGAGATGTAAGCAGGGGATAATGTGTACATTCCTGCAACTTCCTGTTTGTAAAACATATATTTTTATTAGTATTTTATAGTAACAGCATTTCATGATTAATATTTATAAATTAAGATTCCTTATAAATTACACTAGAATAAGCACACATTTGATTGGTAAATCATAGTGTAACGACCTGGAAAGACACTTTATGTGTGATGTTGGAGTTGTCCGACTTTTTGTGTGGCTGTAAACGCCTCACTGGCTAAGTGCCACATGTGCATGTGTTGGCGCAAGTGAGAAAGAGCGAGCGGCTGCTGTTGATATAACAAAGTTGCTTTTGGTCTGGTTTGTACTGCAGAAAATGACCACTTTTGCTAGATATCATTTTGTTTTACTAATGTTTTGGTGATGTGTTTATGGCTGACAATAAAGAGTTTTGCTCAGTAAAGTGATCGATGGAATTCATGTCCTCAAAGCGTCTCGACAGACGTTACAATATTTGAACAATGATGACAAAAACTGTTTTCTCTGTCGTGTCCGTGTATCGAAAATTGTTATGCGCTTATTTTTTTATTTGATTTTGTGCGTGGCATAGATTTGCCGTGCGCAGAGGACGCTTGAGCAGTGCGCAATTGCACAGGCGCGCACCTGAGAGGGAACGTTGCTCAGGACTACTCAGGACCTTCGTATTGTGAGGCACACGCACTAACCCTTGTTCCACCGTGATTTATATTGTACAATATTGAAGAAAAAAAAAATGAGAACCCGTTCTGGAAACTTATAATGCAATTAGAGTTATTTAATGAAGATATTTGATTTGTGTACATGTTGATTTAGAATAGAATAGAATAGAATGGACTTTATTGTCATTATATTTGCGTATAATGAGATTAAGGACTGCAACCTTAGGTGCGCTAGTGGGAATAAATATGGGGTAAAAATAAATTACACAAGGGGTAATAAAGAAAAAACTAACAATTGAAATAAACAGACTATTATCCAATAAAAATAATAAGCAATCCTGTACAATTTTGTATAGAAATACAAAATACTGTACAATATACAAAACACAAGAGTTATTTTTGTTTGTTTTTTAATGTTTTAGTGTCTTACTGTATATGGAAAAAAAACAGTACCAAAGTTGATTTCATGCGTAAAATCTATTGTCAATTTTACATTCTACAATTTGATTGACAATTTGTTTTGAAATCATAAGTCAGGCAGATATTTAGGTACAATATTTATCCTTATTTTAACAAAAACTATTTTTGGAATACATGATGATATAAGATATCATATAATATATATATATATATATATATATATATATATATATATATATATAAATATGTATAATATATGATATATATATATATATATATATATATAAATATGTATAATATATATATATATATATATATATATATATATATATATATTATACATATTTATATATATATATATATATATATCATATATTATACATATTTATATATATATATATATATATATATATATATATATATATATATATATATATATATATATATATATATATATATATATATATATGTGTGTATATATATATATGATATATAATATTTTGATTTTGATAATATTGAATTTTAAAAGATGTGCAATTGCATGCAGTTGTAACCCATATTTAAAATACCCATTTAAAATGCGCATACAGTGCAAAGACTTTTATTGTGGAGGGTTACTTCCTGCCGCTCACTTCCTTTTAAGGAAGTGCTGCTCACTTTACCACCCCCTCCCGCGGTGCTGTGAGACGCTCTTGAGAAGAAACTCGCAAAATCTCCTTATTCTCACACTTTGTAAACTTCATAATTAGGTGAGTCTTTTGCCATGGCATAGTCAACGGAATTCCAAACTCACAATCATGTGTCATGTCGCCAATATTATGTCAGCATTTGTTTTAGCATAAGCGCTCACTGCTGCCATTCTTCCATAGAGCCGGTGTTGTACCGAAATCTGTTACCCATCAGAATTTGTGACTCCAGGGGGCGATGTTCCCATGGCGTTTGTTTGATGGTTAAACGGAAAGCCCAAAGAGGAGGAGAAGAAGAACGCTTGCGTAAATGGCGTAAACTATCCTTAATGCTGAAACGTCAGTTGTCAGAATTTCAGCATTAATAAATTACACATATTCTGGAAATCAATGACTTACTTTCATTATAGTATGAGTCCATTGTATCAGCTGTTGATTCTCTCTCACACACATACATTTTCCGGATTAAAAGCTATCATGGAATGAAACGTCAGTTGTCAGAATTTCAGCATTAATAAACTACACATATTCTGGAAATCAATGACTTATTTTCATTATAGTATGAGTCCATTGTATCAGCTGTTGATTCTCTCTCACACACATACATTTTCCAATATAGATAAGGCTATACATGCACATGCGGTTGTTCTGTTTGTTATGGCTGTATGTTCCATATTCTTAAACCAGTCACCTAAATTACAATTTCCTGCCCCTTTTACACCCCCCCTCCCTTCATCTCCATTCACTTTTTCTCATTTGGACCCCCAGAATCAGGACCCACTAGGATTACATTTTCCGATAAGCTGTGACTTGGCCGTCAGATTTCGAGACCTTACTGTATGTTCCCTATTCTTAAACCAGTCACCTAAATTACAATTTCCTGCCCTTTTTACACCCCCCCTCCCTTCATCTCCATTCACTTTTTCTCATTTGGACCCCCAGAATCAGGACCCACTAGGGTTACATTTTCCGATAAGCTGTGACTTGGCCGTCAGATTTCGAGACCTTACTGTATGTTCCCTATTCTTAAACCAGTCACCTAAATTACAATTTCCTGCCCTTTTTACACCCCCCCTCCCTTCATCTTCATTCACTTTTTCTCATTTGGACCCCCAGAATCAGGACGCACTAGGGTTACATTTTCTGATAAGCTGTGACTTGGCCGTCAGATTTTGAGACCTTACTGTATGTTCCCTATTCTTAAGCCAGGAACCTCAATGACTATTTCCTGCCCTTTTTACACCCCCCTCCCTTCATCTCCATTCACTTTTTCTTATTTGGGCCCCCATATTCAGGACGCACTAGGGTTACATTTTCCGATAAACTGTGACTTGGCCGTCAGATTTCGAGACCTTACTTCACTGCATCTTTCAGCATTTATAATACAGATTTTTATTAAAATACATATACCCTAACCATCAAACTAAACTAAGCAGAAACAGAGCTAAACAGAAACCTTTTTTTTTTTTACAATAAATTTTGGAATTCAAATGCAACATACAATCATAACTTATTTTCTAATACAGAAATTAACATGGTATGTTCCTGGCATGCATCACAACTATATCCCTCCTCCTTGGGGTTTCCCACACACAAGCTGTGGTACCATCGCCCGCACCGCTCGCACTGGATCTGAAATTAATGCATTTGGTCAAGTGTATCAGTTCAATGTAAATCAATATGTAAATTGATTAAATAAATTATATTTATTGATATAAATCAATATCAGTATATCAATATCAATTGGCTTCTTTCAGTGGCTGATGTTAAACAAATGTGGCAAGGGAAAATATTGTTTGTTTTCTTATCAAGATATCTTACCCAGTCAGTGGTATCACTTTTGGGGCTCCCACCAATCTCCTCCCCTCCGCAGCAGTGGCAGAGCTCACTGAGATCATCTGCAAGAGATTTTCACAAAGAAATTCTGATTTTCTTTGTGACGTACGAAAGGATGTGAAAACACAGCACGCAGATTCTTCCATTTGTAACATTGAGGGACACCTTGCTAATCCCAGTAGTTTCATTGGAAATTTGTTTTAAAAGTACACACCAGTTTCCTTGAGGAGCGTTTTTGCAACATCCATCCGATATGCCTCCACCGCCTGGTCAGAATTATCGAAAATGGGTGCCTCCTCTGCCAACACCTTTTCAACATACTAGGATTGAGTGATAGACAAAGTGATGGTGAATTAATACAAGCTCAATTAGTCTGAAAAAATGTATGCTCCTCAATATATATTCTATCTTGTCCCTTATTGATATTTAATAAAGCTTTCTGGAAATGCACGTAAAATCCATTGCAATTGTTTGTCAGATATAGATGATGTATTAAGTAATCATTCAAGCAAATTTGAAATGAACTTACTTTCAATACAAATATCCCACAGGAGGTACTGTCTTTTTGTAGACTGTGAGGCACTGTGTTTGCAGACCACTTTGGTAGTGCAACATTCCTCTGTCGCATGAAAGACCTTCATATAATATACACATCAAATTAAATTCAGGTATTGTGGATGTGTGTGAAAGTAAGGGATGGTTGATGGTAGCTGTAGGAGGATGAGATAGGGGCAGCTGCTCTACAGGCGTGACACATCCTTAATCCCTTGCGTTGTGCCTGTAAAGCAGCTCCCCCTATCTCATCCTCCTACAGCTACCATCATCCACCCTTTACCTCCACAGTATGTTGGAAGCCTGGGAGCTTTTGACTTATGAAAGAAACAGCTGTTACCTGGTGGACTCCAAACACTTGGGCACTTTAGAGCGAGCGTTGCCTAATGAGTCAAGCACGAGACTCCGCTGCTCTGCTGGATAAATGGCCTGTGAATATTCAGAAAAATCATAGAGCTTCACTTCTATTTCCTCACTGTCAGATAAGCCGATAACAATTTTAGGGCATATGCCTGTGCCCATCTGGTGCAGTAATCTACCATCACACAAATGTATTGGTTGCCTGTCTTGGTCTTCACCAGCCTGCCTATGATGTCCATTCCGACCAGCTCAAAGGGGCATTTGGTCTTGAAGAGAAGAGTGGAGATCAATGTTAGCGTGGAGTAAACACACAAAAACTCACACCAACACATGGACAATTATAGCTGCTATGAGGCAATGGTTCGGGGACATGAAAATTTAGGCAACATTTGCATATTCTTCACAACTAGTTTGACTTTGGTAGTCTCAAATGATTGACCTATAAACAGCGAGGCCTTATCCCTGCCAGAGTTTGAATAGGGCCACCTTTTCATGGGAGATTGCAGTGCTAGTCACCCCACCTGTCGCCAAGGATACATGCTGTGTAATTAAAATGCAAAAGGTGAAGTTCACCTTGATTGGCTTGTACTCTGTGCCTGCCTTTAGGTCAACCCTGCCCTTCTGTTGACAGGATGTGCATTCAGACACCTGAGTATAGAAAACATTGATCAATACAAAATATTTAACGGCTTAAAAGTTATGTCAGTATAGGTATGTGCAGAGTATGTTATTTAATTGTTTGACAAAGGGGAATGGGGTATATAGGCCAAAATGGTAAAGACTCTTTGATATATACTTGGGAATCAAATTGTTAATTTCAGCAATGAAGGCCAAAATATCTGAATTGTTTGACATTCAGATTTTTTTTTAAATTGCTCTATTATTTTTTATGTTTTTATGACAAGCCAGCAGACTGTCCTTCAAAGTGGACAGTCATAAGTGCCCTTCATAAATAAAATGATGGACTGTATTCCATTTATTTCTGACAAGGCAGCAGTACCTTTCAGTAAGACAGGCAAGACATGTTGTAAAGGCAAAAATGAGGAAAAACCAAATCTTACCCATTTTTCAATGTCACACGTCATGGAGGGCCAGTAACATCTCTTGGAAATTGCATCCCTTGATTTGATCTGGCCACAATGTGCACCAATGTCACTTGAGTGGAACTCTCTAAATATGGCATCTGCTTCAGCTGCCCCACACACCACTTTAACTTTCAGCTCTTTGGCCGATCCTTTGTGGCGGAGGTAATATAGCTTGCCATCTATGACAAATCAAAGCATTAATTGAAAGCTTATTTCTTACAATGAAAAGTAATACAGTGAAATACAAATATCTCTGATTTGAAATCCAGAGATTGCAGCAATGGTATTTGTTTATTGTAGAAATTTCAATGCTTTACTTGCTGTGCTCGCACCTAACAAAGTGAGCGGCCTAATTCAATACAAATTAAATGCAAAACTCACAAATGGCGTGGGGGCAGTGTATATTCATTCATGAAGGATCTATGTATATTAAGATTTACTCTTAGACTATTAAATTAATAAAATGAAAACATGGCTCCGAGACCGTTTATTTATCAAAAAAACAAAACACATGAGTAAATCCGCGACAAAAATATCTTATCCATCACGCAATCAACTCAGAGGATATGGGCACGGCCTCAAAGGGTCAATATCCGATGAGGCAGAGAACTGCCATCAACCCAAAATATACAGAAAGGGTTTTTTGGAACAAAAAAAGGAAATTAACATTACTTTCACTTTTTCTTCAATTTTCCATGGATTTAGGTTAAAAGATGTACAATTTCAGACACCATTTATGCACCTGAGTAAAGTTGCGCCGCATTCTCGTGCTAGGTGAGAGTCCATCTTAAGTATGAAAATCTACAAACACTGAACACTGTTGCCCTCTGTGTTTTAACATTTTGATTTCTATTTACTGTTTTAATTGGTTTCACTCTTAAAATCGTTTTTAATCATATTTATTTTATATTGTTTTTATATTGGTTTTATATGTATTTATTTTTATTTTTTTATTCAGTCATTGGTGGAGCTCAAGATAGTATTTGAATGTTGTTTTTAATATTGTTGTGAAGCACTTAGGAAACATTTTGTTGTTTAAATGTGCTATATAAATAAAGTGGATTGGATTGGATTGGATTGAATTATGCTGTAGTTAGTATAATGTAAAACTGTAAATTTAGAAAGGGAATGCTCTGTTTTTCTTTAAATACATTAACACCATCACATTTTGTTCTAATAATACTAAGTCGTTGAACCTCTTGAGACAATTTGGCATTTGTTGGGGTGGTCATCAAGTGCGATGCTAGGTACCATAACTTGCCTTCCACAATGTAGTTTGCCGCTTTTCTTTTCAGGTTGAAGCGCTCGTATTTTTTGGAATTTGGTGGTACTTTCCCTTCGGTAAGGTATTCCAACAATTCTCCATAGGTGCTTGATTCCATGATTTAGATTGGAGTCAAAATCCGCTAATAAATTAGAAGGTGGGCTTCAAACTGGATAAAGCCAAATGTTTCAAGTACCTTGGTAAGGCGCCACCTCCTGTTAATAGTGTGAAATGCCATAAATTTACGCCTAATTGGCTGGGCAAAACGCCGACGGGCTTATCGGAAAATGTAACCCTAGTGCGTCCTGATTCTGGGGGTCCAAATAAGAAAAAGTGAATGGAGATGAAGGGAGGGGGGGTGTAAAAAGGGCAGGAAATTGTAATTTAGGTGACTGGTTTAAGAATATGGAACATACAGCCATAACAAACAGAACAACCGCATGTGCATGTATAGCCTTATCTATATTGGAAAATGTATGTGTGTGAGAGAGAATCAACAGCTGATACAATGGACTCATACTATAATGAAAATAAGTCATTGATTTCCAGAATATGTGTAATTTATTAATGCTGAAATTCTGACAACTGACGTTTCATTCCATGATAGTTTTTAATCCGGAAAATATATGTGTGTGAGAGAGAATCAACAGCTGATACAATGGACTCATACTATAATGAAATCATTGATTTCCAGAATATGTGTAATTTATTAATGCTGAAATTCTGACAACGATAGTTTACGCCATTTACGCAAGCGTTCTTCTTCGCCTCCTCTTTGGGCTTGCCGTTTAACCATCAAACAAACGCCATGGGAACATCGCCCCCTGTAGTCACAAATTCTGATGGGTAACAGATTTCGGTACAACACCGGCTCTATGGAATAATGGCAGCGGTTAGCGCTTATGCTAAAACAAATGCTAACATAATATTGGCGACATGACACATGATTGTGAGTTTGGAATTCCGTTCATTAAGTTTACAAAGTGTGAGAATAAGGAGATTTTGCGAGTTTCTTCTCAAGCGCGTCTCACAGCACCGCAGCCACAGCAGACGGGAGGGGGTGGTAAAGTGAGCAGCACTTCCTTAAAAGGAAGTGAGTGGCAGGAAGTAACCCTCCACAATAAAAGTCTTTGCACTGTATGCGCGTTTTCAATGGGTATTTTAAATGTGGGTTACAACTGCATGCAATTGCACATCTTTTAAAATTAAGTGTTGTTGTTTGTGGTTACCAGTAGGAAGAACCATGTCGAGCTGCATGAATAACTTGGCTTTAATAAAGACTTCAGGAGGACAGCAATTTTACATACGCACTGCATGAGAGAGTGGTAATAACTGATTCCCTGATGTGCACACCCTGGTGGTGTGTTCGAAAATTACAACAACAAAACAGTCATTTTACCAAATGATCTACATCCTTCCCTTTTAGTTAAGAGTCTTTCATAAAAAAACAAAAGCAGATAAGTGAAATGAATATCTATATGTAACAGAGATTAAATCTCTTAACTGTGTAGGGTAAGTACAAACAATTCACTATCTGTATGAAATATCTAAACACATCACAGAACAGGTAGAAAAAATACTATCTCTCAAAATAAATCACATGTACATTTGTTTTTTGTTTTTTCTTACTGCACATACTTTGGATTGGGTCTACACACTCGACCTGCACGTGTTGTATAAGCTGTGTCAGTCTGCGTCATGAATCTGGGTCGAATTGGTGATGCACTTTCCGTTTGCCTAATCACTGTCTCTTCTCTCAGTGGTGTGGGAGGGACTAAGTCCACCACGGTATGTCTACCATCCTGAGAGTCTGCTTCGTCGTTCTGGAGAGGTGTTGGTGGTCGTTCTTGAACCGGGAGGATGTGGCGACGATTCCTTCTGTATCTTCTCCCATCGGATTGGATGATGTAGGAACGTGGCTCTTCGCACAACTTTTCCACTATTCCAAGTCGGTCATGTCCAGCAGGAGTTTGCATACGGATCACTTGCCCTTCTGCCAAGGGACTCAGTGGGCGACTTGACTTGTCGTAGTGACGTTTCACCGTAGTTCTCTTGTCGACTAGTCGAGCGTGTACTTGTCTTGAGTCTTTTGCTGTTTGCTGTAGTAGTCTGGTACACACTGGGATAGCTGCGCGGGTTTGTCTTGACATTAACCGTTCGGCACGGGAACCAATGTCCGCATCTCGGGGAATGTTTCTGAGGTTAAGGAGGTTTAGGAAGACATCAGTTTTGTCCCGGTGGGATTTCTCCATCAGTTGCTTGGCACTCCTGACAGCTCTTTCCGCAAGTCCATTCGACTGGGGAAACTCTGGGCTGCTAGTGGTGTGGATGAAGTCCCACTCCTCAGCAAACTTCCTGAATTGTTCACACTTGTACTGTCTTGCATTGTCAGATAGCAGTGTGTGTGGTGTACCATGCACTGAAAAATGTCTTTTCAATTTGGAAATTACAGCTCTCGCTGTGATGTTTTGTAGAAGGTCAATTTCAAACCATCCAGAATAGGAATCCACTAGCACCTGGTAATGTTGTCCACGCCATTCAAAAATGTCTGTAGCAACTGTGGACCAGGGAAGGTCTGGAACTGGATGGAGATGGAGCGGTTCTTTCTGTTGATGTGGTTTTGTGCTGTTGCACACTGTGCAAGAAAGTAGTTCTTCAGTGATGTCTCGTGACATTGATGGCCAAAAGATGATACCTCTTGCTCTGCGTTTGGTTGCTTCAATGCCTGGGTGACCTTTATGTACAATCTTAATGTACTCTTTTTGTAGTGACCGGGGAATAACTGCTTTCTGCCCTTTTATGACGATTCCATCTTCCACAGTGAGTTCGTCTCTGTAGGGGAAGAAAACTTCAATTGCAGGCTGCAGCTGAGTCTGTCTGGCAG
The DNA here is from genome assembly GCF_033978685.3 of Nerophis lumbriciformis. NCBI lineage: Eukaryota > Metazoa > Chordata > Actinopteri > Syngnathiformes > Syngnathidae > Nerophis > Nerophis lumbriciformis. The sequence continues at coordinate 22,836,136 of NC_084563.2, read as the reverse complement.
GCCATCCACGCTGGATAACTGTATTGAGAGTCTGCAGTACTTCATCCTCCTCCGTGTGTTTCTTGAGCTCTTCCAGGCGGGCCGTAGAAATGTAGCTCACCGACATGACGTCGAAAGAACCACTATCAGATGGGCTCTCACTGTCTGTCGCATTAGGGGCTCTTGAAAGAGTGTCAGCTATGTACATGTGCTTTCCTTTTTTGTAGACTAAGCTTATGTCATAGCTTTGCAGGCGTAGCAGCATCCGCTGAAGACGGGCAGGGGCATTGTGAATTGGTTTCTTCAAGATAGTCACCAACGGTTGGTGGTCAGTTTCTACTATGGTGGGCTTGCCATACACATACTCTCTGAACTTGGTGCACGCAAACACAACAGCTAGAAGCTCCTTCTCAATTTGAGCGTATCGAGTTTCTGTTTCTGTAAGGGTGCGGGATGCAAAGGCTACTGGCCTTCCATTTTGCATGCAAGCAGCTCCTAGTCCAAAACATGACGCGTCACAGGTCAGCGTGACTGGCTCTTTGACATCGTAGTAGGCCAATACTGGTGGAAAGGAGAGACATGCTTTCAGGCGGTCGAAAGCATCTTGATGTTGCTGGAACCAGCACCATGCCGTCTCTTTGTGAGTCAGCTTCCTCAGTGGCGTTGCGATGTCACTGAGGTTTGGAATGTACTTGCCAAGATAGTTGACCATTCCCAGGAAACGTTGAAGTGAAGTGACATCTGTGGGGACTGGCATCTCCGTGATAGCAGCAGTTTTGGAGGGGTCAGCTATCAATCCTTTACTTGTGAAGATATGACCAACGTAGCATACTTGGTCAAGTCGAAAATTGCATTTCTGCGGGTTGAGTTTGAGGTTTATTTCCTTCACACGTTCAAGCACTTTTTTTAGGTTGGCGTCGTGCTCCGCCACATCACGACCTCCGATGATGATGTCATCGACAATGACTGAGCATGGATATCCAGCAAAGAGTTGATCCATTGTGCGCTGGAATACCTCGCTTGCAGAGTTAATACCGAAAGGCATGCGAAGGAATCTGTAACGTCCAAAAGGAGTACTGAATGTTGTTTTCATTGAGGACTTCTTGTCCAGGCGGATGTGCCAGAATGAATTTTTTGCGTCTAGCACCGAAAACACTGTTGCACCTGACATTTGTGCTGCTACCTCCTCCACACTTCTCATGGGGTGGTGGGGCCGTTTTAGTGCTTCATTTAAATCTTTGGGGTTGATGCATAATCTGATTTCTGATTTGCCTTTCTTGTGCGCAGCGACCATGGATGACACCCAATCTGTTGGTTCGGTGACTGAAGTAATAACGCCTATGCGTTCCATGCGTTCAAGTTCAGCTTTCACACAATCTTGCATCGCTACGGGGATGCGGTGGGCCGGCCTTACAACAGGCGGCACATTGGGGTCCACTGTCATTGTGTAAACAACTGGTAGTTCTCCGAGCTCTTCACTGAAGATATCTTGGTATTGTGTGAGGATCCGTGCGCTGAACTCTCCAGTGTTCTCTGTGGTGACATGGTGCACATTGGGACTCAACTCGACTAGCCCCATACGCAGGCATGCACGGAAGCCCAACAGCGATGTCACATTTTTATCCACTATGAAAAATGTCAGTAAGTGGCGCTGTGCCTTTAAAAAGCATGTCAGTGTAGCTTCACCTTGTGTCTCGATTTTGGCTCCTCCGTAAGCAACCAAATTTGTGCTTTTGTTTTGTTTGGCGAGTTTCACGCCGCTGTTTACTCTATTGAAAGTATTTAATGACATTACATTGCATTTAGCACCTGTATCCACTTTCATTTCAGTTTTATGCACACTGTGACAAATCCTTCATCTTGGTCTCTTTGTTGTGGATTTACAGTGTCAACGCAATTTTCAATTTCCAAGCCATCCTCATAGAATGTGTCATTTTCACTTTGGCTGTGTTGATCCATTGTCACATCATGCACAGACTGTCCATAGCGCTTGTTTGTGGTAAACTTGGACTGGCTCTGTGGCTTTGACTTGCAGCATTTTTTGTAGTGATTTTGTTTCATGCAGTTGTGACATTGTTGTCCAAACGCTGGACACATTTCCTTTTTTGCTGTGTGACTCCCTCCACAATTGTTACACTTTGTGATAGTCTGGGCAATTTTCTGGAATTTGCCTTTAAATTGCTTGTATTGTGTGGGTTTAATCTCATCAATATTGGTAGCTTGTGTAGCCAATGTTTTGATATTTTCCTCTGTCATTTCGTGAATACGGCAGATTGAGATTGCCTTGGCAAGAGTCAATTCACTGTCCCTCAGTAATGTCTTTCTCAGAGAGTCGTTTGTGATGCCACACACAATTTTGTCACATATGAGTTCATCAGTTAGATCTCCAAATTGACATGTTTTGGCTTTAATCTTCAAATCACTGATGAATGATTCCATGCTCTCCCCATGCTTTTGAATTCTCGAATGGAACTTGTGCCTTTCCAATGTTTTGTTGCCTTTCCAATGTTTTGTTCGTTCGCGGATTGCACATTTCTCTGAACTTCCTCTTCAGGCACTCGGGATCTTCCTGCGACTCCGCAGGAGCGAGAATAGCACCGCCCGCGCCGGCGGCACGCACCTCTGGCACGCACCTCTGGCACGTACGCAAACGAGCGCTCCCTCTCGATCGCTTCTGGACCAGCGAGGTTTAATAGGATGTATGCGCGGGTCTTCGCGGGCTTGTCCGAGTGAGCAGCAGCAATGAAAATGTCATATTCTTGCTCAAAAATGCACCAGTTCTCCGCGACATTGTCGTTGAAGACGACTGGGTCTGGACAACGAAACCCGTCCGCCATTATGGATTGGCGTGTCCACCGCACGGCAGGAAAAAAATCTCCGGTGTGGCAAATTTTAGTACAAAAAGTACTCACAGGCGAGAAGTTTGTCCACTACTCTGACACCATGTTGTTGTTTGTGGTTACCAGTAGGAAGAACCATGTCGAGCTGCATGAATAACTTGGCTTTAATAAAGACTTCAGGAGGACAGCAATTTTACATACGCACTGCATGAGAGAGTGGTAATAACTGATTCCCTGATGTGCACACCCTGGTGGTGTGTTCGAAAATTACAACAACAATTTTACCAAATGATCTACATTAAGTATTATCAAAATCAAAATATTATATATCATATATATATATATATATATATATATATATATATATATATATATCATATTATACACATATTATTATCAAACACATTGAAAAGTAAGTCATAAACATTGTATATGGACGATTGAGAAATATGCCACAAAGACTGTTGCAATGAAACAATCGGAGAGAGACTAATGCTAGAGGTGCTCATTTCATAAACATGGACTCACCAACTCCGCTTCTACAGTCATACACAGCTCAATGGCGCTGGTAGTCGGCTCTATAAAGTTAAGAAATAGGCATTTAGTTTAGAATCCCGTCAGCACAATATTTCGGGTGAAAGGGAGAATAAAAACCTATCTCCAGCAGAAAAACAACCTGCCTCCCCTCACGTCCTGTCTACTGGCCACTTCCTGCCACCGGCTTATAAGCACAGCTGATTGGACCGCGGCGGTCACGTGACTGGGAAGAGCACGCAGAGCTCCAAGAGTAATAGAGAGCAAGAGCATAATAGTCTACGCAAAAGTATAAAAGTATGGATTTGACACCTGCGTTACATACCTCAGGGGTGGCATTGCTCGGTTGGTAGAGTGGCCGTGCCAGCAACTTGAGGGCTCCAGGTTCGATTCCAGCTTCCGCCAAAATGTACAAATCATAATGCTGTTGTTGTTTTTTTACAATTACCTGTTGCGGTTAATAGTATATATGATTTATTTGTCGTTATTTATGTTCTATGAATAAATGATGTGATACTATTCATCAGTCAACTCCTTCCATCCATCTATTTTGTTCCGCTTATCCGAGGTCAGGTCGCGGGGGCATCAATCAAAGCAGGGAAGCCCAGGCTTTCCTCTCCCCAGCCACTTCGTCCAGCTCTTCCCAGGGATCCCGACCAAGGTGGTCCCAGGCCAGCCTGGAGACATAGTCTTCCCAACGTGTCCTGGGTCTTCCCCGTGGCCTCCTACCGGTCGGATGTGCCCTAAACACCTCCCTAGGGAGGCGATCGGGTGGCATTCTGACCAGATGCCCGAACCACCTCATCTGGCTCCTCTCGATGTGGAGGAGCAGCGAATTTACTTTGAGCTCCCCCCGGAAGACAGAGCTTCTCACCCTATCTCTAAGGGAGAGCCCGGAGGAAACTCATTTTGGCCGCTTGTACCCGTGATCTTGCCCTTTCGGTCATAACCCAAAGCTCATGACCATAGGTGAGGATGGGAACGTAGATCGACCGGAAAATTGAGAGCTTTGCCTTCCGGCTCAGCTCCTTCTTCACCACAGCGGATCGATACAGCGTCCGCATTACTGAAGAGGCCGCACCGATCCGCCTGTCGATCTCACGATCCACTCTTCCCTCACTCGTGAACGAGACTCCGAGGTACTTGAACTTCTCCACTTGGGGCAGGGTCCCCTACCCAACCCGGAGATGGCACTCCACCCTTTTCCGGGCGAGAACCATGGACTCGGACTTGGAGGTGCTGTTTCTCATTCCAGTCGCTTCACACTCGGCTGCGAACCGATCCAGTGAGAGCTGAAGATCCTGGCCATATGAAGCCATCAGGACCACATCATTTGCAAAAAGCAGAGACCTAATCCTGCAGCCACCAAACCGGATCCCCTCAACGCCTTGACTGCCCCGAGAAATTCGGTGACAAAGGGCAGCCTTGGCGGAGTCCAACCCTCACTGGAAATGTGCCCGACTTACTGCCGCCACTGCGGACCAAGCTCTGACACTGATCATACAGGGAGCGGACCGCCACAATCAGACAATCCGATAAATCAGTCAACTCATTGGTGTTAATTTTCAATCCATCCAGATAATTTTTTTTTATCAAAATCAAATTAAAGGATGTTATTTATGTAGTTTGATCATTTTCCTCAACTGATGTACTAATCATGTGGTTTATTTTGTACATATGTAGATGCAAAGATACAAATAATTGTTATAGCGACATCCAGTGGACACATTTAGGACAGCTGTTTCTTTCATTCAAAAGTTTCAGGTTAATTTTTATACTTAGCAAACTCATCCCGCAGGCCGGATAAAACTTGTTCGCGGGCCTGATCCGGCCCTCGGGTCGTACGTTTGACACCCCTGGTTTAAGGCATAGACTCATAATATATAATTACGGAAATATTTTCTGGCGTTGCAATATACTTTTTCAGATGTTTAGCGAGCCCCTCGGATGACTTGAAGTAGAAAAAAAAACTGAAATGTTAACTGATGCATGTCGTGTGTGAAGCCACAAACGATGAAAGAACTGCACATTTTTTTGATGCTATCAAGCGCGTCTAACAGCGACATGACAGACGGAAGCTGTGGCGGGCCTTTGACCAACCACTCGGCTTGTTTACTCAGAAGAGCATTTAAGGGCAGGAAATGGGAGGAGGGGCTTAAATCTGGGTTCAAGCACAGAAGACATTATTGTCTGAGGAGGTATGATTATCATTTTTATTTGTGTTGAAACTTTTGGACCAGTTTTTTCAGAGCTAAGACCAGACTAGTCATTTCACAATTGTGTTTCTTTTATATATCATGTCAACGCAATTGGAAACGCTGAGAGCAGAGATCGCTTTCGTGAGCTTCAAGCTCACATTAAAGAAAGTTGCTTATTCTAAAACCCTTTTGCTGCCGACATTATTGACACCCTGCCCTCTCTTCAATTTCAACTGGCTGATTTTCAGGCCTGCGATGAAAGATGCTTTCACCCCCAACTGTCTCATAGAGTACTGCGCTTCCCTCCCACACCAGACCTACCACAACATAAAAAAGCATACAATGAAGACAGACACAGTTTTTGGGAGCATATATATGGCTGAATGAGCAGGTATCGGACTCCTCGGTGTCTTTGGACGTATCTTCGCTCATCCATGCGGACTGGACACTTGCCAAAGGTGGAGTCTGCTTTCTTGGTTGCTTTGTTGGGTCTGCTCTTGTCTCTGACCATGCTCCCCCCACCCCAGCAGACGATGGCGTGGAACACCGCAGAGGCCACCACAGTGTATATGTCTATTTTTTGTTGTTGTTTTACTTTTGTGGCTGTGTGTAGAAGGGGCTGGTTGCATTAGCTTTGCTCTTTTAATGTCTTTCATGTCCTTTGTGTTCTTTGATGTTTCCCTCTTACACACATGTTTATGTGTGCTATGGCTATGGGTTTTTTCCCCTTGGCCTCAGTCTGGACTTTCTCTCCAGGGGCCCAGGCTTGGACAGATTTTTTTTTTCTCTCACCCCCCAGCGTTGACCTGTTTCTGACCTTTATTGTAAGGGGTGCCAGAATTTGGCAGACCTGTCAGCGATCCTGTTCTGTCTCCCTGTAATGTTTGTCTGATCTTGAATTCAAGATTGTTTATCGTCATATGCACAGTTAAACAGACAGTTTGTCGTACAATGAAAATCTTACTTTGCTAGTCCACCCTTCAACAAGTCACGCGGTACTTAGCTAAAAATAAAAAATAAAAATAAAAATTGATATACAAGGCACAGTAAGTAACATAACATTATTGCACATTCTGATTGACAGTCAACAGTATCAATATGGAGGTGACCTTGGGTCACAGCAGCAGTTAAAGTGTCTTTAGTGATCAAAGGTGAAAAGTGTCTACAGTTCGGGGGTGGTCATGGTAGCTGTCTTTTGTTCAAAAAGACAAAAGTAAAATGGGGGTGGGGGGTCTCGAATTCCTGGATTTCAAGCTCCTGTATCGTCTGCCTGATTGTAGGAGGCTGAAGAGACTGTGCTGGTGGTGTGTACTGTCCTTTATGTTGTTGTGTGCTCTCCTGGCGGCCCTGGTAGAGTATATGTCCTGCAGTGGGGGGAAGGCTGCTCCTGATATGTACTGAGCAGTTTTAATCACTGGCTGGAGTGCCTTCCTATCCTTAGCAGTGCAGTTTCCATACCAGACTGTGATTGAGCTGATAAGGACACTCTCAACCGTACTTCTATAGAAGTTGCTGAGAATTTTGGGTGGCATGCCAAATTTTCTCAGCCTTCTTAGGAAGTACAGTCGCTGCTGGGCTTTCTTTATTGTTTGTTGGGTGTTGTGATCCCAAGTGAGGTCCTCGCGGATGTGGGTCCCGAGGAATTTAAAGGTTTTCACCCTGTCCACCCTATGTACAGAGGTGCGTACTGTGCACTCCTTCTCCATGGGTCAATAATCATCTCCTTGGTCTTGTCTGTGTTCAAGGAGAGATTATTATCCTGACACCAGGCCACCAGTTCCGCTACCTCCCTTCTGTACGGTGCCTCAGCTCCCCCGGTGATCAGTCCGACGACCGTAGTATCATCTGCAAACTTGATGATACTGGTGTTGTTCTGGGAGGCCACACAGTCGTGTGTGAAGAGGGTGTACAAAAGGGGGCTCAGCACGCAGCCTTGGGGGGTCGCTATGCTTAGAACCTTTGTGCCTGATGTCTGGTTGCCGATTCTGACTGACTGGGGCCGGTTTGTGAGAAAGTTCAGGACCCAGTCAAAGAGAGCCGGTGTCAGACCAACAGTGAGGAGTTTAGCAGTGAGTTTTTGTGGGATGACCGTGTTGAAAGCAGAGCTGTAGTCCATGAATAATAGCCTGGCATAGGTGTCCTTGCCCTCTAAGTGGGTGAGGGTGGTGTGGATGACGGTGTTGGCTGCATCCTCAGTGGACCGGTTCTGCCGGTAGTCAAACTGTAGAGGGTCCAGTGTGTCTGGGATGGTCTTCTTGATGTGTGACATGACTATCCTCTCAAAGCACTTCATCACTATTGGTGTGAGTGCAACAGGGCAATAGTCATTCAGACAGGTCACAGTGTTTTTCTTTGGCAGGGGCACGATGGTGGTGGTCTTGAAGCAGGTGGGCACAACAGCTTGTGCTAGTGACAAGTTGGATATGTCAGCAAGTACGTCAGCCAGCTCTGATGAACACATCCTGAGGGCCTGGCCGTGGATGTTGTCTGGGCCGGCTGCCTTCCGTGGGTTTGTTCTCCTCAGAACTGTACATACCTCTGCTGTTGTCACAGTGAGTGGTGGGTCCTGCGTGCGCTCCGTGGTCAGAACCCCTCTCTGTTGCTTGGTGTTGAGGACCTCGAAGCGGGCGTAGAACTCATTCAGCTCATCTGGCAGTGAGCGTTGGCTGTTTGTGACCCTCCTGCTCCCCTGCTTGTAGTCTGTGATGTGTTGCAGGCCTTGCCACATGCGTCGGGAATCTGTGGTGGAGTAGAATCCCTCCAGCTTTTGTCTGTATTGTCCCTTGGCCTAGCTGATGGTTTTACACAGGTCATATCTGGCTTTCTTGTAGTCTTTAGCGTTGCCTGAGACAAATGCAGTGGAGCGGGCATGTAGCTTGGACCGAACATCACAGTTAATCCAGGGTTTTTGGTTTGGGTATATTTTGTATTGTTTTGTGGGCACAATGTTTTCCACACATGCGCTGATGTAGCCAGATACACTGGAAGCATATTCCTCTATGTCCACAGTACCGTCATCGCTCTGAGCAGCAGTTTTGAACATGTCCCAGTCTGTACTCTCAAAGCAGTCCTGAAACACTAGTTCAGTGTCTTCATTCCACACTTTAACAATTTTTCTCACTGGGGGGCTTGCTTGAAGCGCTGTCTGTACGCTGGATATAGAAAAGCTGAGATGTGATCAAATAGTCCAAAGCGTGGTCTGGGTACAGCCTTGTAGGCTCCCCTCAAGTTGCAGTATACTTGGTCCAAAATGTTTTTTTCTCTCCTAGGAAAGTTCACAAACTGATGGTCTTTCGGAGGGACACTCTTTAGGTTGCGGTGGTTAAAATCCCCAGCTACCGTGAACGCAGCATTGGGGTGTGCGGTCTCTTGTTTACTGATGACATCATGCAACAGCTTTTGCGCTGTTGTGGAGTCCGCTCGTGTCGGGATGTAAACAGACAGTATAAACACTGCACTAAACTCCGTTGGCAGGTAAAAAGGTCTGCATTTCACCATCAAAAACTCAATGTTGTCCGAGAAGTGTCTTTCAACCACCTGTGCGTCCGAGCAACAGCGGTTGCTCACGTAAACACAGACACTGCCGCCTCTCGTCTTTCTCGAAGCCTTTGTCCGGTCTCCACGGTAGACTGAGTGCGTTGCTAGCTGGATAGCAGAGTCTGGGATGTTGTCAGAAAGCCAGGTTTCCGTGAAAATAAGAGCACAGCATTCTCTCAGTTCACGCTCAGATGTAATCCTGGTTCTCAGCTCATCCAGCTTGTTGTCGAGCGAGCGCACATTAGCTAGCAGCAGGCTGGGTAGTGGTGGTCATGTAGCTCTAGCCTTTAGCCTAGCATGTAGCCCCGCTCTCTTGCCCCGCTGCCTTGTTGTTGTTGCTTTGTGGTTAGCTGGCTCTCGTCGTAGCAGAAAGTTGAAGTCCGTCAGACTATAAGTGAGCTCATAGTGAGCTTTTCCGATGTCCAGAAGTGCATCTCTGTTATATCTCACTGTTGCGTCCAAAAAATTTGCATTTAGGATGCAACTTAGTACTATAATAAATAAAAAACGTAAATGTTGTCGGGAGGACTACGCAAAGACGTCAGCCACGGGGGGCGCCATCTAGAATGGGATGGTGCTGAAACCCTTAATTTCCCCTCTGGGACTATTATTAAAGTATTTCTGATTCTGTATACTTTTGACCAGGCAGATTTGGTCACATTTTCAGTAGACCCATAATAAATTCATAAAAGAACCAAACTTCATGAATGTTTTTTGTGACCAACAAGTATGTGCTCCAGTCACGCTATCACACAAAAATAAGAGTTGTAGAAATGATTGGAAACTCAAGACAGCCATGAAATTATGTTCTTTACAAGTTTATGTAAACCTTTGACCACGACTGTACCTGTTAGCACAAGTACTTCGACACAATAGTTGACTATTGTTAACTCACCTTTATACATACGATACAAAATCAGCTCAACAAGACAACAGTGCCTGATTCTTACTTTTTATTATGTTTTAATATTATTTCACTACTTGTAAAGACAATAAATAAATGCGATTAAATGTCCGCTTACAATGGAGCCTATAAGAATTGCTCTGTTCTGCCTCTAAAACCCTTAAATAAACATCCAAACACCTCCATTATGGTTTTATACACATTATATAAGTGTATATGTAATGTCGTAACAGGCACTTTTATAATAACATTTAATATTTACGTATTTTGATCATTTTAAGCATACACGGCGCATTAATTTAAAAAAATGCAGCACGAAATTCACTTTTGTTTTTAATAAACACTGATTAAAACTTACTTCAGACTTCATGAGAGCCAACAAACATAATAAAACATCACTTACTGTGCAATGTCTGCTGTCATTAAAAATGCCGACTGCTAGGATGTTCTATATATTCCCATTTAGATGAAGAATGACTCATAACTGTGAGAAAAGGGTACCAACTTGTCGGAGTATGTCCCCATCCTTCTACTATCCAGGTGAGAGGCATGATTTATGATCTAGGATAAAGTTTGACGAGCAAGGAAACGAGGAGGCAGCTGATCAGTCGATGATGTCAACATTGGCACGCAAGCTCCTGATCACGACGCCGCTATAAATAGTTTGTCTGCGTTAGCGCTTATAGTAACAATATGGCTAATACTTGGTTAATATTCCAGTCACGAAATGTAAATGGAGTATTGTCTGCGCTTTTTGGATGTTTTGTATTGGATTTTAATGGGCGGTACAAAGGACTCCCTATTGACTTCGGACTTTTATTTGCGTTTATTTACGAGTTAAAATGCATAAAAAAAAAAAACCATCAGTCATGATTGGGAATGACAGGCAAAATAAGGTATGGCAGAGCCTTGCATTTCTCGGTTGGAAACGGTACAGCTGGTTTCTCAGCTGAGAGGCTTCAAGTAGCAGGGAGATGGGTGAAGTCTTGTTATTGCACTTGTCCAGCAAGAACCTCAAATGCTTTAACATGGGAATCCGTGTCACAGACTGAATTTACTTTCCCTTGGAGCTGTAAATTGAGGCCATTTAGAATTTATGTCACATCTGTTAAAAAAGTTCCATTTCCACTGTGTGTCGATCAGCTCTGTCAGGAGAAAAGCGTTGATTTAGGTGGGTAGCTGCTCAAAAAACGCTGAAAAATCTGCCCCGATTCAACCTTGTGACTCGAGAGTGGTAAGACAAAAAAAAAAGTTATGTAGTTTTACTTTGTACTAGCCAGAGACTGATACAAAGGGACTGGAAAGTTTGGTTGGACATATTTCCACTGAGGTAGAAGCGGCACATATGAGCCAATGAGATAGCAGCGAAATAGTTCCCTCCCATTTGGTATGATGTGTTTCGAGTCAATAATATTAAGATGCTGTCTGGATGGTCTGATGTTCACTTGGTCAAACGAGAGGAGAAAATGTGGATCGTGCTTCATCTGCTGCTCCTGCTCCAAAGTGGAGGTAAGTCCATGCTCAGTTCCAATGGAGACATGTTCATACTGTACATGACTCTTATTAATATGTCTTCTTTTTTCTCTTCAGCATGTACAGGCGCTTACACATTTTCCACTCAGACTCTTGGACCTGGACAAAATGTCAGTCTGATATGCCCCCGTGAGAAAACTCTGGAACTTGAATACTTATTTTGGATCCGACTGATTTCTGGAACCACTCCTGAATTTTTAGGCTCAAAGCCATCCAAAGACGGAGAATCTGGTTCTGTTGAACACGAGACATTGATCCAACAACCGCGCTTTACGGCCAGAAGAGAACCAGGAACTTTTGTCCTGGAAATTAGTGATCTACAGAAAAGTGACACGGCTTCTTACTACTGCTTTAAAGTGAACAGATCTAACATAACCTTTTTAAATGCAACATTTCTTCAAATCACAGGTGAGATTTTCCACAATAGCTATACTTTAGGACAGCATATCAAGAAAAATTATTTAAATAAAGGTAGTAAATGTGTTTGGAATTGATTGATTGAGGGAAATAATTATTTGATCTGTTACCTACCAGCAAGAATTCAAACCCAAGAAACTGACGATAAATCAGAAATGGGGTGAGGAGCCTGGTCACTTTGAAGGAGCTCAGAGTAGAGTAACTTCTCCTTTGCATAGAGAACATACATGTGTTCCACCTCGGCCCCTCTTTAGTGAGGTGTTCCAGGCATGCCCTGCTGAATCGAAGCCCCAGAGTAAAATTAAAGGATACACTGGAGGGATAGTGTCTCTCAGTAGGCCTGGAACGTCTCAGGTTCTCTCCGGTGGAACTGGAAGAGCTGGTACGAGACCAGGAGTCTGGGCTTACCTGCTGAAACTGATTTGACCTGTAAGGATTGTGTTTGTGAGAAAGATTCACTGAAGGAGGCTGTTAATGATGTCAATGAAGTTGGGACCACCAAGTCACCAAGATAACTAAGACTTCTCTCCCATGTGTCGGCCCCCCTGATCCTAAGGACACATGTGATGTGGTCAGATGAGACCAAATTTGACCATTTTGACATTGACTCTTTGCAGACCGAGAAATACTGAATATTAACCCCAAAACTCCATTGCTAATGTCCGGCTTAGGGTTTGTTTCTCTGCTAAAAGTATATCCAGGGAGATTTCCCCACATTGAGGGACTGATGAACAAGGCCATGTACCGTAAAATCTTAGATGAGAACCTCTTGACTTCAGCCAGAACGCCAAGGGATTGAACTTCTAGTATAACAATGAACAAAAACATACGAACAGAACAACTAATGAGTGCTAAGATCTTGGATTGGCCTGGTTAGTTTATGGGCTGTAATCCCACAGGAGAAACCTTCAGGATTTGTAAATAGGAGTGGACCAAATCCCTTCTTAGATGTGTGCAACCCTGCTGACCAACTACAAAAAAAAGTATGACGTCTGTGTTTGCCAAAAAGGTTTTCCTCACCAAGTACCAAATCATGGTCTTTGGAAGGGGGTAAACCTACAAAATCAGCACTCGTTCAATGACGCTGCCCTCAAATATTAGAATGAACGTATTTGTATATGCACAAAAAGAACTGTAACCTCCACATTAACACATTGCAGAACTTTTTATGCGTAATCAAAGAAATAAATATGACTTTTTATCCACACTTACCGAAACCAGGACAATCTGAAGGTCTGCTGTTGGGTTTCTTGAGTGCTGCTTTGGCCTTAGGTTTCATCATGTCTGCCTTCCTCATCCACAGGATTAGGACAAAAAAGTGGTTTTGCCACAAAGGTAAGAGAAAATACTCATTATTAATCATCCTCAGTAGACATTATTGGATGGCTCTATTATGCTCAACTTTTCAGCGGGTCTACAAACACTCGATGAAACGTCCAGTCGTGTCCAGCAGGTAAGAAGAACGTCCATAGAAAATTTCTGTGCATTTTTGCTTCTTCTTGTCATGTCCCACATGACCTGTTTCTTCAGAGAGACGTGGACTCTTTGGTTTATGCCGTGCCGACCATCCTCACCAGGAAAGCCGGCAAAGCGAGGCAGAAAAATACGAGGGCAGCACAAGAATTCAGCACGTACGCCGACGTCTATCTTTGTGACTCAGTTCTCACTATGCAAAATTAAAAAGTGATCTGACACAGCAAAAAGACTCTGGAAATTATCATTGGTTAAAAGTTGCACTAGGCTGGATTCGCACGTGTGGCCCGGTGCTCTGGTCTGGAACCAACAATCCAAAACATATCCTGCAATTTTCTTGGAGTTCACACTGTTTTATTTTGACATTTTGGCTGTGCAGTGAAGAACACATGCATAAAGTAGAGACTTGAATAATGCAATGGTAATAACTGCAAACGGTCAATAAAAAGCATTTCTTTAGTAATCTTGCTGTGTGGAGTCATTGCAACAATCGTGCATGCTTGAGCAGAGGAATAAATATGGTCACACTTTATTTTTTCAAAGGTCAACCACAACAAAGTAGAATTTTTCCATGCTGCATTTGTGTCAGTAGGCCTGAAGAGTGTGTGTGTGTGTGTGTGTGTGTGTGTGTGTGTGTGTGTGTGTGTGTGTGTGTGTGTGTGTGTGTGTGTGTGTGTGTGTGTGTGTGTGTGTGTGTGTGTGTGTGTGTGTGTGTGTGTGTGTGATTGAGAGGCTGATTTGAGGAAGTGGGTGATTGTTTTGTGGTGCTCTAAGTTGAACAAAAATAGATTTCATCTACAAAATCTAAAAAGGGATATTTATATATATATATCCATCCCATCCATCCATTTTCTACCGCTTATTCCCTTCGGGGTCGCGGGGGGCGCTGGAGCCTATCTCATATATATACAGGTAAAAGCCAGTAAATTAGAATATTTTGAAAAACTTGATTTATTTCAGTAATTGCATTCAAAAGGTGTAACTTGTACATTATATTTATTCATTGCACACAGACTGATGCATTAAAATATTTATTTCATTTAATTTTGATGATTTGAAGTGGCAACAAATGAAAATCCAAAATTCCATGTGTCACAAAATTAGAATATTACTTAAGGCTAATACAAAAAAGGGATTTTTAGAAATGTTGGCCAACTGAAAAGTATGAAAATGAAAAATATGAGCATGTACAATACTCAATACTTGGTTGGAGCTCCTTTTGCCTCAATTACTGCGTTAATGCGGCGTGGCATGGAGTCGATGAGTTTCTGGCACTGCTCAGGTGTTATGAGAGCCCAGGTTGCTCTGATAGTGGCCTTCAACTCTTCTGCGTTTTTGGGTCTGGCATTCTGCATCTTCCTTTTCACAATACCCCACAGATTTTCTATGGGGCTAAGGTCAGGGGAGTTGGCGGGCCAATTTAGAACAGAAATACCATGGTCCGTAAACCAGGCACGGGTAGGTTTTGCGCTGTGTGCAGGCGCCAAGTCCTTTTGGAACTTGAAATCTCCATCTCCATAGAGCAGGTCAGCAGCAGGAAGCATGAAGTGCTCTAAAACTTGCTGGTAGACGGCTGCGTTGACCCTGGATCTCAGGAAACAGAGTGGACCGACACCAGCAGATGACATGGCACCCCAAACCATCACTGATGGTGGAAACTTTACACTAGACTGCAATGAATAAATATAATGTACAAGTTACACCTTTTGAATCCAAAACTGAAATAAATCAAGTTTTTCAAAATATTCTAATTTACTGGCTTTTACCTGTATATATAACACTAACCCAAAAAATTGTGGACCCTAAAAATGTATTTATTTATTTATTCATTCATTCATTTAATGTTTGTGTTGCAAATTCAGCACAGGTAGGGAACGGACAAATATGTAAGCAATAGCCATTAAACGGGGTTAATGGGGGTAGGATCGAATAAGCTCTGTTTCTTCCAACTCCTTTTTGGATATGTAATGAGAAATTGGTAATATGTGATGCACCATACTGTAACTACATGCGTGTTTGGACTAATTAAAACCACAACCTAAACGTTACCATAAAGACTGACGTGTGCATGTCAATGAAAACATTCTAAGACGGCGACATGATTTGGAACAGTCCACAATGAACCGAATACAAAGTAACAGAGGTGGGACCAAGTCATTGTTTTGCAAGTCACAAGTAAGTCTCAAGTCTTTGCCCTCAAGTCCGAGTCAAGTCCCGAGTCAAGACAGGCAAGCCCCGAGTCAAGTCCAAAGTCAAGACTGGAAAGTCTCAAGTCAAGTCCTAAGTCCTGCATTTTGAGTTTCGAGTCCTTTCAAGTCCTTTTAACCACAGACTAATATATTAACACAGATTGTGTATGCTTTTCAAACGCTGTATTTATTTATTAAAACAAGTGCATTTTAAATTGCAGGAAAGAAAATTGTGCTGACATTGCACTTCATAATAGCACTATTAACCAGTCATTTTAAACATTAACTCATTCCTTTACAGAACAAACACATTGAAAAATAAAGTGCAAATGTACTTATTTGTACAAAAGTGTTAACATTGAAAAAACATGACATATACGTGAACATAACAAAAAAGTTGTACTTTTTATATGTCAGGGCCCTATGCTGCATTGCATTTGCAAAAGACCAAATTAGCCAAGAGTCTGTCAGTCATTTGTGCACGATGGGGGCGTAGTATGATGCCACCATGGCTGAAAACTCGCTCCACTGGAGCACTGGAGGCAGGCACTGCCAAGATTCTCATGGCCACTCGTAACAGTGAAGGAAGAGTCTTCATGTTCAATGCCCAGAACAAAAGGGGGGGGAGAGTTTTTTTGGGTTGGTGCACTACTTGTAAGTGTATCTTGTGTTTTTTATGTTGATTTAATTAAAAAAAGAAAAAAATATATATATATATTTCTTGTGCGGCCCGATACCAATCGATCCACGGACCAGTAGCGGGCCGCGGCCTGGTGGTTGGGGACCACTGAGGTAAACAACCAACAGTATGTCAGAAAGCTAGCTAAAACGGTACACTTATTCATAATATAGTATACATTTTAACTGACCTTTATTTTACTATTTTTGTCTTTTTTTAGGTGGCTAAAATACGCGGTGCTGCTGACCGCCGTCTAACGTTACGTGTGATATATTGACTAACGTAACCCTGCTTAAAAAAAATCACTGAACAAAAAGTATGAATAAGGTAGTAAACTGCAACAGATTCCCGTGTTTGCAATAACGTTATAACGTTAGCAGTGAGTTTACAGCCTCACTGATTTAACTACACAGCAAATAAAAGTCACGTTACTTAGCCAATAAACGTTATCTTACATTCAAAACTTACCGTTCTTTGTGCAACTTCAAATGCCGGACGAAGTTGGAAGTTAATTGTTGCCTCTCCATCAGTCATTTTCGAACCGCATGTGTTGCATACTGCAAACCGTTTTGTGTTGACCACCTCGTAATTTTTATACCCAAACGAAATTATTTTAGGTATCATTTTTTGTTCACTGGCGTGTGGTTTGGACATGTCTTCTTCGTTGGTTGTCCTGCAATTTGATTGGATGAATGCTGTGTGATGAAAACAAAGTAGATCTAATTTGATTGGCTGTTGTACTGACAGCACACCAGCTGACACACGCAACGCTGATAGACAAGTACACAACGAAAAATACGGAGCGCTCCCGAATAACTTTTTCATCTTTGGGTTTTGGGGAAAGTAGCAAGTCATGTCAAGTCATGTCAATTCAAAAGACTCAAGTCCAAGTGAAGTCACAAGTCATTGATGTTAAAGTTTAAGTCGAGTTGCAAGTCTTTTTACATTTTGTCAAGTCGAGTCTAAAGTCATCAAATTCATGACTCGAGTCTGACTCGAGTCCAAGTCATGTGACTCGAGTCCACACCTCTGCAAAGTAACTCTAAATAATAATAAAGCATGAACTCTCGCCATGGGATTAGAGAACATATCACATTTTATTCTGGATTTCAGTAGGTTGTTACAATTAATTGCAGTGTTCGTTATAATGGCGTAACGTGATGTAAGGTGGCATGCTGCTTTCAATGTGGTTTTATGTCGACAACAAGCAGCACCGCACTAAAATGAACTTGATATCAAATAGGAAGAGGCACCATCGCACTGTGACAGAGCAGACAACAACGCACGCACACAATGGGAATATTCAACAACAAATAAAGGATTGAAGTGACCAACTTGCCATCCAAACAATACCCCGTTTGTTGACAAGAAGATATGACAGCCATGCAAGCACATTCAATCTCCTTATTAAGCAGAGGTAACACAATCCGGTGAAAAGATTCAAAAGAGCTGGCGTCAAAGTGCGCTGCTAAGTGCTAAAGCTAAGAAACACAGCGCCGTTGAAACCCTCAATGATGTCACACGTCACTAGGCAACAAGCCCCGCCTTTTAAAAGCACAGACTCCGCACACTGTACTCTTATATTAAACATCTCTCAAATGCATATGCCTGATATTTAAAGTTTTTTTTTTTTTTAAGTAACGTATAAATTACTTTACTTAGTAATTAATTACATGTATTGAAGAGTAATTATGTATGTATTTAATTACTTTTTTGGTAAAGTAACAAGTAACTATAATTAAATAATTTTTAAAGTAGTTTTCAGACCACTGGTTGTAATACTAGCAAGGAGCAAACTGATTATGAATACCGCTCATGAGTTCTGTGTAAACAACAGTAGTGCAAATGTAACACGCATGGTTCTCAATGCGACCTTGTGAAATTGATTATCAAAAAAGGACACAGAGGTTGCCTACAGCCACAGCTGGTAATGCCAATGTTTTTTGCCTCCGTGCTGATTGGTAAAAATAAATACATTAATAAATAAATACACCACACATCAGGCGACGTTTATAGACTCAGAGATTACTGAATAGAGATGGAATTAAATTGTGAACAGTAGTTTGTTATACTTAAAGTGGAACCTTTGATGTTCTTCACCCCAAAAGTCTTACAATTCTGAATGTCATCACAGTTTGTGTTCTTAATATCCGAAATTCAAAGGATGTGGAACTTTTTTTTGGCTGGAAATGTATAGATAGATAGTACTTTATTGATTACTTCAGGAGAGTTTCCTCAGGAAAATTAAATTATGTGACACATCTGGAGAAAAACATGATTGTAAAATGTTTTCTTTGCCACATAAATACTGCATAGTTAATGAAAGTAGTAAAGAAAAAGAACCACCTTGAGAAGATGGTACCAACGAATGGAAAGTTTGGTTGGATATATTTCCACTGAGGTAGAGACACATGACAACCAATGAGATAGCAGCAAAATAGTTCCCTCCCATTTGGTATGATGTGGTTCAAGTCAATAACGTTAAGATGCTGTCTAGATGGTCTGATGTTCACTTGGTCAAACGAGAGGAGAAAATGTGGATCGTGCTTCATCTGCTGCTCCTGCTCCAAAGTGGAGGCAAGTCCATGCTCAGTTCCAATGGAGACATGTTCATACTGTACATGACTCTTATTAATATGTCTTCTTTTCCTCTTCAGCATGTACAGGTGCTTACAACTTTTCCTCTCTGACTGTTGGACCTGGACAAAATGTCTCTCTGATATGTCCACGCGGCAAAGTTGGAACTTGGAACCACTTATTTTGGGTCCGACTGGTTGCTGGAAGCTCACCTGAATTTTTGTGTTCATTAACATTTGACATGGCAGGCTCTGTTAAACATGGATCATCAACTACTGGACATCGCATCACAGCCACAAAAGAACAAGGAAGAGTTGTCCTGCAAATTAGTCAAGTAGAGAAAAGTGATACAGCGATCTACTACTGTCTTAAAGTAAATACATATTTGAAAAACATGACATTTTTGAATGGGATATTTCTTCAGGTCACAGGTAAATATGACAACAAATAATTAGAAAACAGTTTAAATATACAATTTTACATATTTGAATTGTTACATAACATCTGTTTATAGATAATGATGTTAACTTGACTACTCTTCCAATAATGCAGTCTTCAAATGTCCAAGTGAACAAATAATATTTTATTGTGATGAACATGTTTTTACATGCACTACAAGAAATGTAACCTCTGCATTAACACATCACAGTATTTTTTACTCACCACATATCTGTGGAATCAAAGTCACAGAGTGCTGAAAGACTTCAATTTGTCTTGCACTCTTCCCAGAACCAGAACCCTCCGTGTCTGTTGTCTCTGAAGTCCAACCAGGACCGCCTGTGAAGTTGCAGTGCTCAGTCCTCTCCCACTCTGGGAATGAAACCTGTCAGGATGGACCCAAAGTGTCCTGGTTCAGAATTGGACCAGAAAGTGTCCATCCCAGCTTTGTTTACGCTGATGACGAATGCAAGAAGATCAAAGATAAGTCCACACAGAAATGTGTCCACACTTTCTCAAAGAACGTCAACTCCTCTGATGCTAGAACTTACTTGTGTGCTGTGGTCACATGTGGGAGGATTTTCATGGGAACTCCAATAAAAGTCAACAACACCCAAGGTAAACATTAATTCATTAGTATTGACGGTTTCATTGCAAGTGTCTTTTTTCCATAAGTGTTTTCTATTTTAACCATCTAGATTCCAGCAGCTGTGATTCAAACAACTATTTGTTCTTTGTCTTGAGTGCTTCTTTGGTCTTAAACTTCATCTTCTCAGCCTTTCTCATCAAAAAGAGTAGAAACAAAATCATTTTTTGCTGCAAAGGTACGAAAAAATAAGCACATTATCAATCATCATTAGTGTGTTCTTTTATTATTTGTCTTCAATTTTTCAGCTGGTCCACAAACACTCGATGAAACATTCAGTCACGTCCAGCAGGTAAAATGAAGTTTGTAGAAAAGTTCTGTGCATCTTTGCTTGGTTTTCAGCTTCTTCTCATGTCTCACATGACTTGTTTCCTCAGAGAGACGAGAACTCATTGGTTTATTCCATGCCGACCATCGTCTCCAGGAAAACTGGCAGAGCGAGGCAGACAAATACGAGGGCAGCAGAAGAATTCAGCACGTACACTGACGTGTGTCATCATGACTCAATCCTCACCACACAACATTAAAATGTGTTCTGATACACATTCTGTTAATAATACACATTCTCATACATTTTTCCCTGTAAGAAAATGTTAACCGAGACACAGATATGAGGTAGGAATAAATAAGCTCTGCTTCTTCCTGCTCCCATTTTATGTGAGTGTAAAAGTGATGTTCTTCAATGTAACTTGTTAAACATGTTTAAATAAATATTCCCAATACTGCAAAAAGGCTTTGGAAATGATCGTACAAGTTGATTTTACCTCTGTAGGCACATTTTCTGCGTAGAAAAAATCTAGAGGCACACCACCAGCAGAAATCATTAAAAAACGAAACTCAGTTGACAGTAAAAAGTCGTTGTCTTAATTGTTGGATATGACTTTAAACCATAACCAAGCATGCATCACTTTAGCTCTTGTCTCAAAGTAGGTGTACTGCAGTGACGTGCAGTCAGGGGAGGCAGGTGAGGTGGGGCCTCACGTGCCATCATGGAAAGAATAAAAATGTAAAAAGAAAAAAATAATAATTAAATTGTTATATGTATCCAGTGATTATACTATGAAGTTATTTTCCATTTAAGTTCACCAGTTTTATATTATTTGCATTCAAAATCGCTGAATTTTCACATTTGCTGTTCAAATACTGCGAAGAGACTTGCGGTGAGTCACCAGCCAGTTGAGCCTCACCATGGATTGCGCAATGACTTGGCTAAATGCTGGCCTGCTGTGCAGTGAGACTGTATTGCTATATGAATTATATTATACATTTCCATACTTTAGTTAGCTGAGGTATATAATGTACAGTGTATTTTGTCAACAACTGTATGTGTGTAACGTATTTCTTGTGCTGAGCAATCATAAAACTGCTGCCAAGACGCACTGTGTGAGGCTCGCAGTAATCCCGCCTTCTGGTGGTAGAGGGTGCTAGTGATCCCAGAGATCATTCTTGCGACTACTCGGCCGCAGAAGAAGTGACAACAAGCAGCAACAGTTAGCAGCGACCGTTTATTTTTTCCTCTCGCCTGGACTACTAACATGGAGGATTACATATCTAAAATAAAACAGTTTTCTAAACTGGACTTTCAATCGAAGCAGGAAGTAATAATTAAAGGAAGGTCTCCATCGAGACAAAGAGACTTTTAAAACTGAAGAAAGATAAGGAAGACTTCTATAAACAAGTTATCGATGCTTTTATTCAGAAGGAGCGGCGCATGGACTTCATTTATAAGTAAAGGTAAGACCATAATAACGTTTTTTTTATTAAATGTGCTTTTTGTGTGCTACAGTTTGTATGTGTAAAGTTAAAGTTAAGTTAAAGTACCAATGATTGTCACACACACACTAGGTGTGGTGAAATTTGTCCTCTGCATTTGACCCATCCCCTTGATCACCCCCTGGGAGGTGAGGGGAGCAGTGGGCAGCAGCGGCGCCGCGCCTGTTTTTGGTGCTTTAACCCCCAATTCCAACCCTTGATGCTGAGTGCCAAGCAGGGAAGAATGCTGGTATGAGCTTTTAAACATAACCCGTTAACTGCTGCCAATCAAATGGTGAATAAGATTCTCTTTAGGGTTCATATGTTTGTAAATCTGACTGTGATGAAGTCAGTGCCTCACCAGCCATCAACCTCACCGCACGTCACTGGTGTACTGTCACGACCTGTCACATCACGCCCTGACTTATTTTGAGTTTTTTGCTCGTTTTCCTTTGTGTAGTGTTTTAGTTCCTGTCTTGTGCTCCTATTTTGGTGGCTTTTTCTTTTTTTGGGGTATTTTCCTGTAGCAGTTTCATGTCTTCCTTTGAGCGATATTTCCCGCATCTACTTTGTTTTAGCAATCAAGAATATTTCAGTTGTTTTTATCCTTCTTTGTGGGGACATTGTTGATTGTCATGTCATGTTCGGATGTCCTGCTCTACAGTAAGTCTTTGCTGTCGTCCAACATTATGTTTTTGTTTACTTGGTAGCCAGGTTAGTTTTAGTTTTGTTCTGCATAGCCTTCCCTAAGCTTCAATGCCTTTTCTTAGGGGCACTCACCTTTTGTTTATTTTTGGTTTAAGCATTTGACACCTTTTTACCTGCACCCTGCCTCCCGCTGTTTCTGACATATACAAAGCAATTAGCTACCGGCTGCCACCTACTGATATGGAAGAGTATTACACGGTTACTCTGCCGAGCTCTAGACAGCACCGACACTCAAAAACAACGCATAATTTGCAGACTATAATTACTGGTTTGCAAAAAACATTTTAACCTAAATAGGTGAAATTAGTGGTTGAAAAATACTGCTTTAGGGCACTCATTGAAATACTTGGAAATCTAAATGATCAAGACAATGTTTTGTTTTTCATCTTTAGAAAAAACATTTTTGCCATTATTTTTGATTGATTGTGATTTCAGAGCAACCTGAAGTAAGAAACAGCACATGTAATGTGGTGAAAGATGTGAGTAGTAGGTCTAGCCATGAAAACTAATGACAAACTTTGTACTTTTGTGCTGACTGCCAAGATAAATATCCACCATGTTAATTTCTAACATCACTATCCAACATTCATGTGTATGCTGATGATAATGCAACACTTCTTACTGCAAACTGTAAATAAAAAGTATCAAACATTTTCAGTAATCTTCCTGTGTGCAGTCATTGCAGCAATCGTGTGTGAAGTTGAAGCACACTTGGACAGGAAAACCAACGCCTTCTTAGTTCACACTTTTGTATTTTATTTTAAAGGTTAACCACATAAAGTTTCAACTCCAACAGTGTTTGTTTGCGAGAGTAGCTCATTTATTTATGCCAGTCAACTTTTAATTGTGTGTGCCAGAGAAAGAGTTACAGAGCGACTGAGACAAACAAAGGTTTGTGTGTACTAAAACACGTGCAAACTTGACAGCACACGCAAAACGGATCTACTAAACGCCAGCAAAAAAGGGAGCTCAATCCATTTAGCGTGCCTGCCTTCATGAAAATTCAGAATATGCTGATTATCACAATGTCCTCAATACTGGAAGGAGATTTCAATTTAATTAAGCACACACAATGTGATGTCTCAAGACTTAAACTGTTATGCAGCCGCAGCTTGTGTCCTTTTCAAGCATTTCTGGCACAGTTACGCACAAATGGCTGCAAATGTTGATTTGTTTCGGTGTCTGCTGACATTTTTTTAATGGCAATTTTTTTTCTTCCATATAGGAGATGTATAAATGATGTATATTATTATATCGCTTATGTGAAAAATGTCTCAACATTCATTTTCATGTATTATTACGTACATTTTTGGATCATTACAGACGCACCATCACGACAGCGGTGCCAAAAATGTCTGGATTCTATAGAATATGGTGTGTGCTGCATATTCCAGAACTTAATTAAACATCACGTGTTGGACCGTTGCAGTTTATGATCAGAAATGAGTAGAGTACCCAAAATTGTACTCAAGTAAAAGTACCGCTACTTTAGAATATTATAAAACTAAGAAGTAGTCTTAATAATTACTTGAGTAAGAGTAAGTATTCTGTAAAATAATTACTCAAGTATTGAGTAGCTTTTGAACAACTTCTAATATATTTAGTAGCTTTTTTTTTAATGGATTTTGGGCTACAATTGTAGGTGGTGTGTGTGTAAAACACAAAAATCATAAACGTTTTACTGCAACATATTTTCTGTCGTTGAAAGTGGAATTATTTTAGGCTGAAATGTGAACATTTCTACTGAAACAGATGACAGCACATGATACAAATGTTATTTTTACTACTTAGACTTAGACTTCCTTTTTATTGTCATTCAAATTTAAACTTTACAGTACAGATAAGAACGCAATTTCATTTCATAAGCTCATGGTAGTGCAGGATAAAAAAAGCAATAAGGTGCATTTATAAATAAATAAATAGGTTACTGTACAGATAAATATATTGCACTTTTTCACATGCTTCCACGTTTATGGATGTATGTTATATTGTCTTTTTTATTCCAGCCAGTTAATCCATTTTGGGGGGAGTTGAGGGGATAATTATGATGCTTACGACCTGAGGGAAGAAGCTGTTACAGAACCTGGAGGTTCTGCTTCGGAGGCTGCGGAACCTCTTTCTAGAGTCCAGCAGTGAAAACAGTCCTAGTCGGAGTAATTATTGAAGATTTGTACTGCCTTGTACGTCACTTTTTAGAGTCAGTATGTTTCTATGCACTAAATTAGTCTGATTTGTCAAATATCTCATTTTTTTCCCCAGTTTCACACCTACTTGGAACAAGTTGGAATGGAACAAGTTGGAGTGATTTGGACACAGGGTAAACAATTAGGTTTCTATTGTATCACATACTTAAAAATATTGACCTATTTCAGCTTCTATATCTGTACTTTGTGCTACTTTGGCTTATTCCTCTTTGCCTCCAAATAATGTAGAAGTGTCTTAATAGGAATTTTCAACCATTCTCCCAAAAGTGCATTGGTGAGGTCACACACTGATGTTGGTGGAGAAGGCCTGGCTTTCAGTCTCCATTATAATTAATCTCAAAGCTGTTCTATCACCCACTCGGCAGATGACTTTATGAATTTCTTTAATAAGAAAATTGAACTCATTAGAAAGGAGATTAAAGACAACGCATCCCAGCTACAACTGGGTTCTATGAACACATATACAGCTGTATCTACGACGGATACTGCAATACAAAATAGTCTCTCTCTTTTTGATGAAATAACATTAGAGGAACTATTACAGCGTGTAAGTGGGATAAAACAAACAACATGTTTACTTGACTCACTTCCTGGGAATCTTATCAAGGAGCTTTTTGTATTATTAGGTCCATCAGTGCTAAATATTATAAACTTATCACTTTCCTCTGGCACTGTTCCCCTAGCATTCAAGAAAGCGGTTATTCATCGCCATGTTTGTTTGTGTTGGCATCACTATGTGACGTCACAGGAAAATGGACGGGTGTTTATAACGATGGTTAAAATCAGGCACTTTGAAGCTTTTTTTAGGGATATTGCGTGATGGGTAACATTTTGAAAAAAACTTCGACAAATATAATAAGCCCCTGGGAACTGATTTTTAATGGTTTTAACAATTCTGAAATTGTGATAATGTTCCCCTTTAAGGAGCGATCCATTGGCGGTCCCGTCTTGTCTCCCTGTAACGTATGTCTGCTCTTAGTGGGAAAATGAAATTTCAGTTCTTATGTGTCTTGTACATGTTAAAGAATGGACAATAATAAAGCATCTTGAATCTTGAATGTTTGCCTGCTATGTTTACGTGTAAATATTATTACTTTTTATCGTAATGTTTTCGGAGGCGTTTTGGCTATTGGATAGTAAATGTGGTCCCTCACGTACGCCGTGTGTCTTGTCCAGAGGTGGCGTGCCCAGGCGAGATGGTGCGCGAGCAGCTGAAACGCCACCAGGCCCTGCGGACGTGCGCGTCCACCAGCAAGATCCCGCGCATGGATTGCCCTCGCTCCTGCCAGGCGGCGGCGCCGGCGGGCGTCTGCTGCGGCGTCACCAAGACTCGGAGGAAGAAGGTGGTGTTCCGCTGCACCGACGGGACGTCGGACTCCGAGGAGATTGAGACGGCCCTGGAGTGCGGCTGCGCCGTGTGCCCCTTGTAACATCTTCTCAATTCTGGGGCTCTGTTGACGACTGTTGGAGAGCATTATTTTTATTAACACCATTTTTGTTTACACATCCCGTTTGACGGCCGCCAGTTTGCTGCAGGAGAAACCACAGTGGGGACAAGTGTGTGTGTGTGTGTGTGTGTGTGTGTGTGTGTGTGTGTGTGTGTGTGTGTGTGTGTGTGTGTGTGTGTGTGTGTGTGTGTTGACAGAGAGAAATATATTGTAAGATACAAGTGAGGGAAAAAAAAGCATAGAACTTATTTTTATTATGGATTTTCTCCTCTAAAAGACGATAAAGGACTGTTTAAATATGTTGATTATACGACGTAGGAGGAGAAGTTATTTTGTACCTTATATGAGCAGCAAAAAAGGGATTAACATTCCGTCAAAGTATAAGAATTGGTGTGTACGTCGGGGGGGGGTCCAAAAAGGGAACCGTACGTGCCTCGCTAACACGCTTCCGACAGCGTCCTCACCTCGGAGACGCTTTTACA